>NC_046327.1:32034783-32334972 GCF_009819535.1 Lacerta agilis
TGAGGTAGCTGCTACGCACCTTGATTCCTCCTTTTATGAAATTCACCATGTTTTCATCCTGAAAGAAGAGAAGGAATTTTGAAAAAGTCTCCAGTTTAGGGAGATAACTCAGCTCCTTAAGTCTGATGTGTCTGTGTGGTGCCACTGGGACAGCTGAATGCAAGCATTAATTGCAGGTCACCGCTGTAAAGGAAGACACAAGCAGGGGGTGCCTCAGCACATTGGTCCAAAGCTTGGCATGGATTGGGAATGGGGAACCTGTGGTCCTCTGGATGTTGTTGGATGACAGCTCTGATCACCCCTGACCATTGGCCAGGCATGCTGACTGGGGCTTCTGGGAGTCCAACAGAATCAGGAAGGAAGGCTGCAGGATCCCCATCCCGGGCATGGATAGTGGAAGCTAATCGCAGAACGGGAAGGGGAATTGCTCCATGTTGGCCTGCTCTTTCCTGGCTTCCCATAAGGCAGCATACAGAATCCTTGCATGCAGTCTGTGGCATGTGTTACAAATTAATCTGTGGATTGGGACACTAATTATATATTGCCATTGCAAGAGAACTAGAAATAGAAATACTTTATTGTCACTGTACCACATGTTTACAGTGAGATTAGAAGCTGGACCAAAGACATTTGCCTCCTGAAATCCAACCCATCAGAGAAAGGAGGAAGAGAAGTGGCTGCTTACCTGCATAACAGAGTTAACATAGAATTGTGAGTGGCTGCAATGCTAAATCTCTGCTGCAGGAAGGAAAATGCCTCTGACTCCACCTGCTGCCAAGACCTCTCTCACTGGGACACCTCCTGTCAAGGGGTCCTGCCCCACCCCTTGAAAACTGCTGCCCTGATGGCCTGTGCCCCGCAGTGGAGAGAAGCTCCCCTTACCTGCAGGAAGGTGAGGGCAGCCCGGTGCAGCAAGCATTCTGCGTAGCACACTTCTGCATGCAGCTCCTCTGCAATGGGGGAAGGAACAGGTTCAGGGAAGACACCTGTCATTCCTAACCAGGGTTACCATGTCCTCCTCTGTTCAACCCTTGAACATTCACATCCACCCACTGGAAACAGCAGCGCCAAAGGAAAAAATACCCTGGATCTCTGTCTTGCGCACGACTGGAAGCTGGACTATTTACTTATTTGCAACACATCAGCCAATAGGGCCAACATGGCACCGAGGTAAGACGCGCTTACCGGTGCTCTTCGGACTTCTTTTAATCTTTTATATTTTATCTTTACTGACTCAGTTTTTTGAAGCACATCAGCCAGTAACGAAGATTCCCTCCCCCAAAAGTTAGGGGGAACCTCCAGACATTGCACACCTTATATTTATTCCTTTCCACAAGCTAACCTGTGCCTACATCAAGACGAGTCAGAGAAGGTAATGTAAGGATTTTTGTACTGGATCCAAGATCCATATAGCCCAACCTGCCTCCAGATGTCTCTGGCAAGCGTACAAATATTAGCTTTCCCCACCCCTCACAGACCGAGGAAAAAATGCAGTGGTCTTGACCCCCACAACTAGGCCACTAATTCTTCTCACCCTCAGTACAGGCATCTCCGCCTAGCCGACTGGAGAAGGATCCGGTCACCGTGCTTTTCCTCCGAAACCTACCAGAGGAACCCCAAAAGGGATGCATAGTTAGGTTCTGCTTCCTCCATCCTAACCCCCAGAGAATGCAAGCTGGGCATCCTCTTTGGGCTGTCACAACCAACACCTCTCCCTTCCCCTCCCCCTGAGCCCAGGGGCGGGAAGTCAAGAGGCACCCCTGGGGGCGGGGGCATCGTGGTGCGTGCGTGCGTCATGACGTCATGACGCACGCACACGCGGCGACGCCCCGCCCCCGGGGGATGCTGGGCAGGGGCTTTGGGAGCCTCTGCGGGCTGCAAAGAGTCCCGAAGCCGCTGCTGTAGCACAAAGGGGTGCCAGGCTGCGGCTTTGGGGCTCTCTGCAGCCCGCAGAGACTCCTGAAGCCCCCGCCCGGGCCCCCTCGGGGGAGCCCAAACGGGGCAGGGAGAGGGGCGGGTCAGCGAAGAGGGGTGTCACCCTCTTCGCTGGCCTGCCCCTCTCCTTGCCCCAGCTCCGCAAGCCAGCCAGCGGCGCAAAAAGCCGCTGGAGGGCGGGGGCTATTTTCGGCGCTGCTGGGGCAGAGCCGCAGGGGTGGCCAGCGAGGGGGGTGACACCCCGATTCGCTGGCGGCCCCTGCAGCTCCACCCCGGCAGTGCCGAAAATAGCCTAAAAAGAATTTTTTAAAAAAGTTTTTTAAAAAGCCCAGTGGGCGGGGCCGCCCCTGATGTGTCACCCCCAGCAGGGGCGCTGCCCGGGGCCCCCCGCCCCCCTGTGATGCCCCTGCCTAAGCCTATGCCCACCCAACGACTCCCATCTATCCCCTAAGACCCATTTTCAAATTGAGGAAGAGAATGTTGCTTAAAGAAACAACTTAGCAGGGCACGAGATTTCCTTCTCCCCTGTGAGCAGCTGGCCTGGTAGTACTGAATCCTGACTTGGCTCAGGAGGAGAAAACGAAATGCGGTGGTACTTTGGTTCCTGAATGGCTTAGTTGTCAAACAAATCGGCTCCCGAACGCTGCAAACCCTTTGCGAACGTTTTTTCGGAAGCTGAAAGTTCAACACGGTTTCTGCTTGAGTGCAGACAGGGCCGTAGCTGGAGAGTGATGAATTGGGCCCCCACCAGGGGTGCAGCCAATGTGGGGGTGCAAAATCAGCTAAAAATATGCCCATAAATATAAATATCGATCATTGCCTCATAACAAATGGTTTTTAATAGAGGGTGAATTGAGTGCTCTGAGTGCAGGAAGCTGCTGCAGCTAACTGAAAGCTGCGCCTTGGTTTTCAAACAGTTTCAGCAGTCAAACAGACTCCCAAAATGGATTAAGTTGGAGAACCAATGTACCACTGTACCCACTCACAAGTGATGCAGCCAGGTGAGGTTTTGGGCGAGGGCACCCCCCATTTAGAAGCTACTTCCATTGCCCTAACATGACCAGACACCCCTTCAGAGGTGCCCCGTGCAAAGTCTACAGAAACAGGCCTTATTCCCCACCCCAAAGAGGCCCCCCCACCAGGCAGTCCCCCACCTCTGGCAGATTTCCTGTGCCTCTTTCATAGTGTGTCCAGCATGAACAATGTCATCGTGCTCAAAGGTCATCATGGCTTGCATCTCCAGAATGGTGGCATAGATTAAGGCATGATACATGCTCTCTTTGGCCCTGTCGAAAGGGATCAAACAGAGGAAGCAGGTGTAGTTGCAGGCAATATAGGTTTTTTAATTGGTGAAGGGCAACAGCTAGGGAGGGTTGTATTGGTTCCTCCATGTTTCTCATGTTTGCCCCCACAAAAGGATGTGGGACGGGGGGGGGGGGAGAGACATTTGAATTACACCCATATGCACCTGAAAATCAATGCCCAGCACTACAACAAAGGAAGAAAGAGATGGTCACATTCATGATCAGAATTCATTACGTTATAAAAAGGAGAAGGGTCAGCACTTGAAGATTTTGGAATGTCCTCAGCCCAACTGGGGTTGAATCCAAATAGCCCAGTTACCTGCTGAGTTGAACGCATGAACCAGGATTCAAACCAGCCTAATTTCTTTGAAGCCGCTGCCAGAAATCCACATACAAATCAAGCTTTGTGAGAAGAATAGCATGCATAGGGCAGGCAGGAGGCCTTTCTAAGACAGGGAGAGGCTTGAACAACAATATTCAATGGCATTCTTCTGCTTTAAGGAAAAGCAGAGCTCTCCTTTCCATCTATTTTTCTTCCTCTGCTTTTGCTGGCAAAGACAGGAGCAACCTCCCACACACACGGAGGGCTTTGGGTTTTGTTCGCATTTCTTCCCCAACGTGCGCAAAAGGCGAAAACGCCATCTTCTATCTTGCACAGGGTGCTTACCGTTTAAGGTATTTGCATACTGCTTTCCTTAAACAAAAAGCAGCTTGCACACACAAAACATTTAAAGCACAGCAATGAACTCCGCAGATTCGACAGACCTCATTAAATACATATTTCTGTAGCCAACCAATGAAAGTCACATCATGCCATGGCCGATGCATTCGTCTCAATTTCCAAAGGTCATGTGAAATTAATATATGGGCTTTGCAAACCCTCCAGAATGCTAAATGGTGGAATGTGCTCTAGTACTCCAAGCATCACCACAAAAGTTGGAGTAAGCTGCTTCTCCCATTTGGAATTATAATTTTTTGTTTTACATTTGCAGGTAATTTCGAGTTCACTCTCCTCTCCTATACCACATCACTAAAACTAGAACTACAGGTGAAACTAAAAAAATTAGAATATCGTGGAAAGGTTCGTTTCTTTCAGTAATTCAACTTAAAAGGTGAAACTAATATATGAGATAGACTCATGACATGCAAAGAGAGATATGTCAAGCCTTTATTTGTTATAATTGTGATGATTATGGCATACAGCTGGTGAGAACCCCAAATTAACAATTTCAACTTTGGGGTTTTCATCAGCTGTACGCCATAATCATCACAATTATAACAAACAAAGGCTTGACATATCTCACTTTGCATGTCATGAGTCTATCTCATATATTAAACTCCAGTAGCTAATGAAAACAATTGCTTACATAAATGGACTTTTCCACAATATTCTAATTTTTCGAGTTTCACCTGTAGACTAGGGCTGGGCGATATCTGGTTTTCAGCGTCATGATATATCACCAGCTAAACATCGCAATATACCAATATATCATGGTGTCTGAAATAAGGATGGAGCTACATGGAGGTAATGGCTAGATTCACAGTTTTTCCTCCATTGTGATTTTTGCCGACGCCTGCTCTTATGATTCGCTGCTCCCTGCATGAGGTAGTGCAGTGCTGCTTCTGGTATTATTAATTAATTAATTAATTAATTAATTAAATTTATATACCGCCCTATACCCGGGGGGAGTGTCAGGGCGGCTTCTAGTCCCCCTTCCACTGTGTTTTTTTAAAAAAAATATTGCTACTATTATGGATTAGTTCACATCCTTCTTAGCGCAACTGCCCCCCCCGCCCCCCCATTCCAGCCAGAAGTGACTACGAAACAATAACAAAATCCACAAATCAAATTCTCCTCCAAGGCCACTTGGTCTCACTACCCATAGACTCCCTTCCTTCCACCATACCGATTTGTTTCGGTTGCACACCAAGGGCCAGACAGGTGCTCCAGGTAAGGAGTGCTGGAGAAAGGTTCACCTGCTTATTGGGGAGGAGAGGAAAGCCCTGGGCCTGGTGTGTCCCTCACCCCTCTCCACGAAGGTGCCTGAATCAGGCCCTTTCCCTACTCACCTGGGTTGCAGCATCTCCAAGCTCTCACTGAACTGGTTTTTCAGGAAGCAGTTCAGTGCCTCTGTGCACTCGGCCAGGGCAGCCTCCAGGAAGCTGCTGCGGAGAAGGAAGGCGCAGAGAGAGAGAGAGCTCAGTTAGCCTCCCCTAAAATGGCCCATGAGACCTTTGACAAGATAGTCACAATCCACACATTCAGAGCAGATTTGAATCATATGGCTTCCCTACCCCCAGCCCTTGCTGGAAGCCTGGGAACTGTAGTTTGGAAAGCGTGCCAGGAATTGTAGTCCTGTGAAGGGTGAACTACAGTTCCTAGAATTCTTGGGGGGAAGCCATGTGATTTACGGTAAGTGTTGGCACGACATACTACTACAGAGAAACATAGTCTAAGTGGGCAGCCCTAAAAAGAGACAATTAATCATAATAATGTTAATAATAATGTTAATAATAATAATAAATTTTATTTATACCCCGCCCTTCCCCGCCAAACCGGGCTCAGGGCGGCTAACACCAATAAAATCACAACAAAAACATAAAACAATTCATTAAAATACAATTTAAAATACAATTTAAAATTTAATTTGGACTGCAGCCTCATTTTTAAGTAGCCCACCAATCACACCAAAAGAATGAAACATCAGGGTTAAACTGAAACCAACCCAAAGGCCAGGTGGAACAGCTCCGTCTTGCAGGCCCTGCGGAAAGATGCCAAATCCCGCAGGGCCCTGGTCTCTTGTGATAGACCGTTCCACCAAGTCAGGGCCAGTACTGAGAAGGCCCTGGCCCTAGTAAGCCAACCTAGTATCCTTATGGCTCGGGACCTCCAAAAAGTTATTATTTGAGGACCTTAAGGTCCTACCCGGGACATACCAGGAGATTATTTGTATGCCGCCCATCTGAATGGGTCGCCCCAGCCACAATGTATGTCCAAGAGGTCCACAGTTCAAAACTACACTTCACACCAGCAGCTTCAGACAGGCATAACAGTATGTCATACATACCCATCAGCCATCCCATTTTAACTGGGAAATCCCAGAATGACAGAAGCCATCCTGGTGTCTGATTGGATTCTGAAATGTCCCATCTTTTAGTCTTGCACAAGAGCACAAGACTCAAAGACACTTGTTTTTGGGTTCCGCACAAGTCAGCTGGCTCACTTTGAAAATGAGAGAAAAATGTGTAGCACCCCCTCTTAGTGGGAGGCTGGAGCTGTGCTCTATATGCCCTCTGTCACCTGCATCCCTCCTGAGCACAGCCACCTCTTCCTCTCCAAGGAGGCGGTCCAGCTTCGCTCTCCTTCTGGCCACAGGAAGGACCCCAACAATGGTGCCAGCTGCAGCCTCTGTACTCCAGCTGCCTCTGCTGCTCTTGGTGGCCCTCCCAGGGTCCTTGGCGAGGCCCACCCACTGCTGCCCGCCCTGCATGATGCTGCGTTCACCCTCTTGCTGCTGGCTGGGTGGAGGGAGTGCACACCAGGCAACAGCTCCATGGAGCTCTAGTACCAGGTACGGGGGGCAGGTTGGATGGGGCGGTCCAGAACCCAGCCCCCAATCAGGCGCATTGGGAATGAGGCGGGTCACATTCCTGATCACAATTCTCTCTCGTGTAGAACCCTGACAGAGACACATGCCCGACTGGCATGTTCTCTGCCTCCTGGTTTATCGTTCTGGAGCTTCAAAAGCTTTCTTCTGCCTGAACATCACAGCGACTGATACCAAGAAGCATCAGCACACTTAGGGATCCGCAGAGTCTTCTCAGCATGCGTAAACAGATCTCAGCAACTCAGCATTTTGGCTAATCTACTTACATATAAACACACACGGAGCAATGCAACATGGCTCCCTCTCTCTCTAGCATCAGACAGCAAAGAGAAAGAGCAAAGGACAATAATCCCACTTCACGGAACACAGTAATACAAACATCCTGTCTCCGTCACTTCCCACTCTGTAGAATGAAAACATACACCGGCATGTGATAGATAACAATCCCATGACTGCAGACACGGGGAATGAATTTCCAACAGGCAACTGGCCCTTTTCTTTGTGCTTAGTGCCTGGTGATGGTGGAGGAGAGCAGCAGGTAAACTGCTCCCGAAGGTGGGGTTTCCACTAAATGGGTTTTACTTCTGACAAGACATGCCTAGGAGAGCATTACCAGAGTGACTAATTTTCAGTGTATAGAGCCCTACTGGTGAGGGATTTAAAAAAAAAATGTTTTTAAAGAGAGACGCAAATACCATTTCCTCATCTGACTAATCCTCAAATTAACCCTGTGAGGTATTAGGACAGGGTTCGTTGAACTGAGAGGGAAAACAGTGATGGCCTAAGAAAGTCAGAATTTGTCTCGTGCTATCAGGGGAACGCTTCCTGCTTCCTTCCCTCCCGTCGAGGCTAGAAGGGAAGGGCCTGGTGTTTCTGTTTGTGAAAGCAACAACCTCCCACCCAGCTGACGTACTTTACTCAGCCCTTCCAGCAACCACAGAGTTACCAAGTTTGAACACTAAGCAAACACAGGCTTGGCAAGGCCTTTGCCAGCACATCCACCCCACCTTGTTCAAACAGGGCCGAGGACCTGGGTCCTCAGAGGCCAGGCATGCCCTGCCAACGCTCCAGATGGTCTTCTGAGGGAGATGGGGCAAGTCCCAGAAATAATGGGTTGGCCACAGGGCTATGTCCCCGGTGGTCCCTGCTTCAATCCCTGGCTTATCATAGCAAGCTGCACTGGGCCACCAAACCAAGTTTTATCTACATGGGCTGATAGCAGCTCTCTCAGATTTCAAGCAGGAGTCTTTTCCTGG
Source organism: Lacerta agilis (assembly GCF_009819535.1). Taxonomy (NCBI): domain Eukaryota; kingdom Metazoa; phylum Chordata; class Lepidosauria; order Squamata; family Lacertidae; genus Lacerta; species Lacerta agilis. The sequence continues at coordinate 32,042,887 of NC_046327.1, forward strand.
AACGTTCCAGGGATTAAATGTAGGATGTTTTGCTTTCACCACTGAGCCTTTCATCTTCAAGTTAAAGGTAAAAGGTAAAGGGACCCCTGACCATTAGGTCCAGTCGTGTCCGACTCTAGGGTTGCGGCGCTCATTTTGCATTACTGGCCGAGGGAGCCGGCATACAGCTTCCGGGTCATGTGGCCAGCATGACAAAGCCGCTTCTGGCGTACCAGAGCAGTGCACGGAAACACTATTTACCTTCCCGCCGGAGCGGTACCTATTTATCTACTTGCACTTTGACGTGCTTTCGAACTGCTAGGTGGGCAGGAGCTGGGACCGAGCCACGGGAGCACACCCCATCGCAGGGATTCGAACCTCCGACCTTCTGATCAGCAAGCCCTAGGCTCAGTGGCTTAACCCACAGCACCACCTGGGTCCCATCTTCAAGTTAGAGACGTCCAATTAAAGCAGGACTGGGGAACCGGTGCCCCTCCAGATGTTGCTGGACTACAACTCCCATCATGCTTGACTATTGGGCCACACTGGCTGGAGCTGCTGGAAGCTGGAGTCTAACAACATCTGGAGGGTCACAGGTTCCTCACCCTTGAACTAAAGGGTCTCTCCTACCAGATGCACAACCTGACAGCTGCACCCCATGCAGCATTCCAAGGTCTCCTGATCGTAAGTAACAGAATCTGAGAGAGAGAGATTTGCCTGACATCGCAGAGAACTTCTGTCCATCACAAAGCTATTCATGAGGAGCCATTGCTCTGAATTGCAGAGTAGCAGCCAATATATAGCAAGCAGCATTCGAAATTCGCCAGGCGCATTTTGCACCTGGCTATCGACCATTTGCGACCAAGTGAAGATGCCTGGGCTCCAGGATGTTGCCTGACATCTCCACCATCTTTAGAGACGTGCCTGGGAATCTCTATTTTATCTGCGCAGTCAGAATGAATTCCAGGAACCAGAACATTGTATTGAATAATACAGCTTTGCAGCCGCCTGGCCCCAAATGGCAACTAGTCATTCCGTTTTGGCGACTGCAACTGTGGGTTTAAGGAGCCGCTGGACCCCTAGCTTATATATCTGAGTTTCTAACACTGATAGCAAGTAAGGAAAATCCTGGCTGAAGTATAGTTGTCACAGTGGCCTGTAACCATTAATGGCCACCTCACACGCTTAACCTGAAGCCATCTCAGCCCAGGCACTAACTCTGCAATGTGGATGTCGCAGCACGGCTTACCTTTCATGCCAATCTAGTTTGCACAAGATTACCCCTGCAAACCCAACTGAAATAAGAGGGGTTATAAATGGCCCACCATAATAATTGCCTTCCTGGATCACACCATTTGGTCCTGCATTTGGGCTCCAGATGTTTGTGTGCCCTCAAACAAGCAAGCAAGGCACAGAGGCCTATATCCCTTGGGCAGTTCCTGTCCTGAGCATCTACTGTTTACAGGTGCTACCATATTTTACTTATGAACCTACAGGTGGAAATTTACACCTCAGAAACCAAATTATAAATTATAAAATGCAAAGTTCAGATTTCAGACTTGGACACCTTCATTTTAAGTTCTCATATATATACCTATATATACACACACACACACGTGTGTGTGTGTGTGTGTGTGTGTGTGTGTATAGATAGATAGATAGATAGATAGATAGATAGATAGATAGATAGATAGATAGATAGAATTCTACTTTGGATGCAGATGTGAGGGAACACCACAGAGAGGTTTTTGAAAAGTCAAATATCCCATCGCTCTGAGTTTCGACCCTCAGTATTCCCAGGAAACACTGTAGGCAGCTGGAGGCTCTTTCTTCCTAAGGAACGAAACCGCATGCCAGATCATCCATAACTAAATCAGGTCCCGGTTGCAGAGATGGTCAGCCCTCTCGACATATCAGACCCATCATCCCTGACCACTGGGCTCCACTGGCTGTAGCCAACACCAGTTGAGAGTTCAAGATGCTGCCCCCCCACCCCGATTTGAGAACTTCCCGATTCAAAATCCACGCCACAAAATCCTGCTTTTCACACATTCAAAGGTGTGCTTTGTCGTGGGTCAATGTGCGTAGCCTTTCTGCTCACTTAGGGTCACTCACAAGCACTCGCCTTCCCCCTAACCCTACACTTGCCGCCCTGGGAAACATAAGGGAGACAAAGGGCGGAGGGGCAGGGGGGGTTGAGGGCAAAATAACTGGTGGCACCGAAGAGGAGATGACTGAGAAGCCCCAGCACGATGTCGAGGGAGGGGGCTGGACCAGACGGGCCTTTGTCAGGAGGCCTTGGGGAGAACCTCATCCAGGGGCATCAGGACTCCAGGGACATCATGCATCTCCCATCTCTTCCCTCGCCCCCCCTCGTCCCGCAAAAAAACCTTCCATTTGTTAAGCGTTGTCTTATGCCCACCCCACCCCCGCTGAAACCCAGGGACCCTGGTTTGGTCTCCCTCTTCCACTCCTTGTTGAAAGCACATCCCATTTTTTAGCCCAAAGCGGGGTGGGGGGGGTCATCTCTTCGCAGGATCACTTCCCCCCCTCCGCCTTGGAGAGACTCTGCATTGCAGTGCCCCGGAGTCAGAGCCCTAAAAGTCTCCTGCGCCTAGGAAGCGGTTTTTGGGGGGGGGGGAGGAAGGAGAGATGGAGCCGCTTTCCGCCCGGCAGCGAGGAGGGCTGCCGGTTTCCCTGCCTCGCTCACCTCCTTACCTGCTGCTGCCGCCGCCGCCGCCGCCGCCTTCCAGAGCCATGCCGGGAGAGCTGCCAGGCCGGGAGCAGGAGTCGCACTCGCAGCCCCTTCAGGAATGCCAGGCGACACGCAGGCGAAGCGGCCGGGCTCGGCCGGGCTCCGCCCTGCAGGTGGCTCCCTCCCATCCCTTACCTGGGCTTGCGGAGCGCAGGTGACAACTCCGCCCTCCCCTTCCTGCCACCCGGACCGTGCCGGATTCTCGCCTCCCCCAGCCCGGCATCGCCTCGTCCATGTAGAGAGAAGAGGTCTGGACCAAAAGCAGGCAGGCAAGTCACAGCCATGCATATAATGTGTACAACTCCCCCAAACCAAACAGCTTTTCGAGTCTCTTTTCTTGCTTTCCCAGGAAGGGGTCCTGCAAATATTCGAAAGGAGCGCCCGGGCCAGCTGTTCCTTCTCCCATTGTTTTAAGACACAGATGGAGAGAGGGGAAGGGAAGAAGGGTCTACTGAAAAGGTGCTCAGGGTTAGGCATCCAATAACCTGTGCAAAACTTAGGAAACAACTCACCAACTTTTGTTATGGAACATCACGAGCACCCCTTGCCAGACTGTTGCTTAGGGTCTGCACAACATTTTAAGCATGTTCCAAGCACCCCGGGCATATGCATTTATCCTGGTGGTATAGCCTTTACAACAGTTCTGGAAGATAAGGTCTTTATTATCCCCCTTTCGCAGATGGCAAGACTGAGGGTGAGAAAATAGTATCCACCCACCTATCCGGCTTCTCCTTAAATCGCTTTCCGATCCCAGACTGGGTTACAAAAAGAAAAAGAAAAAGCATATACACACGAGTAAAATCACAGCGGTCAGCCTATGATTTGGAATACGTTCCACTGCCAGCAATACTGCAGTCACAGTATTCAGCTCATAACAGATCTGTTCCCAGTAAAAGCCTGAGATCGACTGTTGTTGTATTGGGTTCAGAAAACGGCCAATGATAGTGCCAACTGAATCTCAGAAGCAGAGGCCTCATCACTTCCCCAACTCTGGCACCCTCCAATATACCTTATTTTAAGCATTACAATGTACTACTGTAATGTTACAACAATGGGGGATTTTCCTGTTTTAGGGAACACTTTTGCCTACACCCAAATTGTCTCCTGCTTTTTACCACCAGTTCCATCTGTACAAAGGCATCCTGCCACTCCAAAACAGCTGCACCACGGTCATTTCCATACAACCTGTTTACTGAGCATTTCCCTTGATTCTGTTGGGAGGTTAGATGATATTGGCTGCTTCTTGAGCATTCATTCTGATTTGTTTGCTGGTAGGTTAGTTCCCTGTCACTTTCCTTACTGCAAACGTTTAGCTTTATTTTTTATTTTTGCAGGCGGAGTGAGGCATTGTGGCCAAGAGCGCTGAAAACAACTTTAATGGTGCATCCTGAATTTGCCAATATATGATTGAATCCCACCCAAAAATAATGACAGTGTGGGGAAGCACTCTTAGTGGTTTAAGAGTGACCCTTATTGCATTGCCACACTGCAAGAGCCCCTGGGTGACATATAGTTTTTCTGGCACTTCTAGATAAACAGCTTGTCCAACCAGGGCAGCTGTACTGTAGCAACCATTATTTCTGCTGGGGAATCTCAAGACAGCCCTTTCTCATTTGGAGCATAGAAAGTTCCCAGATGAGGGGAGCAGAGAACAGAAGCATCATAGACCCACACTTCCACAGGGTCACATACTGCTATGCTATGCTATTGATGAGATTTCCATTCAACAATTAGCCTTCATACACAACCACAGCAGTTCCTATTAGAGAGACTTGAGCAAAGACAACTAAAAGACAGGAACACAGAAAGGTGGGCGGAGGGGCACAGCTACAAATCTGATTGGTACCGAGGCTATTTGCATCACTGATGGTTTGTCTGATAGGGAAAGAGAAGCCTTTCTGCATTTTTAAAGAGGGTTCTCAGCTGTTTAGCCCTGGTTAGGGCCAAAAGAAATATCAGCCTCAAAAACTTTTAATTGCTTCCTTGAGATGAATTTCAGGAATAGAAAGAACCCCTTCATTCGCTATCTGCCTTAAAGAACAGGGTGGCTTTATTATTTCCTCTTTCATTGATCTGTTTCTGCACTAAATGTGACCAAACCTGCTTTCTGGAAACGCCCAGAGTCTTGCAGAATGGCCATGTGGTATGGGGAAGTCCACAGGGCAACAGCTATTTTCAGCACCCAGTAAACTTTAAGAAGAGCAGTTCTAAGCTCTTGGACGCATGTTCTGTGGAGGTACTGGGACGTAAAGGAGTTCAGTAAGCTAGCAATAGAAAGCTCAAATCACAAGTCACAAACGGAAAGCTTCCATTCTTTCTTGCCCCCTAAAATAGCAGCTGCGTTGACCAACGAGGACATGTTGGGAATGATAAAAATTTACAAAGAACTTGTAGCATTAAAAGTCGTTGTTAAGGAAATGCATGAGAATATGAGGTTGAGTAAAATATTCGGGTCCTGATTAGGGATCTTCTGGTGCTCTGCAGATATAGGAGCTTGTCTGTGTGCAGTAGCTAGAATCCTAGAGAACTGAAATCTGCTCTCCTTTTGTTAAATATTCTCCAGGTGTTCTTGAGCTGCTAAAGAAGCCCCCAAATGTTATTGAGGTATTTTATACCTGCGTACCTGAGAGCCAGCGGCATCTGATTTCAACATTTGATAACTGCAGTTGATACTTTGCAATATTTGATAGTTGGCAAGCAATGGGTTTTAGTACTGGAGTGTACTGGTGGTTGATTTATTTTAAGGTAAAGGGTGGGCTAAACCACTCAGCCTCTTGGGCTTGCAGATCAGAAGGTCGGCAGTTTGAATCTGCAACATGGGGTGAGTTCCCGTTCCTCTGTTCCAGCTTCTGCCAACCTAGCAGTTTGAAAGCACACCAGTGCAAGTAGAGAAATAGGTACCACTGCAGCGGGAAGGTAAATGGTGTTTCCATGCACTCTGGCTTCCACCACAGTGTCCCGTTGTGCCAGAAACAGTTTAGCCATGCTGGCCACATGACCTGGAAAGCTGTCTGTGGACAAACAGCGGCTCCCTCGGCCTGAAGCGAGGTGAGTGTTGCACCCCTTAGTCGCCTTTGACTGGACTTAACCGTCTAGGGGTCCTTTACCTTTACCTTATTTAAAAAGCACTCTGCTTTTAAAATAGCATATCCTCAGGAAAAATCTCCCACATTAGCACCTGCATTTGAGGGGGGTGGTATGTGCACTGAATTTGCTTGGGCCAATGCTGGTCCTTTCCACTGCCTACTGGTAAACTGAGGATTTGCATAAGAATATACCTAATAATTGCATGGTTGCACATTGCAAAGGAAGAACAATATGAGTGGCTACATTGTCGTCAGCTGTTGCTCTAAATGGGAAACCACAATAAGACTCCCAAAGAAGCCAAGGTTCCCCAGAAGAGATAATCTGAAAGCCACAGATCTAGCATAAATATAATATTGCATAGTTTATAGGCCATAGTACTTATCAGTCAGTATTTATAGCTGACATGCACCTCTTCTAAATCACGAAGAAAGCAAAACACATACCTGAATTTTGCTTTAAAACTCATGAAAAACTGCATTGTGAAATTAGAAAATTATTTGCAGGTGTTCAGAGTTTGCATATTTGCTTCAGCTCCGTGGCTGCAACCCAGAATCAGCCGACTCCACTCTGAACTGAAGAGATCCTAAAACTCTCAAGCAACTTCAAGAGCTCTATGAGAAATATGCTGCCAGCCCATGTTGCACTAAATAGGCACATTTCAGCCGCCTTTATTCTTCCCTTCCGTTCATGCATAAAACCTTTCTTGTCAACAACCAGGCCTCTGTCATTCCCAAGGTCTTCAAGCACAACCAGACGTTAAAAACAAAACAAACAGCGTTAAGGAAGCACATACAGACCCTTCCCTAGAAATGAAGCAGCATATGGTGTAAAAACAGGTGGCAAGTCGTGCGCACCTCAGAGAAGTGGATTTAATTCCAACATTTGGATTTAAGTGAGATGCTAACCGGCATTACCTCAGGGGATGGTAGCTAAATTGCTTCCAGGCTCCTGCCATGGCATTTCCACAGGTGCCAAGGGCCCAGTTGCTTGATCCTCACAGTGGCAATCTGGCCTCTCAGCTTCCAACACCAGCTGTGCCTCAAGAGGTGGTTCCTTAGCAACCAACAAAGCAAGGCCTTGCTGCTGCGACAGTATTCCAGGGGTGTGCCGCCTCCTGCCAACCATCCCTGGGGGAGCTGTGCCAGGGGAAGGCCAGCCTCTTCTGTCAATCATCTACTTGGGTTTGCCAGCAGACACCAAGATCTCTGGGAGAAGCCTGTCCCTTGGTCTCCTGCAGAGCTACTGAAAGGCTGTTGGAAACTGAGGCATCGAAGGAAAGTATAGCAGAAGTCCTGCTCGTTTCAAATCTGGCCTGGCATTTTGTGCCTATACTGCAAGCATATACCATGAAGAAACCCTGATCTTGCCCTTTTACCAGCTGACCTTCTGACAGAGCCCCACATTTTTTCATTGCACCCTCCAGCACTTTTGGCATGTCATAAAGGTAAAGATAAAGGACCCCCAACAGTTACCGGGTAAGTCCAGTCACAGACGAGTCTGGGGTTGCGGCGCTCATCTCACTTTATTGGCTGAGGGAGCCGGCGTTTGTCCGCATACACCTTTTCCGGGTCATGTGGCCAGCATGACTAAGCCACTTCTGGCGCAACGCAACACCAAAACCAGAACAGCGCATGGAAACACCGTTTGCCTTCCCGCCGGAGCGGTATCTATTTATCTACTTGCACTGGCGTGCTTTCGAACTGCTAGGTTGGCAGGAGCTGGGACCGAGCAACGGGAACTCACCCCCGTCGCTTTTCTCAGCAAATCTTTAGCCTCAGGACAGCAAAGTTTTCCCTCCGCCAGGTTGCTCACCTCACTCTTTCACCATTTCACTATTTACAAAGCAGCCTGGAGGCTTTGATTGACAGCCCCTACTCAAAGGAGCTGTGCCCTTTTATAAAGCTCCTCCCACCTGTAACAAGAGAAACAACCACATGGCCCTCCTAGGCCCTATGGACTTAGGTGTGATATGCCAAAGAGGGGAACAGGTCCTGAGGGCAGGCTGGAGCAGAGCAGCATACACCAGCTTCTTCTTGGTCACCCAAGCGCTGTGTCTTGAGGTCCAGGGAAATATTGTGGACCTCAGATTACGAACGCCAAGGCTATTATTGCCAAGACGACTTTATTTTAAAGTTGACGCAAGCACCACCAAACTGGTGGCATTTATGTGCCAATGAACTACACACAACTCTTAAAAGGGACACTTGCTTTTTAAATCCTAGCAGAAGCTTCCCCAGCAGCCATTCTACACTGCTTTAAACCATTTTTTATAGTTCAGTATTGAAGTCCATTGCAAAAAAAAAAAAAAAAACAAAACAAAACCCAACCCACCAAATTAAGATAATACAATTTTGAAGGGGTTGGTAGGGAGGTGTCACAAAAATCTTTCAGCATCCCAGCAAGAGTAATCAGTAATTATTTTAGGGATAAAGGGGGGGGGTTTCTTGGAGATGCAACAAAAAACATTTGGGCATCTACAAGAGCCTATGGGAGTAGTCGGTTGTTTTTTTTAAAAAAAGTCTTCTTTTTTAGAAGGGGGGAATTGGAGGTGGGGTCTTGAGGGACTACAAGAGGGACTTCTGGGGGCAGAAACATAAAATCCAGATCTCTCCCCCCCCCATCCTGTGGCTTGACTAGTGCCACCAATTATGGCTAGAGCCCACCTGTCTTTTTGCCCTCTGTTGTAAAAAGTTAGGTACAATGTACCATACACCAAGAGAGAGAAAGAGACATATGCAAATACACTTCTTTTTGTGAACCTGTTCTATTTTCACACTTAGTTAGCCGCAAAATTAAGCAATTGAAAAAATCCTTCTTTCTGGCAAGTAGTAAGGCAATGACAGGGCAAATGGCAGGTAGCGAAAAAGCAGTGCTAGGAGATAACAACCCCATCCTTGGAAAGCGATGCGGCCTCTTGCAAACAGATATGACCCTGAGAACAGGAAGTGTGATTACTTAAGAAAAGGTGAGGCCCTCCCACGTTTACAAGGTACACACCCGTTATATGCACACACACACACACACACACACACACACACACACACACACAATGCTTCTGCTGGATCATCCTTCCATCAGCGAAGCTCTAGCATCTGCCCTTGTGTTTGAATCATGCTGCAATCCCCTGTAGGTTAAAACTACCAAGCTGGAGTCAGATTCAGAAAACAGAATCCAGGCACTGGCAAATAATGACACCCCCGATACAGAAGAGAGCAGATGGCAGGAGGGGAGAGGAAGCTGCTGCTTCTAAGCATTAATCTCAAGTAATTAGCCAATTTAGGGAGAGGCAGCCAAAAGACAGCTGATGTGTGTGGGCGCGCATGCAAACGCCTCTCCCTCTCTCTCACACACACACACATGCACACAGTCACCAAACGCTGAGCAGAAATGAGCAAGTTGGACCTGAATTGCTACTCACAGGACACCTGCCATTAATCACCATCTTGCTTGGAGGGATCAGAGCCTCCCCCCCCCCAAACTGAGAATCCAGTTCCCAGCCAAGTTTCTCTGGCCACCGAGAGCACCCATTTCAACGAGCCAACCGTGCACATGGCATATGGAAGAGGCCAGGAGCCTGGAGGAGCGTCCAGACTGACAGGAGCAAGCCCTGTGTTACTAAGCAAAGGCCCCAGCTGGTGCCAACCGGAGGGAGCATTATTTGGGCACATGTGAAGTGCTTTGGGGGGGGGGGAAATGCCTCCAAGGGTCAAGGAGGCATAACATTACATACCAGACGAGTTGGGCCCTTCTTGCTCTGGAGAGAACTAGAAATTAATACTGAAACTTCTGGACCTGCGAAGAGACTTAAGACATGCTGAGCTGGTCAGCTGCAAGGACTTGGGCCACAAACATAGCTTGGCTCAGTCCTGCACTTGCCTGGTTTAAGGAAGCCTTCTCTTCCTTTAGCCTCAGCTTCCCTTGCACAGAAGACCTAACAAATAAATTATTAGCCACCCAAAACTTGGTAAGACAAAGATGCTACTTTCTAGCCTACTTAGCAAGTATCCTTTCAAGAACTATTTTGAACATGTCAGCAGCCCTCTTCTTCTGTCTTCTTGGGACTTGCTCTTCTTCTGTTGCCTGGAGCTCTTACCACTCAGACCCATTCCATTTGGAAATTAAAAAAAGGACACATTCACTGAAGGAGATCCATGTCCTTTTCCTGCCACCGAGTGGCTTTGAGAGCTTGTATATTTAATATTCTGTCCATAGTGCCCAGAATAGTGCTCAATCAGATACAGAGAAGAAGCAGATCTCTTCAAGGCGACACCCACCCAAAACTTGGAAGGATAAAATGTCCCGTGTTTGCAGCTGGGGGCACAACTCTGGCAGGTCGCCCAAACAGAACTGCAATTAACCCATTAACTAATTTCCCAAAAGGGGCCTGGTCTTTGCTCTTTTCAGACTTAGCAAGTAAAGCTGGTCAAACTTTTTTTTTTTTTTGGCAAGCCATTTCTCCTCTAGTTCTTTCCACCCATCTCTGATAAAATACACAGCTGCAGTTTCTCTCACCAAGACCTCAGCACCTGAGAGAATGTGCTTAAATCAAATTGTTGTGTCAAGCAGCTGAACTGTTACATGTGAACACATTTTGCAAATTAAGCAATGTTGTGTATTGCTTGCTTATTTTGCATAACTGAATCTGCTTTTGAAGTCATAGACTGGGGAAGAGAAGCTATACAAAGGCCCCTGCCCTGTAAACCTCAGGGTCTCAGGCACAGGATACAGCACCTGAATTCCACTCCTGGGCAACACACCCAACACCTTTTCAGTCCATCCTAGGAGTCAACTGCTGCTGCTCTTAAGAGAGCCGTAAATCAACAGTGACATCATTCTTCAGCTCCCACTTCTAAAAAAGTTTTCCATGCCACCTCGATCAGCAGCTTTTTTTGTTTGCTTACTACCCAAAGATACCTCGATGCTGTCTGAATGCCTAAGCCGTCACAAGGTCAAGTGGAACAGCCATCCCAGGAAGCTTTCAAACAGGGTTTATTTACAGTGGTACCTTGGTTCTCGAACTTAATCTGTTCCAGGAGTCGATTCGACTCCCGAAACCATTTGAAAACCAAGGCGCAACTTCCGATTGGCTACAGGAGCTTCCTGCACTCAATGAGAAGACGTGTCGGACATTCAGCTTCCAAAAAAGGTTCGCAAACCGCAACATACATTCCAGGTTTGCGGCGTTCGGGAGCCGATTTGTTCGGGAGCCAAGCCGTTCAAGTACCTAGGTACCATTGTATTCCAGCGGAAAAAAGCAACTTTGCTTATCAAATCAGGAGAACCTACATTCTTTGGCCCTTACCTACAGCCATGTTCATAACCACTGGGTACATGCTTTCAGGCTTGAGAACCAGAAATTCCCCTTTCCTCCATGTCTCCCCTGCCTCTCCCCCCCAGGAAAAAAAAATCACATTAGTTTTACTTATCCAGTACATATTGCACGCTGTCAGTCATAGCCACAGAACAATATCACACAATTTAGCAGTAATTTATGGCTTCGGAATTTATTTTTGAGGCATAGAGGCAATACTCCTGATCCCTCTGCAGTGGGCATGTGCTGAGGAAAGAGTGGGACTCGAGACAGGATTGTTATGAGGGCAGAGGGGGAAGGCAGTAGTCAATTTCATGGTTCATCGAAGAAAACGGGGGTTTAGACAGGTGATACTGACAGTTTTATTGATGTTCAAACCAGCAACAATTTTGACCAACATTCCTATGATAAGGTGAAGGATGAGCTAAACTGGAGGAAACTCTGCAGTTCTGTGCCTGTGCATCTCGAGTTCAAGGTCAATTTCACTGGATATTTGAGACTGAAGCCAAGTACCAGATCAGCTTCTTGGTGAGATCAATCAGGATATGTTCATGTGCAGTCAGTTCAAACTCAAGCTTCAAAAAAGGTACATCAAAGCAGACTTTTCCTTTTTACATTTTGCTATAAAGATTTGCGAAAATATGTCATTTTGATATTTCCCACCAAATTAAAAAAGCAAAGCCCCCCCCCCCAACGTTTAACAAAGAGATTCTGTATCCCCCCAATACTAATGGGTTTCCTTTAAGGAAAAAAAAGTCCTTAAAATGCAAGAATCTTTCAAACAACAGGTAAATCAAGTTAATACTAGAAAATATTAATTTCCTTAAAACTTCCACAACACAGAAAATGTTAAAAATGGAATTCATTCAATGGACACGTGCCAAAAAGCCGCTTTTAAAGACTCACCTGCTATAGAGGTTTGTAAAAAGCTCCTCCTGCTTTTGCTAATGCACGTTTCAATATGTTAATGTTAAAACAATTCGAAATCAAACTCTGCTGAGCAATGTGTTACATGAGTGATGAGCCCTGCTTAGGCAAGTCTGGGGAAGCGAGACAGCAAAGGCAGTTCAGCCACTTCTCCAATTCTGCAGAGTAGCCATGGGGAGTGGGATAAATTCAAACAGTGAAAGGGCCTCCAGGTACGAAACCTGCTGTATAAAAGGGCAACTGTCCACCAGCCCCCAATTTCCAGTACTACTTCTGAGAATTAATTTAAGAAGAGTGACAAAGAGCTGCAGTTACATGGTGGGTGGCTGCTTAACAGAGGAGGATGAAAGGTAATACCAGGGCTGGGAAATGGGATTTATGTGCAACATTACAAGGTATGCCTCCATCATGGCACAGCCTCTTCAGTGCAAGCACAGTTATCAAAAAGATCATCAGAAGGCAGGTCACCCACCTAGTGCAAGCAGCTCTCTGGAACACGGATGAAGAACTGAACTTCTTTCAAAGGCCAGTGGAAAGGGAAGGGAATAATACTACTGACAGAATTAGTTGATGAGCCCAGACATATTTAGGCATTGTAGCACTGTGCATTGGTGGGTGGGAGGGGGGGGATTTGCAAACAAAAGAGCAATCTGTTTGCACACACGCAATCAGCTCAGATGGGAGGAGGTCCAATAGAACCCATCTGCCATGTCAACCTTTCCCTGAACATCCTGCTTGCCAGTCCAAGGACTGTCGTGGGATGCAGCTGGGCTCAAATGCAGCCATTGTTTTTTGGGGAGGGAAAGAGGAGAAGGTGCGTTAGTTCTGCTTTTTCCCCAACTGCCCAGTTTCCAAGGTAGAGTATTTTCCTCCAGCCAGCAAAATTGCCTGGGACATTCTAAAATCATACCATTCCCCAATCCCAATACGTGCCCCTTTAAATAAACGAATATTTATATAGAGAATTTTATATAAAACTCTTTTCTTTTATCACTCGTCATCAAAGTTCTGACTCAGCAGGAAGTTGGCCGCCAGATTCTCATTCTTCTCACAAGCAAAGTATGCCTGGATCACCAGGCTCTCAGGGAAGCCCAAGGCCTTTAACTAAGGGTGGGGAAGGGAGAGAGAGAAAGAGAAAGAGGAAAGGAAGGAAAAAAGTTAGAAACGCTCTGATTGGCAGCACTGTGCGTCCTACAGTCTCACCTTTCCTGTAAGGAGCCAACTGCCAGGAATGCTGCCAATGGGAATAAATAATAATAATAATAATAATAATAAAATAATAATAATAATAATAATAATAAATACAGAGACTCCCTTATGGGAGATTCCAACATGCCTATCTTGTGTTGGGTCAGATCTGGGCAAGGCGAGTACCAAAATAAGGACCATGACACTCTACAGCATGGTTCACCACAGGAGCGGAGTAGGCAGACATCATTAGTAGGGTTAGCATAATTATCAGTTCCTCTGCAGAAAAGGCTTGTTCTTGTGTTGTCACTCTCTGGACCTTTCATGGAGGAGGCACACGAAGAAGAAGAAGAAGAAGAGTCTGGATTTGATATCCCGCTTTATCACTACCCAAAGGAGTCTCAAAGCGGCTAACATTCTCCTTTCCCTTCCTCCCCCACAACAAACACTCTGTGAGGGGAATGAAGCTGAGAGACTTCAGAAGTGTGACTAGCCCAAGGTCACCCAGCAGCTGTAAGTGGAGGAGCGGAGACGCGAACCCGGTTCCCCAGATTACAAGTCTACCACTCTTAACCACTACACCACACTGGCTCTCAAAAAAAAAACTTGTTGTTTCTGCCCGGTTACGAACAGGGGACCTTTCGCATGTCAGGCGAACGTGATAACCACTACACTACAGAAACGTACACAGAAGATGATCTCAGGGTCTGGGCAGGTTCATATGCTCCCATACTGTGGTATGCTCAGGCTTTCCCTGGCCCTTAAGACTGGACCTTGTTATTACTGAACTCTTGTTTTTATAATACAGCTTTACAGGCTGTTGTTTTTCTCCCTGTTTTTGTGATACTGTTGTATTGTTTATTTGTTTGTACTGTACACCACTTAAAATTTTAACACATTAAGCAGTTTAGAAATGTTTTTGTTTTTGTATCAACAAATATTTCAGTACAGAAAACTGGCTTGTTTGGTGCAGAACTGGCTTATGAATAACCATGGTTCTATAGCCTTAGAGAAAGACAAAAGCGAATGAAGCAAAACCACATGTTCAGAGCTCACGTGCCAATCGGCTTATTGCCAGGCTGCTGGCACTTCCTGCCCTAAAGCCCCTGTGCTGCCCTCAGACTCTACTGCGGGGCTGACTAACCTGTGAGCCCTGAGGGAGTAGTTTCCAGCATCCCTGCCCATTGGCCATGCTGGATGTGGCTGGTGGGAGATGGAGTCCAACATTATCTGGAGGTATACAGGTCAGCCAGCCTTGCTCTAGTCCACACAGCAAGGTGATGGGGAGTCACTTGTAATACTAGGCAATAACCGGAAAGTCCCACCCTTTCCACTGTACCCACCAAGATGTCTCTGTAGCCTACAGGAACTAGTGCAAGACATAGAGGCCACCACCCTGGCCGCTTAACTGTTCTGTATCTCATGAGGGAGCAAACCCTACAGGGAGAAGCTCCAGTACAGAGAGCAAGAGACTTCCCTTCTTGTCCCTGCCCCAGGACACTGCTCCCCTCTTTTACCCTTTCTATGGCTTCTTTTTCCTGAGGCGTGACTTGGATGTAATTCATCTGAGGGGATTCCTCCCCAATAGCACCCATCTCTCCTTCAATGTCTGCGATGTCAGGTACTTCACCCAGTGGTTCATTGAGCATCTGAATGAACTGCTCCTGGTGTTGGCTGATTTGCTGGAGGAGGAGGAAGAGAAGAACTTGCCATTATCAATTAACACATGCCTACACCCCGCGACCCCTCAGGGCCCCTGGGGCAGCAAACCTCACACAAGCACCTCCAAAGGACACCGAACCCTCGCATGAGACCCTCCAATTTGAGGGGACGAGAGGACTCAGGAGACCTGGCCTGCCGTCCTTTTTTCCTACATTGAAGTCCTCACTCTTATGCCACTGAATTTTCAAGTATGTTGTATTCATAATCCTCCTTCTCTAGCCACAACACACACTGCATCCACTGTTAAAGCTCGCCCATATATAATTAAGGCAAAGCAAAGGAAGATGACTGAGCCAGCAATGATCACCCTAACCCAAGGCCTAAGGGAGGCAAATCAGGAGAACTGGGAGGAAACTGAGCCATGAGGATTGGCAGCATCATTTAAAGGAGGAACCTCAGGGAAGCAAACACCCACCTGAAAAGTAGGATCTGGCTGTACAAGTCAATGACACGCAAACAATGCACACAGCAGCACAAATGGTGCTGCCTAGCCAAGTTAGCATACCCACTTGGCTCTGTTGTGCCTGCTGTTTCTGTTGAAATACAAAACAACAGCCAGAGAGATGCTGAGAGCCATGCTGCCCATGCTGGCACCAGCGGGATCTCAGACCACTGTAACTTTGACCCATCTGGTTGCTCCAAGGCTGTCCCCAACAGACTGAGGCAACAAACAAAGCCTGTCCGCTCAGTTACCTGCAGCAGTTGAGGGTTCTCTTGGCCTAACTGCTGGAGCAGGGCTGGGAGCAGAGCTGGGTTCTGCTGGATCACCTGACGCATGTTCTGGAACTGGGGCTGGTCTCGCAGAAATTCCAGAGGGTTCTCTCCTGTAGATGCAATGAGTGTTAAAGCCATGCAGGCGAGCAGAACAGCAGCAAATGGGGGAGGGGCTGGGCATGTGCGTAGAGGGAGGAGTGCGTATGAAGCCATCAAGGGGCAGCACTCTCCCAACATGCCACTAAGCAATGCACTGCAGCCTAGTTAGGCACAACTGTTACTCCCCATAGTCCACCGCTCCAGTAAACTCTTTATATGAAAGTGGGGGGGACGGGGACACACACACCTTCTGGCGCAGGCTGCTCTTGAGGCTGGCTCTCCTGGATGGAGGCTCTCTCTGGTTCTGGGCTACCTGGGATACCCTGCAAAGTTAGAGAAAGCAAAGTTAACGGAACTACTTCCAGATCATACACTTTTCAAGATTCCATCCACAGCACACTAATGGCTACATCCAGAGACTGATGGCATGTGGGAACTGTTCAAAGCAAAACAAACTATGAAGGCAGTTTCTGTTGGGGCAAGAACATTTCTGCTCTCCAGATTTCCTTGCCCAAGTCCAGTCGTGTCTATTGCCTGCTCACATCTCTTCAGTTTCAATTTTATTTCCCCTTTTGTGACTAAGGATGTTTACTTACATTTACAAAATGTTCATTGTGATGGGGGTTTTTTTCTGACTTCCAAATTTAGTTTAATGTAGGAGTGCAAGGATCCAGTCCTCAGCCCTTTGCAAAGTGCCCAACCAACCTCACAACTGTTTAGATAAAGCAAGCGCCTTGGTTGGCATCCATGGTCGTCCCCTGTGCTATACTAAGCAGGGGAGACACCAGAGCAGGCAAGATGCAGAGCTGAGAAACAGTATGGAGTCATCCTTCAAGAGGACCTGTCTGAGATGGTTCAGAAAGCATGGTGTTCTTCCTCTTTCAAGCAACCCAAGCTAGCAGCAGAGTTGTGGCAACAGTGAGCAGAAAATGATTACAGTACACCAGTGAAGTGGAAGGGAAAGGAAGCCAGGAACACCCCTTGTAGAACTGGAAGAAAGCCCAAAATATATTGATGGGGGTAGGACAAACCCAGCATTTCTCCTTACCGTTAGCAGGTATTCCACAGCCCGGTGAGGGTTGTTGTAGCTGGCCCGTAGAGCTGCCACCACCCGCTCTCGCTCATAGCCCATTGACATGATTTCATTCAGCATTGTCTCATACTCTGAGCCAGTAACTGGAAACGGAAATGGAAGACAGTTTGACGTTAGGGGAAGAAAAGGTGCAACTATTTCCACCTGACCCTTGCATACGGGAAGGGGAGCAAGATGGGCAGCCGGACTGGAAGGCAACAGGTCACTTTGCCATTGCCAGCATCCTCCTCATTACAATGTCTGCAGAACCAGGAAGCCTTGTACCCTTGGCACTTTGAATACCAGTAAGCTCCAAAGCTTCAAATCCAGTTTCTAATCCCAAATCTTCAAAGCCCCTCTAATGGCTGAAAACAGAATTAAGATCTCAAGCCTCTTTCCACCCAGAGAGACCACCCTATCGAAAGCCCCCTGAGTTTGGCTACTAAATCTCATTCCCCTTACAGAACTGGAGGCTGCATCAGGATTCCTGGGTTTTAACCACTAGACTGCTTCCAGATATGGGGATGGAACCCAGAATTTCCAGTTTCCATGGCTGTAGCTCAAGTGCTAGACGCTACTCCTTATATAACACGGCCACAAAAGGGCAAGCAGGTGCCCACTATGCCATAACCTTGATGGAAAGAATACAGGTATCAATGGCTGATGACAGAATTTGGGGGTGAAATCTGCTGAACTGTTCCCACAAGCAGTGTCCAACTTTTAGACCCAGGATCCATCTTTAACCCTAACCTGCAACATGAGACCCACTTTCATTTTTTATACTATGTATGGTTCTCTTTTGCTGCCTTCTCTCCCCACACCTCTACCCTCTTAAAGAAGCCTAGAGCAAAAGTGATGGTGTAGCCTCAGTTGCAACCCACTTGTGGCTCCCAGCTGACATTTGCATGCTGGATCCCCATGAAACAGCTATGGAAGGAGAAGTGTTTTAACCACTAGAGACCGTTAGAGGGCAGCACTTCCTAAGTTATACCGTGCTGTATTGTATTTAGAAGTCCATCAACTATGGATCTGAAGACCATAGAAATTTACCAGTCAAAACAGCGGAATAGGGAGAGAGTGGTCCCAATCTTATAAGAGCAAACTGCAGCCAAGGAGCTGAGAGCTCTCCCCCGTGGCAAGCAAAGGAAAGGCGCTCACCTACCTAAAGTGGAAGCTGCATCATCTTCACGTCCCATGCTACCTGAAGAGGGAACAGAGCTGCAAATTTAAGAGAGAGAAATAGTAGCTGGGTCCTTTCAGATAACTGGCCAAGAAAACTGAAAAGCCAAATATAAACTAAGCAACAGAACAGCTGATTTTCCCTTCAGTCATACAATCTCTCTCCTACCCCCATGGCTGACAAACAGCAGGCAACTGCTTTGCCTAACAATTCTTACCACCACCGAGGCCTGGAGTGCAACTACAATCGCCACATTTCAGGGGTACTGTTCCGAGAGTGGGTAGTGGTGCTAAAACTGGTGGTACGAAGCTATGAAGCAACAGAGGCCAGGAGAGGAGGGCCGCTCACCCCCAAAACACATGCTCTTATGTACCTTCTTGTTTCCCTCCCCAGTCCTTTGTATAGCCGTCTAATAACGCCAGTTAGCAACCCGAGCTGCATTCTGACATCACAGGCCTTCACCTCCCTCTTCCTCTCCAAGACTGAGATTTGAGGCACCTAGGCTGTGTGGTTTGCAGCCCACTTTCAAACCCACTCAAATCTCCACGTGTGGAGAAAGAGTTTCCACGTTAAAGTCCTCAAACGTAGAGGAAAGACCGGCAATAAAATCTAACAGCTAAACAAACACAAGACCACAACCGGCTGGCCCAAGTGATGGTAGGCTAATTCTGTGTCCCAGTAGCATCTGCTCTAGAATTTATCCCCAATCAGTTTACTCCAAACTCCAAACATTGTTGTATTTTCATAACTAATCATGATTTCCAAGGCCTAGAATTTCTCCCTCTATTATATCATTCCAACGTCACCTACAAAACAAGTGAGAGTGAGGAGGGTGGCAGGGTAAGCCAAACTTACCCAACTGATTCCTGGGGGGAAGCAGTCACTGACTCTTCAGGAGGCTTCTCCTCACTTGATGGAGTTCCTAGTGAGGATGAAACAGTAGCTGCTCCAGGCAGCAGCATCTGTCCAGAGGATGGTGCAGGCTCTGATGGGGGCACTGCCTCACTTGGTGAGGGGACAGGAGCTCCTGAGCCTGTTTTGTTCTGAACAGAAAATCAAAATGAGACTTAGAAGCAGATACAATGCATTTCTATCCCACAGAGAAAAGCAAAGGGGATTGAACTTCAAGTTAAATTTCTGAGAAACCAAGAGAAGGCACTCCTGGAATTGTCAATGCCCTGTAATCGCCTTTCTTGGATGCGCCCACACCCCAGGGCTGAAACCCTGCACCAAATCTGCTTCCTAGCACACCATCCTTTGAACCACAGCAAGGCAGAGAGGGTAATGGAAGCTACTGAAGCAGAATCAGTCTTCTGTTCCAAGGAAAGCATTCCCATGAAGCAATGGAGGTGACCCAACCATACCTTGGTGACCATCACCACCACAAAGTTCTTCTCATCAATCTTGTACTCCTTGATAGGGACATCATCACTCAGGATCTTGCCAGCATAGATAAGCTTCTGTCCCGACACTGGGAACGCTTCCTTGCCCTTTTCAGCCTCAATCTTCTCCTTAAGAACTCGGACCTGTGGGTCAAGACCAAACTGGTTCCACCATCTGTCTTGTACTGAACGCCTGGGAGTCAAACTTTTCCCACCCTAATAAGCGTGGCTGTAGAGATATTTGAATTGGCCTGTAAGCCACATTCTTCCAGCACAGTGAACCCTGTCCCATATCTAATGCTCTTTTGAGTATTGTCTTTACTCCTAATGAGGAGAGATGGATTCAGAAAGTCCCTTGCTTCTAAAAGCTTTTAGGAAAGCCAAACCTCTCGCCCTGCCATCTATAAATACCAAAAGCAAGAGTAGACACACCCTTCATGGTGGTTTCACCAGTTCAAAAAAACTATCCTCCCCCCCCCAAGTAGCATTAATAGGCAATCTTCCCCACTTCTGGGACTGCTCTCCATTCCCACAAACATAATACAGCTTCACACCTCTATAGGATTTTATGATTATATGGTGCTTGGCAGCATATAAACTAACATTCTGCACAACTGTCAAGGTTCAGGGAATCCTTTCCTCCCCTGATGGCAGCAAAAAAAGCAGGTGACAAGAGGAGTCCTTACCATGTAATTTATTCAGGATTTACAGAGCGAGACAAAGGAATGTAGTCCCTATCCATCAATGGCGTTGCTCCAAGTAAAGTCCCACCCCCCTACATCGTCCCTATTCCACGTCACCCATGCGCCGGCTAATCTACGTTTTCTGTCTCTGAGATCTCTGTTCTACTACTCTCAAGGCACGTCTGGTTCTGGGAGTGGGGTGGTCAGGAATGCTTTCTAAAGACACTGAGTCTGTCGGCTGTCTCTTCCCTGGTGCTTTTTCTTCTTCCTGAGTGTTCCTCTTCCAATATTTCCCAGCTTCTGCTCTCTGCAGCCTCTGAACTATGCCCCTCTGCAAACCACTGTTCTAAATCTATACCAGGCATAGGCAAACTCGTCCCTCCAGATGTTTTGGGACTACAACTCCCATCACCCCTAGCTAACAGGACCAGTGGTCAGGGATGATGGGAGTTGTAGTCCCAAAACATCTGGAGGGACAAGTTTGCCTATGCCTGATCTATACTGTCCTCCTGTTCTCGGGAAGGTTCAGGAGAAAGGGGGGGCACCATTCAGTCCAGCCCCTGACAACTACATTTGTAAGAACTCAATTGTTTCATGGGGCAGCACCCAATCTTTGTAACTCCCTGCCTATTGAGATCAAGCTGGCAACTTCACTGTACAGTTTTCAGCGCCTGTTAAAAACATTCTTGTTTCAAAAAACCTACCCAATGCTTAAAAAGTTGAGGTAATTGTAGTATTTTAACTTTCGTATGTTTTAAATATGTGCATGGGTTTTTCTTGATTTTCTTGCTTATCTTTTTGTAAGCCGCTTTGAGATTGTTTTTGTTTTGTTTTTTACAATCAAACACTGTATAAATTTTATGAAATAATAATAATAATAATAATAATAATAATAATAATAAACAATCATCATCCAAAAAGAGAAGGTTCAAAAAATGAAAGGAGGTCTTGGATTTAAACAAAAAAAAAAAACTTCATTGATAGGGCACAGAAAAACTTTCACCCTTGTGATCAGTCAGCAATTGCACTGTGGTGTAGGTTAAAAAGGAATTTCGCAAGATGAGATTGCATAGGGAGGCAGTTGTCCTCTGCATTGTGTGGCTGTCTCTCTTGAATCAATCCCCAAAGCTGTTTTACTTCTATACTTCTGTGCAGGGTGAGACGATGGATGAATGGTCCTGCCCTGGCCATACAGTTACATTTTGATAAAAAATAACTCAGTCCACCAGGATGCAACACATACCTCGCACAAAAGGGATCACACATCTTGTGACAAAAAATAAATATTTTTTTCCTTTCAAAAGGTCATGTTTGGGAATCCTTACTAAAAAAAATGGAACTTGAATCAAATCAGAACATGATAAAAGCTAGCAAATTGGCTATGTTCAGGACTTATTCTTATGTAGGTACAGGTGTTTGAAAGGATTTACTTTGTTCCACTGAAGTTAAAAGCAAGTTGCCAAAGAGGCATGCCTCTTGACCCACAATAGGCAGAGACTGAAAAATAAGGAATTATTAGCAGTTACCACTCCTCATATGTGCTCTTCCAGGATTATATGACAAGGGGACAAATCAATGTGATTACTCCAGATTTATGTTACTTTTAATATCGGGATTCATATTCAGACTCACTTCATTCAAACAAAACCAGATGAATCAGTAGAATGTTGAAGCACAGGAGGTAGAAATCTACATATAAATAGCATGGGTAATAAAACACTGATTTAAAAACAAAAACAAAAACTGAAGAAAGATACGACATTGGTGGTGGGAAAGAAGCTACCAAAACAACAATAAATCTGATAGACTGCCCTAGAACAGTTGGTCATGGAACTGATCAGAGGAGTGGCAACTCTGGACCTAATCTTGAGTGATGCTGAGGACCTGCTGAGAGATGTGGGTGCTGTTGAACCAATTGAGAATAGTTACTATAGTGCTATCAAATTTCATTTATATACAGGTGAAACTTGAAAAATTAGAATATCGTGGAGAGGTTCATTTCTTTCAGTAATTCAACTTAAAAGGCGAAACGAATATATGAGATAGATTCATGACATGCAAAGAGAGATATGTCAAGGCTTTATTTGTTATAATTGTGATGATTATGGTGTACAGCTGATGAGAACCCCAAATTAACAATTTCAACTTTGGGGTTTTCATCAGCTGTACGCCATAATCATCACAATTATAACAAATAAAGGCTTGATATATCTCGCTTTGCATGTCATGAATCTATCTCATATATTAAACTCCAGTAGCTAATGAAAACAATTGCTTACATAAATGGACTTTTCCACAATATTCTAATTTTTCGAGTTTCACCTGTACAGTGGTACCTTGGGTTACAAATGCTTCGGGTTAAAAACGCTACAGGTTATAGACTCCGCTAACCCGGAAGTAGTACCTCGGGTTAAGAACTTAACTTCAGGATGAGAACAGAAATTGGGCGGCGGTAGCAAAACTGCGGCAGTGGGAGGCCCCATTGGCTAAAGTGGTACCTCAGGTTAAGAACAGTTTCAGGTTAAGAACGGACCTCCGGAATGAATTAAGTTTTAACCCGAGGTTCCACTGTACAGACAATTGTCAAGAAAACCCAAAGGTCACATTTGACTTCAATAGAAGGAATGTCCAAAAAATGAAGGAATTGGTAAAAAGGAAGTTTAAAGGCGAAGTCAATAGGGTCACATCTCTCAAAATGTTCAGGGGTTGTTTAAAACCACATTAGAAGCTCCGTTTAAATGTAAATAGCAGATCAAAAAGGTACCACCAGGGCCAAGAGGATCCCAGCATGATTAACAAGGAGCCATCAAAGGCAAGAAGGCTTCCTTTAGAAAATGGAGATCTTGTCCAATTGAGAAGAAAACAGAACACAAACTTTGGCAAAAGAAATGCAATCAAACAATAAGGGATGCTAAAAAAGAATCTTGCTGAAACCATAAAGACTAACCACAAACAATTATTTAAATACATTGAAAGCAGGAGACTGGCTAGGGAGGCAGTTATTTGGACCTTTAGATGACAAGGAAGTCAAGGTATGCTGAAGGAGAATGAGATTGCAGAGAAGCTGAATGAATTATTTGTACATTATTTGCCTGCACAGTAGAAGATATATGGGAGACCCCTGGACCTGAACTAACTTTTAGAGGAAGGGAATCTGCCAAACTAAGGCAATTAGAGGTGAAAAGATACAAAGTTATGATAGGCCCTTATTGAAAAAAATATAATAATTTGACAACTGCTGGGTCTGGATGACATCTAGCCAAGAATTCTGAAGAAACTCAAATTTGAAAATACTAAACTTCCAACAAAAATTTATAAGTTTTTCCTAAGATACCTGCCTCCATACCTGAATACTGGAAATGATCAATGTTGTGACATTTAAAAGGGGGACGGGGGACTGGGGGCAGGTGTAATCCTGGAAACCACAGACTGGTTAGCTTAGCATCTCTTCCAGAAAAACTGGTTGAAAGCATTGATAAAGATATAATTACTCAGCATACAGAAGAACAAATCTTACTAAAGCAGAACCAGCATGGTTTATGCAAAGGTAAGTCCTTTCTTACTAACATATTCAATTTCTTTGAGAAACAACCATATAGAGAGGTAACCCAGTTTACAAATACTTTTTTTAAAGCTTTTGACAAAGTACATAAAGTACCTCATCAAAGACTCCCAAGCAAGGTTAGCAGTTATGGAATAGGAGGAGAGGTACTCTTGTGGAACAGTAACTGGTTAAAAAGCAGGAAGCAGACAGCAGGAATAAATGGACAGTTCTCCCAATGGAGGGAAAGTGGAGTCCTCCAAGGTATTGAGACTTGTGCCATTTAACTTGTTCATAAATTATCTAGTTAGAAACAGCGAAGTACTGTAACCAAGTTTGTTGATGACGCCAATTTTTTCAGGATGGGGGAAAAAAATAAAAATCTTAATTTCACATATACATTCATGGGGTCTTAACTAGCAGTGACTGAGCAGGAACAAGATAGTAGTGGATAGCTTGATAAATATATTGACCAAGAGTGCAGCAGCTGTGAAAAAGGTGAATGCCATGCTAGAGATCACCAAGAAAGGGATTGAAAATAAAACTGCTAGTTTCATAATATATTTATACAAATCTATGGTGCAACCACACTTGGAATACTGGGTACAGTTCTGGTTCTTCCTTCCTCTTAAGAACAGAACTCAGGGCCATCAATTGAAGCAGAATATTGGAAGGCTCAGGATAGACAAGAGAAAGCACTTCTTCACATGACACAGAGTTCAGCTATAGAATTTGATCCCACAAGAGGTTGCAATGGCTACCAACCAGGATGGTTTTAAAAGAGGATTAGGCATCGATAGAGAATATGGTGATCAATGGCTACTAGTCATGGTGGCTGTGCTCTACCTTCAGTATCAGAAGCCATTTGCTGGAAGTAACAACTATGAAAACAAAATGATGCTAAAATAACCAAAATGTAATCCAATAGGTTGCACTCATGTTCTGCTTGCCACAGCCTCTGTGAGAACAGGATGTGGGACCGCATGTGCCTTTGGCCTGGCTCTTCTTATGTTCTTGATTGGGGGGGGGGGGATTTCAGGACTACAAATACTAGGCAAGGCACCCAAAATAAGAGATGCTAAATCGGAAAACAACCAATCTGCATCTGATTTTGAACTTAAGCACGTGCTGGGAAAGCTAGCTTAGGGAGGAGGGGGTGGAAATGGGAGCAGTCCCTTTATAGATGTTGGTGTAACTATGTGCTACACAGCACAGGGTGTGTATGTGGAATTAAGAATAAAGCACGACTGGAAGGAAAGCGCCCGGGGCGCGCGCGAGTGTGTGTGTTACGTGCCCAGCAGCGAACAGATCCTTACGCCACTAAGGATCAAGGACTGTGGCTACACGTGTGTACTGAGAGCGCGCGCGCCTTCGAGAAATCCCTACTTGACAGCTTTTCCTGTGTGAGCTTTGTGGCAAAACAAACGAGCGACGTAGGTTGTTCTTTAAGGACTAACTTCTAGGTCGGGAGAAGTTGGAGGATCGCCTCTGTGAGGCGTCCCGGGGGTGGATTGGTTCCCTTCCCCCACCCCCACCCCAGGAATCTCCTGCGAACGAGAGAAGGGGATCTGGAAAGCGAGAGGCGAGGAAGACCGCCCGCTTAACCTGCAAGGCGAAAGGGGGCTCCTGGCGGAAGAGGGTTGGGGGCGCTGAAGAGGCCGGGGGAAGGAGAGGGGGGTGGGGAAGGGGAGGAGGAGGAGGACCCGCCGCCCCTCACCGTCTCGTCAGGCTCCATGCGGATCTTGAAGGTCTGCTGCTGGAGGGTCTTCAGGGTGACGGTCACCGCCATGGCGGGAGGGAGGGAGGGAGTCAGGGGAGAGGGCGGTGGCGGCGGCAACAACTGGCGGTTCCTCCCAACGGACTCAGCTGGGGGTCCCCCACAACAACATGCAACTTCACGACGCCGCCATCTTAATCGCGTCCGAGCGCCGCTTCCGCTCCCTGACGGGCCCTTCCCACGTGACAGGGGACAAGGAAGACAGGCCGAGGTGTTCCTTAACCATAGAGTCAGGAAGGCTAGAAACACGCGCGCGCACATGCATACACGCACGCACGCACGTTTCTCGGCTTCCGGTTTGTTTCGGGGATTTCCGTTTCGCGCGCCTTGCCTTCTGCGCAAGCGAGTAACGCTGTGGGGGGAGGGGTGATTTAAGTTGGGGGTCGCTTTCGACGGAATTTTTTTCTTCTGGGCATCCAACGTTCAGGAACCAAGCGAAAGTGATGCGGTACGATTTTCCCAGGGGAGGACTCGGGGTTTACTTCCGAGTAGGCACCTCAACGCGCCTCCAGCCTGTTAACTATTGACAGGGCGACTGTACAATGCACGACTGGTGCTGGTTCCCCATCGCCTCCCTGCCACCCTTCTTAATTATGGGTATATTTGCGTTTCCATTGCGATTCGGCATTTTCCCCAGGCGAATCAGGGTCCTTGTGCGGTACAGCATCAGCTACTGACTTTGCCTTTGTAGGGTATTAAAGGCAGCCAGGTGAGAGAATGGCTCTAAATGTTAGCAGATTGCAGACAATGGAAGTACAGTAGGTCTAGAATTTTGTCCTGAATGGGAGCCCAGTCACGTGACAAGGATACTGACCATATCTTTCCTTCCATATGGGGTAACTTCACCAAAGCAAGGCTGAATACTCAAGTGATTCTCCTAAAAGGAAAACCTTGTGCTAGAAAGTAAATCAATTCCTCATTGACAAGGGACAGGCCACAGTAGCTTTCCATAGGATGGGATGATAGTTTCAGGTAACAGTCAATTAGACAGTAGCCATGCTGTCATTTATTTTCTACTATCCTATATACTCTTTCAAGAGTAGAATTTTATATACTTTTAAACCACTTTTCAGCAAGTGACCTTGCTTTGCTATAGAGCACATAGCAGCTCAGAGTACAACACTCATCCAAACACAGTACAACACAACAAATCTGTTTATGGGCCAGACATGAAGTTTAATTTAATAGAAATTTTCTTCAATCTTCCATACATTCAAGTGTGAACAAGTGAGATGACTCCTCGTGTTAGTCTCTGCCTCCATAGGCTCTTCAGTTCTTAGCTCTCTGCCAGGACGCATCTAAAGCAGAAATTTATCACCCCTACCCCTAGTGATCCTCCAGCTGAAGCTCTGCAATGACCATCACCACACCCTGACACACACACGGCTGTCATATGAAATATCTAAAAGCTAAGGGTGCCATCCAAATTGGGTTAAAAGTAAAAGTTTGCTTTGCTCATTGCATTTTGTGTGCTTTTTTAAAAAGCACCTGATTTGTCTAATGGGCACAGAAGCAAACGTGACTTACTACTCCTCGAACAAGACAGGATGTCAACATCCTTTGTCTTACACATCATACAATACTGGTTGTCTCAATTTTGTTTCCTGGAAGCCATCTAGTATTCCATTCCCAGGTATCCCACCCCTTTTAAGTATGAAACCACCATTTGGAGCTTCAAGTATCTTAAAAGGATAAGCAAAAGGGCAGTCAATACAGGGAAGTTCTGCTTTATGGACATCCGTGACTGGAGTCAAACTTGTGAAAAAGTGGCCATATTCTTTAAAAAAAAAAAAAAAGATGGTCAATGGCATCATCCCCATTTCAAAGGGTTATCCTACATTTAGCCACCTCAGGATGCAGGTTCTAGTTCTCCCTCTACACACATGAATGAATAACTGATGACATTTGGGAAGAGGGTTAAGACAAACACACACACCAATAAAAAAAAAGTTCTTTTGTCTCATAGAGACATTACTGTTATCCCCTCTCCTTTGTTGGGTTCAACCAAGCAGACTGCATGGTACAGGCCCAGGGCGAGGCTCAGCCAACAAGCACACCTAACCACCCCTAATCACAGCTCATCCTTCAGTGGGCCCTCTGTTTCTTCCTCCTCATCCTTTTCTTCCTCTTCCTCCTCATCCTCTTCTTCATCCTCATTATCTTCACCCTCTGGCTCATCGTCTCCTTCCTCTTCTTTCTTCTTCTTATCTTCTTCCTCCTGCTTCTTTCGTTGCTCCTCATCCTGCTGCTCTTTCATTTTCTTCTCGGCATCCTAGTGACAATTTAAAGGGATATATGTTCTTGAATAGGGGTTATCATATTAAGTAGGACTCAGTAGTATGGTGCTAAAGGCTTGAAAACCATGCAGCTGCCCTCATCTCTCAGCAATGATATATCATAGAACATATAACTTACAAAAGTTAGGTGATTGCTACAAGCTTTGAGTGTTTGTTCATTCCATACTTAAAACTCATGGAGGGCAGATAGATGAACAAATACAACAGATAGTAAGCCAAAATCAAACCTCCATATTCAGGTTGGCAACTTCCCATTTGTGCACAATTGGCAAGGGGGCAGAACAGGGTAGGCTTATGCACATCCCATTGACGGACGCAGTGCCTCAGAATGCAACCTCTCCATGTAAATGTGGAGTTGCTTGCATATGAACAGGGCAAGGCCATCACTTCCATACCTTACCACCGTGTTTGACAAGGCATCTGGCTATTGAGAGAAGCCTGAGCCTTGGCTCTGATCCACCAACGTAGCTTTCTATATCCCACCCTTCAGCATACTACAGGTGAAACTCGAAAAATTAGAATATCTTAGAAAAGTCCATTTATGTAAGCAATTGTTTTCATTAGCTACTGGAGTTTAATATATGAGATAGACTCATGACATGCAAAGCGAGATATGTCAAGCCTTTGATTGTTATAATTGTGATGATTATGGCGTACAGCTGATGAAAACCCCAAAGTTGAAATTGTTAATTTGGGGTTCTCATCACCTGTACCCCATAATCATCACAATTATGACAAATAAAGGCTTGACATATCTCTCTTTGCATGTCATGAGTCTTATCTCATATTAGTTTCCCCTTTTCAGTTGAATTACTGAAAGAAATGAACCTCTCCACGATATTCTAATTTTTCAAGTTTCACCTGTATACTTCCAGGGCTAATCATGAAGTATTAAGAACATAATGATAAAAAGTAAGGAGCAGCAAGAAAAGCAGTTGAAAACAAATTTGATTTCCAAATAGAATCAGAGTTGAAAGACCCGCACCCCCAGTAGGGATGGGTGATATTTGGTTTTGAATATTGTGCCATATCACCAGCTAAATATTGTGGTATTACAAACATTGTGGAATATCAATGTAAGGATGGAGCGACATTGGCTGGCTTCCATGGTTTTTCCTGTATCATGATTTTTGCCAGCGCCTGCTCTAATGATTCAGTGCCCCCTGCTTGAGGCAGGGAGAGCTGAGCCAGCAGAGCTAATACGGGCCGCAGGAATTGAGAGAAGCATTGTTTGGCTTCATGGTTTTTTGCAACACACACCAGAATTCTCAATGCTTTGCTAGGTCAAAAATTATGAAACCAGTAACACAATATGAACTTCAAACTGGTTTTGGATGATATATCATAGAAGGAATGAGATTGAGGCCAAAAGTCACTCTCAACATTTTAACACAGTCCATAGCAGTTTCTAAAGCCCAGAATCTGGAACTTGCTCATTTGAAGTGGAGATGAAGATTATTCATTTAAAGCACTTTACAGAACCAAGGTAAAACAAAGTAATGATGTGGTGATGACTCTGGCCATGAAGATCAAGAAAAATGACTCCTCACCTTAGTGGCACCCCAGGTTTCATTGCCAACTTCTTCAGCAAATTTCTCATCATCGGTAATCAGGAAGTTGTCAAAAATGGTGCCAGACTTGACCTGTAGCAAACAACAATGAACTCCAATGTTTCTACATAACTAAGTTTTTCTGACAGCTTATAAAGCAATGAAGCATTTTAGCATCACTTCCAATCACACTGTAAGTAGGTCTTTAAATCAGCCATAATTTCTCCACCATCAGCTCCAGATTCATTTAAGTATTTACACTCTACTTTTCTCTCATAAATTCTGCAGCTGAACACAGAATAAGACATCACAGAATTGTAAATGGCAGCTGCTGCTTTTGATACATTTTGAATCAAGACCACCTTGACAGCATAAGTATTATTATCTTGGATAAAGACTGTTTATATGTTCTCTTATTACTACATTGTAGTTACAGTATTCCTATAATTTGGTGTCTGTTTGGACACAAAACTGCCTTAGATTTGAGACTGCTCACAATTTCTATTAACATTTATATTACTTATTTCAGTAATTTTTATCCTGCTTCCCTACTAAATGAATGCTTGAGAAAATTGGCAGCTGTGGCAACTAATTTATCTTATCAAGTTAATTTGTTTTCTGTTCATCAAAGCATACACCACACGAGTATATACAAAAATCCTGAAAGTCAGAAATGCCAACAATAAAGCCAGAATACATTCAGATGTTGGGGCAAGAAGTATTCGAAAAACAGGAAACTATGCAAACTTGCATCCTTAGATAACGTTCTTCTATGCTTAACATCTGACCTGAACTTTTTAATAGTAAGCTTCTGGCCAGGTATATGAATGTGGTAACTTCTCTTTTATGTTGTTTGTTATGAAATGAGCATGGAGAAGTTGGATATCGTATCAAGAACTCACCTGCCACAAGTCCAAGCCAATGACACCAAAGTTTTCAAAGAAGTAAAGGTCAGGATCAGGAGTGTACTCAGGATTATCTATCTCAGGATGAATCCATTTCCCTTTGTAGTTGGGGTTGTCTATCTGACGAGGTTTCCACTCCCCCTGCAAAAATATATTAATAAAAAACATAGGAAATCCAGAACCTACTATAACCGACACGCAAAGCAGAAATTTCCAGTTTTAAAATAAATCTCCAGTACTTGGTGGCCAGCATGTTTAATAACATAAGCATGGAAGGGACAAACAGTAATAAAAAATGAATGGTTTGCATTAATTCCAGTTTTAATTCAACCTTTTTATACACGTATGTGTACATTCCACATAAGGCTCTGGTGGTGTTTTTAAAAAGGACATCAATTACCATACTTTTTAATGTATAAGACTAGGTTTTTTTGTTTTTGTTTTTTACTAAAAACATGTTTAAAATAGGGGGTCGTCTTATACATGGGGAAACATGGGATTGGTTGATGCCGCGAGCCAAAGATTGTCTGCAGTGTGTTATTGGTGTCTGCGGCAAGGGGTAGTTGATTGGGTGTCATTGTGGCAATTGGGCGGGCAATTTACCTTGTATTCTGGATTTTGGATTACTGGTGGTTCCCACTCGCCATCCATCTCTTCATCCCAGTCCTCAGGCTTCTTGGCATCAGGATCAGGAATATGTTCTGGCTTATCCCAGTCCTGATACAAGTTGGGGGGGAAACAGGTATTAGGCAACATTCTCACCCAACCAAGATCAGTACTGCCTTCCTGCATTGCAGGGGGTTGGGCTAAATGACCCTCAGGGTCCCTTCCAACCCTACAATTCTATGATTCTGGACAGCCATCAGTTGAAGCTACAGTGTCACAATCTTGGTGCTATACCACCACTAGTATACACTAACCTCTGGTTTTGTGTCTTCAGGATCATCTATCTTAGCTCTTTCATCCCAGTCATCTGGTTTCTTTGCCTCTGGATCCTTAATTTTCTTGGGAGGCAGGAAATCCCAGTCATCCTCCAAGCTACCAGACTCCACTTTGTTGTTGTCAATCTTTACTTCATATGTGTTATCAGGCCGCACAATGAGGGTATAAAGATGTGTAAACTCGTCATCCTGTCAAAGGAAACAGCTTAAAACTGAGGATAACACATTCCCTTTAGCCTAGGGTGGAATGCTTTTCAGCAAGAAAAAAAAGGCAGATTTAAGTCAAGCTTCCCACTGATACGGCATACATTTCCTAAACTATGGCACAAGTCTGACTACTAAACCATGTTAATTTACAACTAAACAGTATTATTTACACAGCTTCATTTTTAGAACTAGGCTTTGCATCACTATCACACTGAATACATTTTGCATGCTTTCATTTTTTACCTATGAGTGCCTTATTTCCATAGAGCCTCTATTGTGAACAACAATTAAATATCAAAACCTGGTCACTGGACAATTCTCCTATTTCCAAACAAATGCCCAGAATTGTTTGAGGCAAGGCTGAAGTTTCTGGGTAGATTCAGAGTAGTATTATTTTAATGATATAAAAAATGAATGTTAGAATGTAAATAGTTGCATTTTATAAATGAACAAAAGTATCAATTTAGACAAAAGCCTCATTTAACTATATATATATATATGTTACAGAGCACCAACATAATGTTAAATTGATAAGAAATTTCATATTTATAAGATTCTACCCAATGGTAGGCCTATGCAGAGTAGCTCCATTTAAAACAATGGCCAGTGATCTCATTGGGTGCAGTCCAATATTAACTTTGGGGAATACAACCTAATATCTGGTTTGATTTAATTAATATCAATTCTATTCATTTTTATCCATACTGCTTTTTTCTAGGATCAGAATTTCAAAAGGAGGACTTTGCTCAGTTAGGTCTCCAGACACTCACTTTACAACGGATGTCCTTATTGATTAAGACATTTTTGCCTTTGTAGTTGAAGATCACATGAACTTTCTTGGTACCTGGGCCACAGATATCAGGACCTGCATTGGAGACAAAGGACATAAGATTCATAACAGAATTAAAATGGAGGCCCACACCCAGATAATCAAAAGGAGGCAGTAAGCATTCAATTCAGTCTCAGAATAACACCACAATGCCCACCTACAAGAATACAGAAAATACTCAGGGGTTCACTTCTGCATAGCTTAATCATCCAATAACAAACGTTATTTCTCAGATTAGGTGCCATTCCAAAAGCAGACTGATGTAAGCGTTGTAGAATGGTTTCCAATGCTTGCCTAGCATCATGCAAGGCTATACCCCCTGCCCTCTAAAAACCAAACACCACCATGCCCATTAACTGGAATACATTGAGGCCCAAGGGAAGGAGTATCAACTCTCAATTTGCTGCATGGGCCTCTTGTTGACCCAACCCCCCTCCTACAGTCTTACAGATTAGCAACTGCCCAGACAAGTATGTATTTCAAGCAAGCACACTCACCAAACATGATGTTGTACTCAGAATCCCCATGCATGTCCTCTTGGTTCAGGGTTGAGGGGAAGAGTTTCACATAGCCACCTCCACAGTCAATGTTTTGTTCGTGTTTCACTGTGAACTGGACTACCAGGGTCTTATCCTTGTTGCTGAAGCGATCAAAGAGAGCTGAGAGTGCATAGAAACGAGCATCCTGACTTGTCTGAAGTCCTGGGAAGATGAAACACAGTCAAGGTGCGTAAGAGACCAGGATATCATTCTAGATGACAATAGCGTGCAAATCTGATTATACAATACCATCACATAAACCCTCTCAAGTTTTTTATTACCTGGGGGACCAGAAGTGGAAGAATAATCCAATGTTTACAAGTCTGTCTACGAAAGTTGTGGCAAGTGAAAACTCAGGGATTGCCCTGATATGCTACCATTTAATAAGGCAAGCCTGATCCTGTGCAGCGTTGCAATCATCACCTTCAGATTTAGGACTCCATTTTTGACTGAATTAAGAGAACATATACTTACCTTTGTCTTTCTCTGCATCTCCATAGAATTTGCCAGCAGTAAGCTTGAATTTCCCATAGTCAGACTTGTGCTTTGATTCTACCCAACGGCTTGTCCAGGCATCTAAAAGGAACAAAAGGAACAAATTTTGAAACTAAAGAGCTACAATGATTCACCACATACATTTGGTTAACACTGGGCTACAAATGCTCCCAAGATCAGAGAGGGCAAATCAAACCTTTCAAATGCAACATGTGGCACAAACATTTTTTTCTGTTCAGTTACAAAAATAATTTTTGCAACAAGCTTACAATGTTTTTGCAATGTTGCAGTGAGCCTGTACAAGGAAGCAAAACGTCAGTCAAAATCAGTCAGTTTTGGTTGCAAAAGATCAGGCCCCACCTTGATTCTTTTAAAATCAGCTTACCACTCAACTTGAAGCAAGGTAAACTGAGTCACCATAATATACTGGATACAATAATGGACTATCTGGTATGATAACTACAGGTATGAGCTGGGTCCCAAACCTTGCTCTTGGCCATGACATGTGATGGCAGTGGCAGTCTCAGGACAAATGCCCAACACAACATCTACTTTGCTTGAAGTGATTACAGTGATTTAGCATATAATGGGTTCTGTGACAGAAAATAAAGGATTTTTATGTAGCCAACATCCCAACCCCTTTCCAATGCTGTGATGCATATGAGATCTGTATGCCGATTCCTCAGCAGGCATGCACCAAGTTAGTGAATTGTGGTTTACTAAATGGTCCTCTATTTTTGTGGGTTCCCTTGATCTTTCCTCCCAGCCGGATCTACTTCACAAGGCTGTGGAAGATGAAGTTGGTAACATGAATTTGGCCCATAGCTCATTAAAAGGGTGGAATGCAAAAAATGATTAGTGAGCAAATTCTGATCATGTGTAAGTTAACATGAATTTGAACTAGAATTTGTTAAGATAAAACACTTGTCTTAACCTGCAAAATCCTAGCAACAATTTCAGCAGTGAATAAGAACGTGCTTTACCTGATCACTGCAGACGCAAATGATCTACCCAATTTCTATCCACCGTAAAATGCCTACATATAATATGCTACAACAGAAAAGCAGTATTAATATCTTCACTTTTGGGGTACTGGTCCCATTTAAGACAGGGCACTGCAACTGCATGGCTTTCTAATGAAACAGCTTTGCAATGAAAAATATTTAAATAAAAAAGGTGTAATTAAAAGTGTTCAGGTTCACAAATGAAATGATTAACAAACAATCCTATAGATGTCAAAATCATATGCCAATGTGTTAAACATGGTTTACTCCAGGTTAAATGGATGAGATTGCAGCTTAAATTTCTACAAAGAGGAAGAGGAGAAGACACATGTCAGACGCTCCACAGCAGCTGGGCCTGAATACTGACAATTTCAGCTAGTGTTATCAAAAGGCTCTACTGGACAATAGTTGACTCCTGCAACAGTGGTATACCAAAATCTGATCCTTCTTGAGGTGCTAAAACAAGCTAAACAGCTTCCACTCCCATCTTCCACCAACACCCATTTCTATCCTTACAGCCATGCACATAACACATGAAAACCACCTTTTTTTCTGTAGGGTTTTTAAGGAAAAAAAAACAGCTGGCAGTGTCTACACTGCTTTTCAATTATCCACACCAGGATGCACCTGTCATTTTCGATACTCCAGCAATGGGCGGTCTGTGTGTTCTAGAGACATCCCCACAGCGCGCTATTTAGCCAGTGTTCTAAATCCCCATGGCCCCTGCTGATTATGGCTTAATTACCAACTCCCCATCGCATCCCAGACACAACAAGACCTATGTCCTTGTCACACATGCAGTTAAGGTGGCATCCTCCCCAAGGTAGGTGTGTGTGCTGGGGGGGGGGGGGAGGTTATAGCAGGTTCCATCACATCTGCTAGTTTCTCTCAAGCGAGGCTCTGAAAAACAGCAACTCTCAAAGGTAGCATATGAAGCTGCTCCTGTGAAATGAGAAGAGTATTGGCAGGCTGAGTTGCTCCTGAAAAAAATGGGAAGGAGTGTGACAGACAGAATGGATGCATCCTTCGCACAAGTTCCCCCTCTTAAGGTGCAAGGCTTCTTAGATGCCCATTTTTACCTTGGGGGGGGGGGAGAGCAGCCATAAGTTCCTTTCCACATGCTGCCCTTCATGTGACAGGATCCTGTAACTCCCAAGCAAGCCAGCCCCTTCTCACTCTCTACACCATCCTTAAGGAACGCTTTCTTCCTCCTGGATCTGACAGCTGCGGCCCTCGCTCGCCCGCCCCCCCCCTCCGGAACCGAAACCCGGTCCGCTCCCAGTCGTGCCTCGGCCTTTGCTGGCTTAAGCCGCAGAGGGGCCTCCACCCCTCGGGGCCACCCTCAACATGGGAATAACGCCGACCCCGTCCGTCCTCCCGAGGCCGCATCGCCGAGGCACGCGTGGAAATACCCTGAAGGGCTGCAAGGAAAGGCGAATATCGCGTTCTTGTCATACGACACTTGACAATTCGGGGGGGGGGGGCAAGAGCCTCGTAAGATGGCGGGGGGAGCAATTACATCGAGGCGGCCCCCCCCCCCGCCTATCCTCAGGCTGCACAGCCCCAAGCGAGGCCTAAACCCCCGCGACCCAAGGGAAGCCCATCCGGCCCCCGGGAGCCTCCAACTCGCCCCCCCCCCCCCAGCGAGCAGTGACCCTCACCTCCGTCCCCGAACTCCTCCCTGAAGTACTGGGCAGGCCCGGCCGACGCGAGAGCCAGCAGAGAGCAGAAGGCGAAGAAGGGACCCATCTCCCTGTTTAGATTTTATTCCCCCGCGCGGCGGCCCTTTAAAGAAGAGCACAAGCTCCGCTTCCAGCTCCGAAGGAGGACACCGACTACAGAGCGACTGCGGCCGGCGAGTAGCTTTCGGTGCTCTTTTATACGGCTCTCCTCCGAACGCCCGCCCACGCCGCGCTCCGATTGCTCCATCCGGCCCTGGCTGGCGCAGCTATTGGTCCGCCGACAGCGCGGCGAGCAAGGCGGCACCCCCGAACGTTTGCGTCCCAGATGGCTGCTTCTTATTGGCCGCCGGTCCCGGCCAATGAGGCACGACCACGCGTTCGGGGGGAGCCGCCCCCCTCCCCTCCGCCGTGGGTGCGTCACCCGATTTTTTTTTTTTTTTCCCCGCAACAGCCCCACGTGAGCCCAGTGGGGTTTTAAAGGGCCAGTTCGCGGCAATCTTTCCCACGCCCACACCATCGCCTCCCAAGCCAACGCGTTAACTGGAATAGCCATATGCAGAATGTGTTCCCAGCACTAACAAGCACACCAAGGAGTCACAGTGAACAGCTGGATCAGCCTTGTGCTATCTAGCCAGGCACTATCTGAATTGTACTGGCAGACCTCTAGTTAGATGGCGAATAACTGGAAAGGAACCTGGATCTACAGTACTCAAAACGGGTGCCTACCCCCACGCACCCACCCTGCACCTTCCCCCAAATTGCTGGGGCTGGAAGAGCAACAGTTGCTTCCACACCTGACAGCCATAGCTGTCAACTTTTCCCTTTTCTTGCGAGGAATCCTATTCGGAATTTCCCTTAAAAAGGGGGGAAAGTTGAAGCTACGCTGACAGCACCATTAGAACACACCTGTAAGATTAACACACATATCTTAAATAAAAAATAAAAAATCCTTCCAGTAGCACCTTAGAGACCAACTAAGTTTGTTCTTTTGTAATAAGACAGCTATTATGAGATCTTGTATAGAATGTCCTGGGAGACTGAAGTGTTCTCCTACTGGTTTCTCTGTCTTGTGATTTCTGATGTCATATTTATGTCCATTTATCCTTTGGCGTAGGGTTTGGCCTGTTTGTCCAATACAGAGAGCTGAAGGGCACTGTTGGCATTTGATGGCATACACAATGTTAGAAGATGAGCAGTTAAATAGTCCTGAGATGGTATGTTTGATGTTGTTGGGGCCAGTAATGGTGTTGTCCGGGTGTATGTGGGTCTGGTGACTTCTGTTTCAGTGTATCTGAAGAAGTGTGCATGCACATGAAAGCTCATACCAATAACAAACGTAGTTGGTCTCTAAGGTGCTACTGGAAGGAATTTTTTATTTTTTATTTTGTTTCGACTATGGCAGACCAACACGGCTACCTACCTGTAACATTTCTTAAAGCATAAGGTTTCCTGGACTTCAGTGCACTTCATCATATGCATCATGAGATGTTGTCCTGTCTAACAGAAATGTCTTGGGGATGGAGGTGGGTTTGTAAACCTGCTCCATGAGGAAGCTCACCAAGTGACCTTATACTAGGTCATCTGCATGGGCCTTTTAGATTCATAGAATCAGAGATCATAGAGTTGGAAGGATCACCTGGACCAACTTGAATATGCAGCTGTCCCATACGGGGATTGAACCTGCAACCTTGGCATTATCAGCACCACTCTCTAACCAACTAGCATTATTTATCTCTAGTTGTTTTGAGGAAAGCATAGGATCCTTGAGTTCACTGGAGGAAAGGTATAATAGAAGTGCAGTAAATAAGTTAAATACATAAACAAAGGACAGCAAAATTAATTAAATGCAGGAAGTACAAGTGGTTGAAATTATTTACAGTGCACAAAAAAGCTGTTGATAATGCACAGACATGTTGCCAGTAGCACAATTCCCCCATCCTCTAAGGCTCTCTAATAAAGATAAAAAAATACAATGCTCATGATTCTTTGTGGGGGGGGGAACTATTACAGAGTCTTTGGAAAGAATATAGACTTGAAAAGTTGGAAGGGACCCCAAGGGTCATTTAGTCCAACCCCCTGCTATGGAGGTAAATTTGATAAAGGTTTAAACCATATCTCCACTTCCCTCTAAAGATGCTTGGGAACTGTAGTGTGTGTATGTGGCCTGTTGAAAAGGGAAATAGTAAAATGCAAATATTTTCGGTCACATTTAACTGGCTAAAAGATTTCATATCCGGTTGTAGTAGTCTGTTCAGAGATGGAGAGCACCGATGTGTTTGCATGCTCTCCTGAATCTATCCCCATGACAGATCTGCAACATTTCTACAAAAACTGAACCACTGGTTTTACAAGGGATATGTGCTAAGAAAAGTACAGTGCTTAGTTATGTTTCAGAAAAGAAAAGAAAAGAGGAAACACTGAGGAGGCCATGAGAGAGCTACTGTTTCTAAAGCACAAAAGTAGTTTTGCCGAGTGATCGAGTAACTTACTCAGCATAAAGCATAGAGACACAACCTGGACTGAAAAATAGCAACCACAAATGAACAGAAAACAAAGGCAGCATGGTTGGGGCAGAAGAGGCTAATAATGATATAGGCTGCAGGACTAATATAGCAATTGTTATAATCATAAGGATATATGAGAGATTGTTGCACAAGCAGGAACAGACAGCTTTACTGGAATCAATTTATTACATTGGGGAAAGCCTGCATGTAGCACAGACAATTGCACCACGCTCTGTCATAGCCATAGGCAACTGGGAACTCACAGCAGCTCTCAGAGCTTCTCTTCAGACCTCCTCGATTGCAATCAGCAATCCCAGGTAGGCCTTCTTATTAAGCAGCTCAGCTATCTCTCCTCAGATAAGCAGAGCCAAAGGTTGTATGTCAGATTTCTGGTTTTACCGCACACTGGGATGGCCACGCTCCGCTAGGGCTCAAGGAAGGAGCGGTTGTTGGAGAGGTTTTTTGGGACCAACGCGAAGGCTAAGCGACCCTAAAAGACTCAGGGGGTGACCCTGAATCAAAATATCCAGCGGCGTCGGATGGGACCCCCCATCTTCTACGTCTACGTGGCGAAAGAACAGAGAGTCCCAGATGTGTGGATTCGAATGCCTCCCAGCAAGAAGCCTCGGCAGTAGAACGGTGGGTAGCGGTGAAATTTTCATTTTATTTACCCCAGACAGAAAGCTCTTAACCACTCGCTCCTGCACTTATGTGAGCAAGCCATTGGTGTGTATAGAAAGAACAAGAGTTAGAAACATCATAACCAGACACTGGAGAGACCCGTCAGGAGTAAGCCTGGACCAATGGTACCAAGTAGTATGGGAAACAGCCCTACTAGAAAAACTAACCAGTAAGCTGAAACTGACACGGGGACAAATAGAAGAAGACACCTTCACCCCTTTATCACACTCACAGCCCAACGACAATGACAAAAATCCATAACAGCCAGATGGGTGGGGTATAAATTATTATTATTATTATTATTATTATTATTATTATTATTATTATTATTACAGAGCGATATGGCTAACTTGATCAAAAACACTCACCCACCCCACTCACAAAGGAAACCAAAGAACACCACAGCCAACCACAAATGAACAATCACACCCTACACCAACCCCAATCTCTCTCACCACCAAAGCAGCACAAGTGAACAACAGAGAACTTGCACAAACAACGCTGACACCAAGCCCCACATATATTAAGTAAAATAGAAACATCGTCACCCCACCCCATCCATCTCCCCACCCTGCCTACCTCTTTCCCCCTTTTCTTACAAATGTCTCAACAAACAAAACTGATTTGTAAAAATGTTACATGGGGGAAAATCTATATGAGAGAGACATTGCACATACCTTTGTAAATCAAGAAAATATTTAATAAAAATATTTTTTTAAAGAAAGAAAGAACAAGAGTTCTACCCAAGCCTCTACTGCTACCAGTATTATTCCCCTTGGAGACCTTTTCAGGACCAAGGACTGTATTGGCACCTTCCAACCTCTGCGGAGAGCAGGGCATACACCAGCTGTGGGCATGGCCCAAAAGGGTGTGTGGTTCCCCCCAACAGCTTATTGCCTGTGTCTTGGCTGACACAGCAGTCACTTAGGGAGTAGAGCAACTGTATTGCTGCCTTCTTCTCCCATCAGAATATATAGTCCCTCTGAAAAATGAGTTGCCACCTGACTGATTTTAAAAGCCTGTTCACATAAGTATATTTTGCCGTTTCTCACAAGCATACTAACTTGGGTTTTCTTTGGGTGTTAGACAATGTTCTGTAATGATGGAATGACCCTGTGTTTTCTTTGCTCTTTCTTTCCCCCACCCTCTTTATTTAGATTAGCTTGGTTTTTTATTGTATTGTAGGGCAAAAAGTTTCAATAAGATCTATGGGAGGGAGGGAAAACCCTGCTCTATATCCAAGCTATCTCCAAATGGGCAGGAGTGGCTGGGGAAAACCCAGCCAGATGGGCAGGGTATAAGTAATAAATTATTATTATTATTATTATTATTATTATTATTATTATTATTATTATTATTACAGCATCATGCAAAGCTTAATGGGGGAGTGTGGGGTCATATGGGGAGAGGTACTTTCTAACAGCTAAATTGTGATTGTACATTTTTAGTGAGAATTTGATTGTTTTATCTTTTTTGTAAACCGCTTTGAGGGTGTGTGTTTTTTCTACAATCAAGTGGTACATAATTTTTTGTAAAATAATTAATAAATAAATGCAGATCACACTGAGCCAGCAGGCTAACACCCAATTAACTGTGTGCATTATTGCACCTGAAATATATGCAGCATACTCATAGTCCCTAGATCTTCAAAGTGCTGGAGATGAAAGCAGGACCTTGAATCGTACCTAGAAGGTAACAGGCAGGCAATGCAATTGCTACAGAACCACTTGAATATGTTATTTTCTCTCCCCATCCCCCGCCAAAAGAAAGATCTGGGTTAGGGTTAGAAGAACTGCTTGAATCTTCAGAGCAGTCTTCCAAAGCAGCATTAGATCACATTGCAGTAATCTGTATCTGAGGTTGCATGCAAATGTATAAAGGCAATCAGGTCCGTGTTTTCCATAAGAGGCCCAGCCAGCATATCAGACACATAGCTGTCAACTTTTCCCCTTTTTAAAGGGAAATTCCTTTATTCCGAATAGGATTCCTCGCAAGAAAAGGGAAAAGTTGACAGCTATGAGATATGACTGAAAAAATGCATTCTTGGCAGAAGACACTACTTTGGATTTCAGGAATAGTGCTAGATCCAGGAATACCCTAAGCCTGGTGAGCTAGTCTTTCAGGGGTGCATGGAGTAATGTAGGTGCCACCACTAGAATTTTATGTCCCAGTTGTATTCTGCATTTCCAAAACTAAGCCTGCAATTCTATGCATACTTTTCCTGGGAGCGAGCTCCATGTGGGACTTCATATCTGAGTAGACGCTATGATTGCACTGCAAGGCTCTCAAAATGGCTATTTCCCCCAGAGCTGTTGGCTCTTCACCATCTGCTTCATCTTATCTGGATTCAACCTTTGCCCAATTCACTAGGCCCCCAGACAAACACTGGTTCAGAACACACTGCTGCTGCCCTTGTATTAGTTGAAAATAAAACACAGAGCTGTATATCATCTGCAGCCTACTGATTACACAGAATTCCAATGCTCCAGAAATTTATCTCAGGGGCTTTTGATAAACAAAGGTGACAGGACTGGAAAATGGGAAAAGAAAGGCAATCTGATTTATCCACCCATATAAACACATGAGGCAAAAGTTGTCTCACAAATGGTTTATGGGGCAGGAGACTATGGTAATTTGACCCCAGCTGAAATGGCACAAAACACCTATTTATGAGAAGGCGCTTTTTTTTTGTACAGTCCTCCCTACAATGCATAGGGACGCGGGTGGCACTGTGGGTTAAACCACAGAGCCTAGGGCTTGCAGATCAGAAGGTTGGCGGTTCAAATCTCTGCAACGGGGTGAGCTCTCGGCACATCAAAGTGCAAGAAGATAAATAGGTACTGCTCCAGCGGGAAGGTAAACGGCATTTCTGTGCACTGCTCTGGTTCGCCAGAAGCAGCTTAGTCATGCTGGCCACATGACCCGGAAGCTGTACGCCGGCTCCCTTGGCCAATAAAGCGAGATGAGCGCCACAACCCCAGAGTCATCTGCGACTGGACCTAACGGTCAGGGGTACCTTTACCTTTACCCTACAATGCAATACCCCTTCAACAGAGTTGAGCAATTTTTAATTTTTATTTATTAATTAGATTTGTGTACCACCCTTCATCCAAAGAGCACAAGGAGGTTCACAACAACAAAGTACAAAATGAAAACACAATTAGACTACCCCAGACCCCACAGCAGGGGCTTCAGACAAACTCGCTTGCCCCAAGGGGAGCGGAGAAGCTTCAAGGCAGACAG
Organism: Lacerta agilis; assembly: GCF_009819535.1. Classification (NCBI taxonomy): domain Eukaryota; kingdom Metazoa; phylum Chordata; class Lepidosauria; order Squamata; family Lacertidae; genus Lacerta; species Lacerta agilis. The sequence goes on from NC_046327.1 coordinate 32,085,181, forward strand.
TTGTTTGTCTTTTCCGTTTTTAATGTGTAGTTTTATTGATGCTTATTATTGTGATACATTTTATGGAATTTCACTTCTATACAAGCAATATAATATTGCTTTGTTGGCATCCTTCTATCTCGATAGAAAACGGGAGTGCGCCTCTGGGGGGGTTGAAGTAAAATTGCTGGAGAATCACAGCACCTAATGTGGCTGCAGAGACCAGTAACTCGTGACTGCTTCCTCCTGTGTTGTTTTTGCTGCATTAGTGACCTCCCCAGGTAGCAATCCGGGGCATGGAGGTCCTGGGCTGCCCAGACAACAAGACCCCCCTCTTAGCCTCACTGATGTAGTCCAAAGGAAAGCAGAGCATTATGTTTCGCACCAGCTTGGTTGCAGGGGTTGCCAGAGGGAGACGTACAAGCCATCATCCAACCCTCTTAGGGACTCCAGCCCAGATTTGTGAAAAGTTTACTCCTCAGCCTTTTCTTCTCCCAAAGATGTTCTGAAAGGCAGCGGGTCTGGATTTTTCCTTGGGGTTTATTCCTGGAGTCTTCCCCACAAATGTGTGGCAGAAGAGGTTTAGGATGTTTCCTTTCTCCTAGATGGGCTACCTTCCCAGATTGACGAACCCCACCTGCGCCCTCATTTCCCTCTACAGCACATGCAGAAACTGCTTTGTTGACTGCTGGACCCACCATTGGTCTTGTCCATTCAATCCACTGGAGCCGGTCTTTGAATGCAGAGGAAGTCCCCAGCTCACCAAGGGTTTGAGTCAGTCAGGGAGTAGAGCAGGGGTAGGCAACCTAAGGCCCGGGGGCCAGATGCAGCCCAATCGCCTTCTCAATCCGGCCCACGGACCGTCCGGGAATCAGCGTGTTTTTACATGAGTAGAATGTGTCCTTTTATTTAAAATGCATCTCTGGGTTATTTGTGGGGCCTGACTGGTGTTTTTACATGAGTAGAATGTGTGCTTTTATTTAAAATGCATCTCTGGGTTATTTGTGGGGCATAGGAATTTGTTCATTATTTTCCCCCCCCCCCCAAATATAGTCCACCCCCCCATGGTCTGAGGGACGGTGGACTGGCCCACAGCTGAAAAAGGTTGCTGACCCCTGGAGTAGAGCAGTTGTATTGCTGGCCTTCCTTCCCATCAGAATATATACCGGTAGTCCCTCTGAAAAATGAGTTGCCACCTGACTGTTTTTAAAAGCCTGTTCAGACAAGTATATTTTGCCGTTTCTCACGAGCATACTAACTTGGGTTTTCTTTGGTGTTTATCAGTAGACAATGTTATGTAATGATGAAAGGACCCTGTATTTTCTCTGCCTTTTCTCTCTCTCCCCTCCCTCTTTATTTAGATTAGCTTGTTTTTTATTGTATCGTATTGTATGGCAAAAAGTTTCAATAAAATCTATGGGAGGCAGGGAAGACCCAGCTCTATATCTGTTAAATATTCAGGAAAAAGTCAGAAGCCTAAGGCAACTTCATTTATTCAACAGCTCACTCATATATATAAAGAAGAACACACTAAACAGCCCCAGCAAGGCTGGCAGTTGACAGTTGGCAGTTGACAGAGCTTGCCAATAGTTAGAACTTTTGTCTACCTACGCTTCTACGATTGGTTAGAATCATAACATGTGTTAAACCCAATACATAACAATATCCAAGCTACCCAAGGGTTTGAGTCAAAGCCATTCCCAGGGTGTGACTGCTGTCGGATGCTGACAGCTTCTAGGAGCCACAGGTGAGAGCTGAGTGCAGAGAGCTAAGGAGCACGACGTGTCGTCCACCACAGATGCTCCTCCTCCCCTAATGCCCCATCCATATATACTATAAAATAATATACAAATACTTTCAATGAATACATTTCTGCTGCATTTCATAGCAAGTATTAGTAGAAGGGTTCTTCATGCTATTCCTGATTATAATTAGTCCAGAAACTGTTAAGCCACTAAAACCCAAACTGAATATGTGGTTAGACACAGGATATGGCAGTTCTTCAGACATCTTGGCTTCCTCCTCCCCGCCTTCCTTAATTTAGACACGGAATGGAGATTTCATCATGCATTAATATCACACTGGAAGCCGGCTCATTATTTTTTGTATTGCCCCCTCTCCTCCTTTTGCAGACATTTTTAACTGCCCTGTAAATTGATTGCGGGCACGGTGTGAGCTCAGCTTAGTGTGGGAGGTGGGCTGGGTTCCTGGACAGGCATGGCAGTTTGGAGGGCCAGGGTAGCCTCAACTGTTTGGAGGGATGCTTGCTGCCAACAGCCCCCCATGTGTCGAATGACGGTTGTCCTGAGATTTCCCCTGGGGATCCTCTCTCCTTTCCCAGACTGAGCTTACAGATGGTTAAGGATTCCTGTTAGGGAGAGAAGGTTGAGAAAGAAGTTAACAGTAGAGAGAGAAAATTAACAGTATTTCCCGTCTGTCATTTAGCGGAGACGAACTTTGCTCCAAGTGTGAGTGTTAGGAGTTTGGTTCAGGACTGGCCCTATGATGAGGCAGTCAGGTAGGTGCCTTAGGTGGTAGATGCTGAGCAGTGGGGAGTAGACAGAGCTATGAGTGCTACAAGGCCTCCCTGTACACTAGCCTGCTGCCCTCAAGTGCAGTGAAGGATACTGCCCTTTCATCAGTATTGAAGTACCACTCAACTACCAGGCTTCTGTATGTGTATTGGAGGAGGGCACCATCTTCTCCTTTGCCTCAGGCGGCAAAATGTCTTGAACCGGCCCTGGTTTGAATGTTCTTCAAAGTACCATGCACGCTTCTACTGTGCTGCCCCATTCTGGGAGACCCCCTCCTGAGCTCAAACTCTCCCACAAGAGAGGTGTGTGAGGCTGGGTGTCACACCGTGAGGGGCATCCCCTATCTGAGTCTGCTGCAGGCAGGGGTTTACATTCCGCTGGTGGCATGTGCCGATTGGCTGCCAATCACTCCAAATTCAGAGTGCATACCCAAAATGGTGTGGGTGCATCCAGCATGTGGAGTGAGGACCTGGTTTCCTGGGATGAGGCCATTGTCTCTTATGGTGAGTGTCCTGAGGCATCACCCTTTCGGTGGGCATAGTTTGTGCCTAGTTACAACGCATACCCTCCAACATTTCTCCGATGAAGATAGGGACATCCTAAAAGTGGGGCATTCTGGGATCACATCAGAAACTGGGACAGCTTCTGTTAATCCAGGACTGTCCCTAAAAAATAGGGACACTTGGAGGGGCTGACAATGGTATAGTAGCAAGCTGAGCAGGAATTGGATGTGTTGTACGTCCTTTGACCTGCCTGACCTTCTCCCTGCAATTGTTGGCTACTCATGTATACTCTTTCTTCATTATTTCTCCTTTATTACATTTCTTATACGTGCCCTTCTTAAATCTCAGCTCATCTGCATGTTTCTTATTCTTCTGTAGCCATGCCAGTTTCTTTAGATGCCTCTGACTGTTCTTTCTACAGCCTGTAGTAGTTGGAAACTGGATAGGCAGGTAGCACCTCGGGGAAAACCCATGTCCCTGTTTTCTGGGATACTTGCTGTATTTAGGGCAGGAACCCAGCTGTGCAGACGGTGCAATCACATGGAGTGGCTGGAGATGATTGGGTGCTGAGGCACTCTGTCTGTGTGTACTGCATGGATTGGATGTGCTGCTAAAACAGATCACCCCTAAGTTAGGCACACCCTAAACACCCGTGCCAGAAGAGACGTTGCTGATGTTCTTCCGCTGGATTTGATTAACCACAGTCTTGTGCAACACATCATGCTCTTTGCTTGAGGTGAAATTAATAGACAAGGGTTGTGAGCCATACAGGTCAATTCGGTGCATATTTATTCAAAGTAAGCCTGCGTAATTCAAATATACTTGCATACGATCACAGCCTTTGTAAGTTTATGAAGAAATTAGAGCCTTAAAACAAAGAAGGAAATCGTGAAGGATAAGATTATCAGAGGCTGCTATCTCCAGCTCAGAGGTTGCCTCTGAATACCAGCTGCTAAGGTGCTCCAGTGGAGGAAGGTTATTGCCTTCTTATCTTACTTGTGGGCTTCCCATAGGAATTGGCATTGCCAGTGTGGTTAACAGGATACTAGACTAGTTGCTATAACCTTCAATCAGATCCTGCAAGTCTCTTCAAGGAGGCTTAGTCTGGTCAGACTCAAGTAAAAAAATAAAATACATTACTGCTGGTAAATGAGCCACCATAGCAGCTAGAGGTCTGTGAAAATTTGTGTCCTGGGCTTTTTAGACTTGTCTACCCATGTACTAGTATCTGAAACCAAAGGGGGCACATTGGTTGCCAGATGTCATTTCCCACCCCCACCCCCACCCCAGCTCTCCTACCCCACTACCAAGACTTGTACACCAGAGAAAAAGAAAGTGTCTGTCTTGGGATGCTTACTGTCTGATAACAACTGAATTGGCAGCTTCCTTATGCTCTGCGTGTTCAACAGCAGACAAAACATTTCCTGATATGAATCAACATATAACTCAGTTTAATATATAACTTGATAATAATGCTGAGAAAAGCTTCACATAGTGAAGCCTGCAAGTGACTTCTGTTAAAGATTATAAGAACAGGGCTAGTTTGTTTGTTTTTATGTGGCAATCCTAAACTCTCACCAGATGCCCCAAAAGTCAGCACTCGTATGCCTTTAATAGTTCTGTGGAAAACAGAATGAAGACGCAGAAATCTCAGGAATAATCTGGATCGATGGTGAGGCATTATTATGGGGTGGGAAGGAAGGAGAGCGAGAGAGAGCCAGTATGGATTCACCAGAAGTGGCAGTTTAAGCCTGTGGAGCTTTCTTCACTTCCCTGCATGAGAAGCTGTACTAAGTGTCTTCTTCCTCACAGCCACTGAAAGTGCCCAGGTCACCCTATAGCTGGAAGGCAAAAATAATGTGGAATGCAGCATAATGCAATGATGATCAGGAATGGCATATTGCTTTTCTGTGTTTTGTACATCACCCTGAAATCTAATATGATGAAGGGTGCCATATAAATGTTTTAAATAAATGTTTTAAATGAATTAATATTTATAGTTATGAAGAAGTGGGGCTTTTGATGGCTTCACAAACACACTCCTGCACTGGACTCATACATCACAACAATTTGGGAAGAGGGTCCTGTTGGATATGGAATCAGGACCTAATAGAACAGAAGGAGCTGAACTGGAGGTGAATTTTGAAATGAAATATTCTTTAAAGTGGTCAAATATGACTGATGGTGCTCTGAAGACTTTTTGCCAGGTCTGTCAAAGGGGAAAGACTTTATAAACCAAAAGAACGACAGCGAGAGAAGGAAAGAGATGGAGGCCTAAATGCAGGGAAGGTTGTGACACATTAAGAAGGCTAGAATGGACTGTTCTGTAGATGTGTAGTACTGTATAGCATCTCAAATGGCTGTAGTGTAAAATCTGATAGGTATGCCCCAGGTCCCTTTGCAATATTATACCCCTATAAATATTGCTGCTGCCCCAAACAGACAACTTAAATTGCTTGGGCTATCAGGGCTGCTTTGCAAAGAGACTGATGGTCATGCTGATATCCTTATCTACATGTACAGGACAGGGACCAGGGTGCAATCTAAGACTTTCTGACATGTGATGTTCATGCATCAGGTGTGCCACATAAGCATACCCAATCTCTACATAAGTCCCCTATGGGCAAGCCCTTGTAATTTGAAGTGACTTTCATATTATGTGAAACCCAGGTAGTTTCTGTACCCAACAGTTTGCCATCTAACTCTGGGGAACAAAGTTAATTGTTTCTTTATGAACAGTCTCTGAAGACTGTGGGAACAGAAGGTACCAGTATGCTTCCAAAATCCCTCAGACCTCATCCCCTGTATTTTACAACTTTGGAAGAGGTTCGCACCACTTTGAATAACCCTGACAAAATCATTGTAGTTGGTATCCCGGGTGATCCTATGCAGAGACTATGTCTCCTGTACTTTTACCAAATGTATACAGGAGGTGCTGCTTCTCATCTTTGCTAGCCTGCTGCCCTTGCTAATGTTCTCTCTTCTGCATAATTCCTGTCCTGGATGTCTAGTGAATCTATTTGTTGTTTATTTATTTTTTTAAAGTAGCCTCAAGAGAAGTCATACAGGGCTACATCACAGTTAGCACAAGAGCAAGCACAAGCTCTCAAAAAGGCAGGAATGGGGAACATGTGGCCCTTCAAATCCCTAACCATTGGCCAAGATGACCAGGGCTGATGCAAGCTGAAAGTCTAACAATATTTGGAGGGACACAGGTTCCCCATCCCTGCTCCAATGGAAGGTAGACTTGATAAGAGTTACACTCCCTCTGAAGGAACAGGTATGTACTGTAGCTTGGTATTACTTCCTAGTCTCTAGGAAATAGGGGACTTACTCTGTCTGAATACTCACTAATCCATAAATCTCATCAGACACAGCTTTGAAAGCACATTCATTATAAAGAACCATATGGAACCATATACCTGTGATCATTTTCTGAGGCCTTTCTTCATGTGCTCTCTTCCACTGAAGGTCTAGAGGTGCAACAAGAGGATGGCCTTTTTCAGTGGTGGCTGTCCACTTTTGGAATGGCGCACCTGGCACCATCATTACATATCTTTAGGTGCCAGGCAAAACCATTCCTTTTTAATTGGGCCTTTGGCTTTTAAATATCTATGGCCTTTTTGCATAGGTGTTTTAATGTAGATGTTAAAAAAAAATGCTGGTTTTTCTTTCTTTCTTTCTCTTTCTTTCTTTCTTTTTTGCTTACAATATTATAAGTCGCTTTGAGTTGCCATGAAGGAAAATGATTTATTATTATTATTATTATTTATTAGACTTGAGACATTTTGCAAAAGGCAAGAGGAATGAAGAGAGAAGCCACTTGCACTGTCGAAACCATTACTCACTTTTGGGACTGTTCTGGGGTGGTTGGCTCATCTGCATGGTGACAGCTGACAAATGAGTACACATGCATCTCACAAAATACACTGCACCTATCAAAATGCTGCCAGTTGCCTTCCTGGATTTATTATTATCAAAGGTGAGCTCTCCATGTCTCCACATTCACAGATCGCTATAGCCATCACTTCCATGGGTCATCTTGTGACAGCACGTGCATGCACATGTACACACACACACACACACACACACACAGAGTAATAACAAGAAACACTCACCTAGTGTTTGCATACTGCAATTCTGACAACTTGCTAAGACTGCAGAGTTCTAGTTGGTCAGCTGCCCTAGTAGATTAGTTATACAGGTAACTCGCAACTTATGTGCATTTAACTTACATGCTTTCAGGTTTACGTGCTTGGCAAAAATTTAAAAATAAAAATAAAAAGAGAGCAGAAAAGGGACAGGCATCCAGGAAAAAAGACTTTGGCAATGGCAATTGCCATAGAACCCAATGTGTTTTGACTATACACATTTTTTGCTTTACACACTATCCCTAGAACATAAACCCCCACGTAAACTGAGTGTTGCCTGTACTACAAAGTATTTATTTCTTCACAGTATAGGTTTGTAATATGGCTGGTCTTGTATGGCCACACCATCCTATATACCCACTGCAAATCAATAAAATCTGACCTTATTTTAAGCTAGGTGAAGAAACTAGCATTTGAAATTTTAAGTACAGTGGTACCTTGGGTTAAGAACTTAATTCGTTCTGGAGGTCCGTTCTTAACCTGAAACTGTTCTTAACCTGAGGTACCACTTTAGCTAATGGGGCCTCCCATTGCCACTGCCGCACAATATCTGTTCTCATGCTGAAGCAAAGTTCTTAACCCGATGTACTATTTCTGGGTTAGCAGAGTCTGTAACCTGAAGCGCCTGTAACCTGAGGTACCACTGTACTGTATATGCACATACTGTACAGCAGTGTTTTTCAACCACTGTTCCGTGGCACACTAGTGTGCCGCGAGATGTTGCCTGGTGTGCTGTGGGGAAAATTGAAAAATTCAAGAGAATTACTTTATATATAGTCAATATAGGCACAGAGTTAATTTTTTTAACATTTTGTAATGGTGGTGTGCCTCGTGATTTTTTTCATGAAACAAGTGTGCCTTTGCCCAAAAAAGGTTGAAAAACACTGCTGTACAGAAATAATGAGCTGCTCACACCCCTTTCTCAGAGTATCAGTAGGTGGCGCTATAACCAAACATGTTGAAACCTACTACTGTACTCCCCACCTACTTTGCCATACAGGAAAATGGTAGCCACTGAGCTATTTCAAGGGGGATAAAAACAAAAGATCTCGACAAATCACTCACTCCTGGTTGTGGCTGGATTCCTGAACATAAAACTTTAAATACAGAGGAGGGTTAGAGCTTCTCTTTTTTGCTTGCACTGATATACTGGCTAACCATAAGAGTTATTTTGCCCACTGTTGACCGTTAGGTAGTGGTTGTTGTATTGTTGTCATCTGTCTCGGGAGGCACCTTTGGCCTGTTGGATGCCTGCAGTGCCTGCTGTTGTTGTAGACATGTTTTGTTGCAATTGTAGAGATGTTAAACAGCTGGGGAGAGAGGAAGAAAAAACTTTTTGTGGAAGAAAAAGCTTTTTTTGTTGTTGGCATTCATATGTCCTGAGAGATGAAAAGCTGTTTTCTAACAGGCTGCAAATGCCAATAAGAGTGTTTCATTGCTTTGGTATTACAGATAGTGTTCCATTTCACCCAAAATGGTGCCTTTTCCTTTCAGAAGTTTGGCAGATGCAGCTATCTTTGCCCCATCTGGGAGGAAAGTGTCTATTGAATTTCTGCACAGCCTTCAAAACAGGAAAGGATAAACCCTTAGCCAGTCACTGCCACAACATACATTTAAAGCATAAATTTAGGGTTCCCCCCAAAGAACTTGGGAACTGTAGATAGAAACTGGTTTGTCATCTTCTCCGTTTGACCAAGCTACACCAGCTTGTGTCGCTCCTCTAAACCTGCGAACAGAACAGCCGCGTGCCATGGTTGGACTCCAACTCAAATCAGCCCTGGCCACCATAGACAATGGTTAAATACTATGGGTTGCAGCACAGCAACTTCTGGAGGGACAGAGCTTCATGCTTTGTGGGGTGTGAGGGAATAAAATATGTCTGTAATGCAGCAAAAAGGGAAACTTTAACCAACACTTCCTTGCCTTTGAAACATGGCTCACAAAAGAAATCCAACTGGTGTGGCCCTCCTTACCACTGTGACTTTCCGGCTGTTCCAGCTTTCCCTGTTTTGAGTTATTTAGGAACTCTGCTTTTAAAAGATGCAAACATTTCGGGGTGGGGCGAGAGACTGCACTTTGGAACTCCCTGCCTGTTGAGATCTAGCAGGCGCTTTTACTGTACTACTCTTTTCAGCGCCTGCCAAAAATCATTCCTGTTTAGGCAAGCCTATTCGGATGCTAGGAAAGCTGAGGTAATCTTAATCTGCTTTAGTGCTGTATCTTAACTTTTTATGTTTTAAAGCAAGGTTGTGGACCCCCCCCCCCATTTTATTGTTTTATCCTTTCGTAAACCGCTTTTGATTTTGTTTGTTTTTTGCAATCAGGCGGTGGATAAAATTTTATGAAACAAACAAACCAACTGCTGTTGTGAGAAGGCGGGAGGGCAGTTGAATTTCAAAGCACTGAAAACTGTTACCACTGTGTGTGTGTGTATATATATGTATGTATGTATGTATGTGTGTGTGTGTGTATATATATATATATATACTGCATATATAAACTGCTGTGAGATTACACTTGTTCTTCTACCTGCGGATGAGGAGCTGGAATCTGCTGCCTTCGCACCTCGGACAATTTGATTTTATCGACCGGCTTATTCTCTCCCCACCCCCCAGTACAGTATGGTACTGTACATCAAAAACTCTATGCTCAGATCGTCACTTCCGCTTCCGGCCAACGCAGGAACTCCTGGTCGGTCGTTGCCGGGAAGATGGCTCCCACCGTGGAGTCGGCGGCGGGTCCTGGGTCAGCGGCCGAGCTTCTGCTGCAGAGACTAGAGCTAGTAGGAGGCCAAGGCGAAGCGAGGCTCTGCAGCTTGGAGGCGGCTGCGGCGCTGGGCTTGGACCACCAGGTGCTGGTCGGGGCCGTGAAGAGCCTGCAGTCGTTGGGGGAGGTAAGTAGGCGCGGCGGTCTCTGGCCACGCCCCTGTCAGCCGTCGCGGGAGTGGCGTCATCCTTACTTGCGCCGATAAGGGCTGCCCTCGGAAGCTCGGAACAAGCGCGCGCATGTTGCCCTGTGTTCTTTTGGTAGTAGAGCGGCGCTCTGTGGCTCCTTTAAGAAAATGACAGGGGGAGGAGCGTAGGATCCCCACAGAGTTATAAAAAGTGTAGATGGGCACACTCCTTTAATATCTTCTTTGAATGGAGAGTGTGTGGACTTTGCTTTGTTTTAACATTTCCCTGAGGTGTGAAAGCTAGAGTTGCAGTGTTGTATCCCCAAATTTCAGGTTAGGCTTGACTCAGTTGCCTTTCTCCACCTTGGGTCTCCCCCCCCCATTTGTCGTTGAACTACAACTCCCAGCATCCCCAGCTAGCAGGACAAATATCTAGGGTTGATGGGAGATGTAATCCAACGTCAGGACGGGCACCCAAGGTTGGGAAAGGCTGGTCTTGAAAGCAAGCCACTTGTGTTCTGCAGTTGCTCTTGCTTCACAGGCTGGGCCAAAACAGAAACGAGAGCATAAATAAATAAATAAATAAATAAATAAAACCCAACAGCCTGATGTTGCTCTAGGGGGCTTAGTTTGGTCAGAATCGAATATACACTTCCAGAGTTAATGCTAAATACATTACTTCTGGTAAGTGAGCCACTATAGCTGATGGAGGGCCGTGAAAATTTGTGTCCTGGGCTTTTTAGACTCGTCTACTTATGTATTGTCTGAAACCAAAGGGGTGCATTGGTTTGCAGATGTGAACCCCCCCCCCCCCAAGCTCTCCTACCCCACTATGAAACAGTCTGGAGTAGTTGATAAAATTTAAGATTTGGACTTGGGAAAACCAAATTAAAATCCATCCATAGCTATAAAGATTAGAGCAGGGGTGGTTAATCTGTGGCACTTATATGTTGCCAGACTTGCAACTCTCATGAGCTCTAGCCAACATATCCAGTGGTCAGGAATGGTGAGATTTGCTGTCCAGTAACATTTGGACGGCCACCAATTGGCCATTCCAAGGCTAGAGAGCAATTCTGGACAAATAGATGCTAGCCTAACCAACTTGACAGGATTGTGAGGGTTAAAACGCTCCCTTTTTGTTAAATGTCTTTCTGAAGTGCTCCTTCACAAAGTTCCCACTTGTTCTCTAAGATAGTCATGTCTTACAGCAGTAGAAACAACAACAGACAGTCACGGTATCTGTACCTCAGAAAAAATACAAAACCGTGTATATCACTGGAAGAATTGCATAAATATGAAACTAAACTGACAATATCATAATGCAAAGGGCATTTATAAATACTTCATCAAAGGCAAACCTATATAAATCATCAAAGTGCTAGTACAAAGTGCAATTACAAAGTGCAAAAATACAAAGTGCCATATAATGTTCAATATAATGATGAAGATGGTATAGCAAATGTCTATCAGACGCGTAGGTCCATCCTCACAATGTTGGGGAAGGTTATTCAGAATCCCTCCAACATGTGGGTGTGTTCTCCCGATGGGTGGCTAGCTTCAAACTTCCCGTTTCACCAACGGTTTCTTCAAGGTCTAGACTTTTCATCAAATCAGAACAAATAAAGAAAACATAACTCAGCTATTCACAGTGCCACAGATTAACCACAGTAGGTGTGTTGTGCAAACTCTCCCCATGCTCCTCCCAGGGCTGGAAAGGGGCTAGTTTGACCTCCAGTTTGCTAGTACAGTAAAACCGAATTACTATGTCTTGAAATAATGGTTATTATTATTTATATTTATTGTACTTTATATTGTCGCTTTATAAATTAAAAGTAACTCCAGGTGACTTACAAACAATAACACATAAATTTAAATCAACATAAGACTAAAACTGAGTGAAAGCTAAAAATACATTCATATTTATAACGAGGCAGTACTTACACATCCCACTTAATGAAGGAGGCCACAGAAAATTAAAGACCAAAGTAAAAGTTTTTGCCTGATGCCTAAAGATACTGTAGATAGTGATGGTGCCAGGTGTGTCTTCTGGGGAGAGCATTCCAAAAGCAAGTTTAGTCTTGTTCTGACTGGAGAGCAGTTTCCTAAGAAAAGGAAATCCTAGTAAGGACTTTTTTTTGAAGGCTTGGCAGAGAGAAATCTCAGTGGTTTATCTCAGCATTGATATGGTGGGGGGCACTGAAAGCACCCTAAAATCTCAATCTCTCAGCTGTGGCCTATTTTCACTGAGGTAATAAGACTGTGTCTGTGCTGTTCCATTTCAGGCTGCAAGTGTATTACATGATGGAGTATGATAACATATGATGAAGTAGACATTGCTAGAATCTTTCTGGCTGATATGCTTGTTTTTCATGTGCAAGGATTATTGATTGATTGCATGGAAAATCAGTTGCCATGTGAACCCCTATCTGCAGTCTGAAGTGATTTAGCACAGGCATATGTTAGCCCTTTCAGCAGAAACTAGGACTGGATCAGGGTGGGGTTCTACACAAACTAATATTCCAGATGGACAGTAAAAACCAATGAGCTGTAAGATAATAGGGGTCTTTTCAGATAGGACCACAGGTATTCAGTTGCCTTTCAAATACCACCTTATAACTTTCCCTTTTTTCTGCTTCACCCTCCAGCAACCACCTCCTTTCAGATACTTTCTACCTTTGCTGATGTTCTCAATTGTCCTCTCTAGGTGATTGAGGCTGAGCAGTGCACATCCAGGAAGTGGGAACTGACACCTGAGGGCAAAGAAATTGTCCAGGAAGGGAGCCATGAAGTTCGAGTGTTTAACAGCATCCCCTCTGAAGGTCTGGTCCAGAGTGAGCTGATGGTAAAAGTCTACTGACGTTGTCTTCCCTGTGGGCTGATTTGATTATGTGGCTTTTGGATACCTGACAGGGCCACTTTTGGTTCTTTTCACTGTAGAAGCTGCCAAGTGGAAAGGTGGGATTCAGCAAAGCAATGTCCAATAAGTGGATCCGGCTAGACAAGACCTCAGAAGGTGGACCCCGGGTCTTCCGGGCGGTGGGTAATCCTTACTCCTCATCAGTCTGGGTTTGGGTTTCTGCAGGGTTTGTGTCAGAAAAGGGGTTGGGCAGTGCAAATGAGTGCTGGTTTCAATCCAAGGATGTTGGGGTGGGGAAGACGGCATCAGGGCTCTGAAGTTTCCTCTTTTTTTCCCTTCTAGGTGGAGACTGTGCAGGACTCTGTCAGAGAGAAGCTGCTGCAGGTGGAGCAGGGTGAGGGTGACAAACTAGAAGAGAAGGACAAGAATGAACTGAAGAAGCGGAAACTCCTGGCAGAAGTGTGAGTTGAGCCTCTGTCATCCCACTCTTCATGGGATGATCTATGTTTTCAGGACTAATTTCACCCTTTTGCAGTAGAAATGTTCTACAGTCTCAATGAGCAGATTGGTTCATTGTGCATTTTCGGGGTATCCGAGTGTGTGCCTGAACATTGGAAAAAATAAACAATGAAACAGATTGGGACCTCTTGAGCTATCACACAGAGATGGACCTCTTGGTATGTAAGGTCTTGACAACATCATCTGTATGCATTTTCCAAAGCAAGTTTTTTTTCCAGTTTCTGGATTATGATGCCAAGTGCTGAAGAGATCCTGTTTGGAAAGTGCTTTGCCGTTACCTCATTTATTGTTGCTTGCATTGCCAGGAGGGAACTGATGCTGTGTGTGTGTGTGTATGTCTGCTTGTGTCTGTGTCTGATTGGATCTATATCTGTGTTGGGATTTGAACCCACCTCTCTAGCATTCTATCCACTAGACTGCAGGACCTCTTGTTTACTGTGCTTGTTGTATTTCAAACCATGTTTATATTTGCTTTCAGGACCATTAAGACATACTGGATTAGTAAAGGAAATGCTTTCAGTACCACAGTTACCAAGCAGGAAACAGACCTCACTCCAGAGATGATTGCCAGGTAAGGAACTGTTCTAGTCCTTGTTTAAAGTCGGACTAACACGGGATCTGAGCTCTTTGTCTGATTTGGGTCTGTCTGTGCCTCTTAAGTTGCCATTTCAGTTTGCTCTTGGGTTCTGGGTGTGAACCTTGGCTCTGAAATTGCTGGATTCAAACCATAGAATCAAGATTCACCAAATACCCACTCGGTTGTTGTGGGATTGCTGTCGTAGACATTAACAGTTTTGTAACAAATCTCAGCAGAACTCGTGACCGCTCTGCTTCCCATTACTTGTAGGTAACTGCCTTCTCTGCATTCCTAGTTATGCATGGGAGGTGATCTGAAAAGACCCGCAGCCCGTTGCAAAGTTAACTCCCCCCCCCCCGTTTTCCCTACTTTTATTCCTAAACTTGCAGTGGCTCCTGGAAAGATTTGAAGTTCAAGGCATATAACTTTGAGGCACTGGGCATTATGCCTGAAAGCGGACATCTCCACCCACTTCTCAAGGTCCGCAGCCAGTTCCGGCAGATCTTCCTTGAAATGGGGTGTGTACTTCAATGTCTGCAAAATATTGGGGTATGTGGGTGTGACAAAATGGTGATTGCGGGTGGTGAGATGTGTTCTACCATGCCATGTGCATGGTACATGCCCATGAGGCCTGCACAGCTGGCTGTAGATTCAATACACGCCTGTCTTGGGGATTCTGCCCATCCTTGAAGTCATGGCGCAGTCCGCTGAGGAGACTAGGCTAACATTTGTCATTTACCTGCCCATGCAGACATCTCCATGTGACGAAGTCTGTGCTGGGAAAGCACTGAGATGGGAGCAAACCTTCCCCCACTGCTCTTCTAGGCATGAGTACATGTTGATGTCCCTGTCCCGTGCCCATTGTCATTAGCCAGTCTTCCGTGATGTGCCATGTTAATGGAGGGTGGGGGATAGACCTATTGCCATTAATGGGTCTAAATTAGTCATTTTAATTAATTAATTTCAGTGGATCAACCCTTGAAAAAACTTTGCTTAATGGCTGTGTGTTTCCCTTCTCAGTTTTACAGAAATGCCCACCAATAACTTCATTGAGAGCTCCTTCTGGAACTTTGATGCCCTCTTCCAGCCACAGCAGCATCCAGCTCGGGACCAGCATGACACCTTCTTCCTAAAGGGTCAGTCACACTGCTTGGGCCACACACGACCTTTGTATCCACTTTCATAGCTGGCAAAGAGGCTGTGGATCAGGATCTTGGGACAACGTCCTTTTGGGAGCCAGTTGAGCCCCAAGTACCCAGCATATGTTCTTCTCTTTGTGTTGTGTGTTTCATATCTTATGGGCTTTAGTGGAATGGCTACCTATCTTGCTATGGATAGTGGGCAGGCCTCTCCTCTCTTTATCTGGAGAGTAGTAAGGGGATGACTCCAGCCTCTTTCTTTCTCTACTGGACCATCTGTGCTTTGCATGGAGCCCCACATGCCCAGTCACTTGCATGTGCCTTCTTCCTTCTAGATCCTGCTGAAGCCATTGACTTCCCCATGGATTACCTTAAGAGAGTAAAGAGGGTTCATTCACAAGGAGGTTACGGCTCTCAGGGGTGAGACTCAGCAGCATATTTTTTTTTTTTTTTGCAGTTGTTCTAGTGCTGGGCCTGGAAGCGCAAATAGCAGAGAGTGTTATGAAAAGCATCTCCGCATCAGTCAGCTCACATTGGTGTGCAATGTGTTGTACAGGAGAACAAATGGTTCGTTGCAGCAGCATATAACATAGTTTTCTCCCATTCCCAAGTCTGGAGGGTGATGGGGGCACTTCTCTCCGTGACACTTGTGCTACAAGGTTAGGTGGAGAGAGGAATTGATTGGCAGGTGCTGTCATCTGGGCCACGGTGCTCTTGGAAATAGCCATGGGGTCCATGTTCATTTGTAAACAGCAGAGGAGTTGGGATTTTGATCAGTAAGGAAGGGAAATCCCAAATCTGTATCATGTTGTTGGGAAATGGGAGACCCTTCAAAAAAGAAACCTGAGTCTAGTAGACAAACTGTTTATTTCTCTTCATTTTCCAAGCAATAGCACCCATCACTGGGCTGGTTTCAGCTCCTGTACCTCAGATATTAACTGCTGGAGTCACACCCCACATCTCCATCTTCCCCTCCCAGGTACAGATATGAGTGGAAGCTGGAGGAGGCTCGGAAGAACCTCCTTCGGACGCACACCACAGCCGTCAGTGCTCGCATGCTCTATCAGCTGGCGCAGCAGGTAACTGTCCAGTAAAAGCTCTTTCCTGCTTGGATGTATCCCAGCTATGAAGGCTGACAAAACAACAGGTCATTGAAGAGTTTCCGTATAAAGTAATGCCAGGCTTCATTTACCTAGGAACTGTCAGGTTGGAGCGGGGAGTACAAATTCAATTAAGAATAGTAATCTAAAGCTGGTAGGATAAAATGCTCTGAGGCTGGGATGGTCTGCCTGCTGAGACTGAAGTACTTGAACCAATCCAAAGTGTGGGACTGTGACAACGGCTTCTTCTCCTGCAGGAGAAATTCACCCCCGCCAAATACTTTTCCATCGACCGTGTATTCAGGAACGAGACGCTCGACGCCACCCACCTGGCTGAGTTTCACCAGATCGAAGGAGTGGTAGCTGATTATGGCTTGACACTGGGCGACCTGATGGGTGTCCTGAAAGAGTTTTTCACCAAACTGGGTAAGAACTGTTGAATAAAAGGGAGGACACAGAGTGAGCTCCAGTTGGGAAGCACTCCAGCAGGAGACAGGCTCCTTGGTGGTTGCCTTCTCAGTTTTCAGGGACCAGCCTCCCAGCTCCATTCATCTCTCTCTCTTTCTCTGTGGCAGGAATCACCCAGCTGCGCTTCAAACCCGCTTACAATCCTTACACGGAGCCCAGCATGGAGGTGTTCAGCTACCACCAGGGTGAGTGCAAGAAGATAGCCGTGTACCATTCTGTGGAACTGTGATGCTGTGCCACAGGAGTCCTCCATGTCCCTGGCAGTATCTCTTTGCTCCTGC
This sequence comes from Lacerta agilis, assembly GCF_009819535.1. Taxonomy (NCBI): domain Eukaryota; kingdom Metazoa; phylum Chordata; class Lepidosauria; order Squamata; family Lacertidae; genus Lacerta; species Lacerta agilis. The sequence goes on from NC_046327.1 coordinate 32,102,182, forward strand.
CCTTGGGCATCAAAGCAAGTTCCCTAGTAGCTGAGCTGAGTAGCAGCCGGCGTTATTGGCAGCAGTGGTCAGGTACACCAAGGAAAGGCTGTAAATCATGGGTGGCTTTTGAGGGAACAGGGCAAGCAGCCCTAGCACTCTGAACTCTACTTGCATTCTTACCTGTGAGAAATTTCAGTTTTCCACCTTTGCCAAGAAGGCAGCTGCACACTCAGTGCCTTAAGAAGGAATTCCAACTGCCCCTGAATTAGCCTTTCATAATCCCCTTATGACTCATGCAGTTGCAAAAATTCTTCACCCTGATAATGCGCTATAAATTAGGACACTTTTCCACTGTGTCAACAGTAGTCTGAGAGTATGCCACCTATTCATAGGCGTTTCTATTTCTGGAGGTTCCATGTGTCCTGATATTTAAAGGACATGCCTCGAACACCATGGCAACCTCCCCAGCCCTTCATTTGAAATGCAAGGCTGATGAATTTGATTTTACTTGAAATCAGTACCTTCTTGCCTTTCAGATTTAATCCTCATAATGCCCCTTTTCTCTATAAAACATGAGAAAAATGAAGTCAACAAAATGATAAAGGCAACAGAGAAGCAAATGCTCCTTAACCCTATTCTGGGAGTGGGGGAGGGCAGGTGAGGCAGGGGAAGAGAACCATTGCAAGGGAGATTGGGTGTGCAAAGCATCCACTAAAAATGTTCCAGTGTTTTTAAAGGTTCTTAAGCTTCCAAGCAGCAGGAGCCACAGATCTGAGGCACAGCCATAAAGAATGCCTCTGTGTCCTCATTTTTGCTAGTATGGTGGCCCAAACCATTTAGGATTTCAGACATCAACATCATCCTGGATTAGCTCACAAGGCCACAACAGCACAGAGTCAGTGTTCGCCCCTTAGAGCTGCTGTCACAGCCTCACAAGTTGCAGTGGGCTCTAATAAGTCAGCTGAAATGATAAGATGTAACACACTTTCCCTTGATTTGACCTGGGAAAGTGTTGTGCATGAGCTGCCTTTCTGGCAGCCTGACACAAAAAATAACCTGCTTTGTGTTAGCACTTTTCTCTATGGGTAGGAGTTGTCCATATCTCTGACTTGCCCTCTGTCCCAGGGTGGTGTTCAGATTGGACTCCAGCAACCCCAGAGCTTGGGCTCTGCTTAGGCATGTGACTTTTCTGCCTACCCTGACCCACTTCACTAGCCTAACAATGCAACTTTTCTTCCAGGATTAAAGAAGTGGGTGGAGGTGGGCAATTCAGGGGTCTTCCGCCCAGAGATGCTGTTGCCTATGGGTCTGCCTGATGGGGTGACCGTCATCGCCTGGGGCCTTTCTTTGGAACGGTAAGTGTTTTGGCTGGAATGTGTGCCCAGGTTAGGCAACCTTTTGCTATTGTGTCCTGCCCAGAAGGGCCCCAAGCCCTGGGGGCTGCCTGTCTCTCTGTCAGGGACCAAGGACTAATGCATGTTGCACCCTTTTAAGAGTCTTAAGTCAGCAGAGGCTGGAACTAATCTCAATAAAGCTTCAGTCTACAAATTGGCACCTTCTGTCTCCCAAGACTATAAATCTCTGTCGTGCGGTTGCATGACCCAAAGCCATGTGCCTTCCTCGCCTCTGCAGGATTAAACCTCACTCACCTCCTTCCCTCAGACAGGCTGTTTTCCCAGATCAAGCTTGTGAGCATCAGCAGTGCTGTAGCCTGCGTGTTGGGCCACAGAAGTTGAGTCAAAGGTGTATCCCATATTTAGAATGCCAAAGGGTATGGGGGAAAGGTCCATTTGTTGGGATAGTTTGGACAAACCTATCCTGCTCTAGTTGTACTTTGCTGTGACTTTTTGCTATGGTCTAGTATATTGATACTATTTTTCAAATTTTATTTTAATGTCTGTTTCGTGTTGTTGCCTTTTGAAAAAATGCTAGGGACATGAAAGTGGTATGAATGGAGATTCCTCCCTCTTCTCTTTCAGGCCCACCATGATCAAGTATGGCATCAATAATATCCGGGAACTGGTTGGTCACAAAGTCAATCTGCAGATGGTTTATGACAGCCCGCTCTGCCGCTTGGATGCTTAATCCACAGAAACTTTGCTCTCTTTAGAGACATCCCTATTTATTAGCACTGCTCCTTTGTTGGAAAACTGGGCCTTTCAGGCTTCTATCCTCCACGCTTTGGGTTCCTTTGAGGGAAAGTGCCTGTCAAGCCATTCCGCTGTTTCGTACGGACGCTTTAGCCCCTACACCTTTTGGAGGGATCATGGGTGAATGGGTTCTCCCAATTTGGGGAATAAACTTGTAGCCCATGTTACATTCAGTAAGTGTCTCAACCACGAGTCTGTGATTAGTGTAAATAGGAATTGCTGCAGTTCTACTGGTCTGTAGAGCATAGCTTGTCAGCTTTACCATCATGGCCTGTGGGAAAGTAACATAGTTGGAAGGAGAACTTCTGTACCTTTCACCACCCTGCTTATACCAAAAAAATGGGGGGGGGGGTCTTTCTCCTGTATGGTGGGAACTGGCTTGTAGGTGGGATATGATTGCCACTTCTCCCCACTGCACAAAAATTCAGCATTTAAAAAAATTGCTGTGCCTTGAATTCTTTCCTCTATTTGCCTCCATGTCATCCTTTCCTCTTCCCTTCCATTATAATCATGTTATTGTCTCTTCTTCATATCCAATCCTTCTGTGTCTCATGCCCTCTTCAAAAGAACCCACAAGCAGAACTGCTGTTGATCTTAAAATGTTAAGCATTAGAACATGAGTTTTACATTGACCCTTTTCCTACCAAAAGCTGCATTTTGGGAAGCCTGGTAGGAGGCAAATGTTTGGAAAGGACTCAGTATATACACGTTTTGATATCCTGATTTCCAGCTATCTCTACAAGCAGGTGTCAGATAAAGCACACACAGTTTGGGGGGACGGGACTGTAAGGCAGAATCTGGGCTACAACTACTAAGGGGAAGATCTGCAAAGAAGGAAAGTCCATGTTCTACAGCGTGGGGAGTTCTGCTAAAACTTTTTTCATATTCAAGCTCTCAGAAAGGAGCTGAGACCATGACCAGGCCAAGTGCCAAATGAGGAAGGATAGTCACTACCTCTGTCATATTAACTTCTTGTAATTAATGGCAGCATTCAGCAATTGGAGACAAGAGCCCACAAGGTGTACAGGTTTAATTACTTTATTGTACAAAAAAGCCCCTTTTTGAAATGCCGGAGCTGTGTGAGTAGCCCTTGCCCTCCCCAGACTCTGGATGATGCACCTCATGGAGTAAAATATCACAAAGCTGAAGCAGTGTTCAACAACAAAGTGGTTCCAGATCCTTGTTTCCTAGGTTGTGCCTGCAGGTACCATTTTAGAGCCCAGCCCTTCCTCTTGCAGTCTAGACAAAAGCCTCTTAGGCCCAGAGCAGTAGTCTGGTTCATGAAGCTGGTTAGGTGAGTTTCCAATGATTCTCCAGTTCAGTCTTCTTAGGAAGAAAAAGGAGGAGAGGCCACTGGCTATAAAACTAAAACATAATAATCATCATGGAAGTTGAATTCATGGCTCCAGAGAAGCAGAGTCCCAGAAGTTGAGGAGCAAGACAGCTGTTGCCATGAGAAGGCGGGACGACATCTTCAGAACAGGCCAGTGCTTCTTTACATGGTTGTCTGCCTCCTTCCTTGGGCTCTTTTTGCTGGTCTGCCATGCCCATTTTCTCCCATTCAATTCAGGAAGCCAAGAACTCCGCTCTCCTTTTCCGCAAGGCTGTGCTGCTACTATGTCGCCTCTAATGTTATATGAACCTCCTCCTGATGGTGTGTTGAGCAGCTGCAAGTGCGGGCCTTGGCCAAGAGGGAGGGCTGGAAACCTGTAAGAGGTGGGGACTCTGGCTCCTCCTCCTCAGGCTCCTCAGGCTGTGGCCCCAGCAAGCAATCTAGAGGGAGAAATTAAAGAGGGCACATGAAACTGCCATCTACAGTCGCTTTATCAGGGAGGGAGATGTGTTTCAGCCCTGTATTGTCAGCCAAGTTACATTTCCCTGTTTTGCTATCCAAGATCCATTTTTAAAAGGAGGTGCCAGGGAGTGAGCCTAACTCTTTGTGCCTGTATAATCATCCTCTCCCACTAAGCTATATATCCTATCCGCTAAAGGCAAATATCTCCAAAGCTGCTATCCTGTGTTTTCCCTTCCTGTAGGAAAAGCACCTTAGCATTGCAGGGGAGGAATCTTGAGCACCAATAAGAAAATGGCCCGACTAGTGTTCTGCATTGCAACCTTACCTGCTGATTTATTGTAAATGAAATGCAGCTGCTAACAAAATAGATGCCTACTATGGATAGCTACAGCCCTGTTTTCATCTGACTCCGTATCAGATGGGGTTCTGCATTCTCCATGGAGTAGCAGGGTGTGGGGAGAGCATCTCCCCCCGCCCCACTCTGTTAATCAACTTGAGCACATGGCCTCTAGCAGTAAGTGTGATGGACTGCCACACAATATAATGGATGTGCTTTGATACAATACAAATATAAGGGCAAGCAGTTTGGAGTTGGTTATGGCAAGTGAATGGAGACAGGCCAACTCAGCTCACATAGATGGTACCCTGTAGTGTTGGCTTTAAATAAGTGTTCAGTTATAAAACAAGATAATGCAAAATAATACTTAAAGTCTGTGCCATGTCTGGAGATAGTGGTGTTACTATGGACAAGTGGGTTTTTTTCTTTCTTTTAAGGTATAGGTCAGATTTATGCTGTGGTGGTATATAGCCATATTACGCTATGCTTTGTAGCACATATCTAGTGATGGAAGCACTTTCCAATCCCAAATATTTTCTGCAAGTAAAGGACCCCTGGACAGTTAAGTCCAAAGGCAACTATGGGGTTGCGGTGCTCATCTCGCCAGCGTTTGTCCACAGACAGCTTTCCGGGTCATGTGGCCAGCATGACTAAACCGCTTCTGGCACAACGGAACACCATGACTGAAGCCAGAGTGCACAGAAACGTCGTTTATCTTCCCACCACAGCAGTACTTACTTATCTACTTGCACTGGCGTGCTTTCAAACTGCTAGGTTGGCAGGAGCTGGGACAGAGCAACAGGAGCTCACACCATTGCGGAGATTTGAAATGCCAACCTTCCAATCAGCAATCCCAAGAGGTACAGTGGTTTAGACCACAGCGCCACCCGTGTCCCTACTTTCTGCAAGTAGAAGTGAAGGGCTGTAAAGGAGATGGTCACAGTATCCATATATTCCTAGTGTTAAACTTCTGTCATTGCAGCTCCCCCCTCTCTTTCCCCTATCCCCACTAAAGAGCCCTATAGAGATGGGAATTGTGTTATGAAGCTGGTCCCACCAAAAAACATTTTAATGGAATGACTGTAACTACTCCCTGACCTTCAGACCTCAGGACTACAACCAGGTTGTGTAGCATTTCACAGGACTGTTGGAAATTTCTATGTGCAAAATATTCTCACATCTTGGAACCAAGCACATGAATCACATTGAAATAGGTAATGAGTTTTTTTAACAGTCATAAAAGGCTGGGTTTATTGTACATCACTGCTGCTGTCACCTGCCACACTCACCTGCCAGATCATGTGCCAGGTCTTTGATCAGGTGACCGACAATGGCATAGGCCACACTCACCACCACCATCACAGCCATGATCATGTAGAGCACAGCTTTGGGCAATGGAACAAGGTCATAGACAGCTGGCTGGTATTCACTGTAAAGAGGGCTCTCATTGGAGGAAGAGGGTTGAGAAAGTAGTGCCAAGGTCTCAGTGCGATTTGAGGTGCTCATGTTCATTGGCCACGTTTGAGAGGGGAGAGCCATGTTCTGATATTGTGGAGGCTTGTTGCCTGGTGGATAAGTGTCTGCAGGGACAGGGAGAGTCTGAAACACAAGGGGAAGATACTTTGGTTAGTTAGGGGCCCACCATGAGCCCTGTCCTGATGCCATTTGCAAATGACTTACACTTGCTCTTACAGCCAAATTTTCAGTAGTGTTGGAGAAGAGAGGGTTGCCTTACCATGCAGGGTTTTTTGTTGGGGGGATGGAGGATGGGTTGGCAGCAGCAGCAAGGAAACCATTGATCTGCACCCCCTGTGGTATTCCCAAAGGGTAACCCCTCCTAAATCAGTTTGTTTGGCTCACTGTTTGTTTGACACCAGCCAACAGGTTTCTTAGCATCCTACTGCAGGAACACTGGACTTTAAGTTACAGGTGGGTAGCCGTGTTGGTCTGCCATAGTCGAAACGAAATAGGAAATTCTTTCCAGTAGCACCTTAGAGACCAACTGAGTTTGTTCTTGGTATGAGCTTTCGTGTGCATGCACACTTCTTCAGATATTTCGTGCATGCACATGAAAGCTCATACCAAGAACAAACTCAGTTGGTCTCTAAGGTGCTACTGGAAAGAATTTCCTATTTTGTTTCGACTGGACTTTAAAAGAGAGTAATGTTTCCTAGCAGCTGCTGCTTTAAGAGTTTTTGCTATTTTGGGCTCATTAACAGCTTTGGAAGTGACAATTTAGACTGGGAAAATGGCACTGGGGTTGGGGAGAGATAAAAACCAATGAGGGTTCTCCAATGTTTGTGCACATGGAATCTTTTCAAAAACAGTGTGAAGTAGTACTGTCTGGACACAGGTTTACCACCTCAGTGCGGACTAAGCTCTAGGTTTGGTAAGAGGTTTGCATAGAAGTTCAGTATGCCAGATCTTGTCAAATCTTGACAGAACTTGTAATTTCAATCCTATCTTCAACCATTTATTTAGAATGCTGCTTTCCCCCTTCCTTTTCCACCTTTTATTTTAAATATTCTATACCACTTCTCATTTGAAAATCACAAAGCTGTGCATAGCAGCAAGTAAATAATACAGTAAAACCAACACCTATACATAAAGAAACAAGTTATCCAGGCAGTTTCTTGAGTCTTCTGCTCCGAATAACTAATCCTATTTCCCTCCCTAGCCACTAGAACAGAAACAGGTCATTTCCCCCCTCAAAATTCCAAAGCAGCTCCCAGTCTTTTTTATGCTGAGCACTCAAATATTATCATATGAATAAATATTCAACAGAAATTGAAAATTTACTAGGAGTCCTACAAATGGGTTACATCAGCATTTACCAGCTTTCAGCATTAGAATTCCCTATTTTAACTTTACAAATACTGGGAATTTTTAAAAGCAATTTCAGGTTGTGATGCTACAAGTGCTGCACCACCAAGAAAAACTACCTGACAAACTTCCCCATAACCTGCAGAGAGCAATTAAGATTTGATCCTCTAGTGGTAACAGGTTGGCCATTGCCAGGTTACATCACCCTGCTGTCATCAGTATGTTGCTGGCCTACAACTGCCATGCTTCAGCACTGGCCATGGTTTCTGGGACTGATGGGAGATAGAGCCCAACAACATCCGAAAGGCCACTAGTTCACAACTCCTAGCACAGATGGAGTCTTAGTACTGTTAAGAAGGATGCTGCAGGCAGATCCCAGTTCTACTCTAAGAAAGGGGTTCAGAGGTCATTCTATCTCCCAGAAATTTCTCCCTCTCTTTTATGGCTATCCCACAAGCTTCTCCCAGCGTTTGAATCACAGGATAGGAGTGCTCCTCAAGCAGGGTGGCAGAAAAACTAAACAAATGGGCAATTGCTTCTTACCACACATGCTCAAAATACAAAAGGGAAGGCAAACCTGTTGCAAATAATTCCTTCTTTATTCCAAATACAGTCAGGAGAGTTCCTCTTGTGCCTTTCTAAATGACACTCCCGCCAGAGTCACACCCATTTAAGTAAGGTGAAAAAAATGCTACTAAGCATGTATAGTGCATTGCAGGACTTCAAAGCATAATCTTTACAAACAGATCCATGTAAATTAGCATAATATTTGCTAACAGATCCATTAGGTAGGCTACTATTTTCATATCGCTGCAAAGAAGAGATTTTAATGAGGTTTTGCATACTGTACTTTTCGCTGCTGTTAACACCCTTAGTACGAATGCAAAAGCTCTGACCTTAAATAGGTTGTCTGCATTTTGTATAGTATGAATGGGCTGGAGTTTCAGCCCATGTGTTTTCAACCTCCCGTTTCATAATAAATCTATCCCGGTGTGCTCCTTTACTGACCTCCTACTATGTATATTCACCAACTAGCAAAATGCCCTATGTGGGAGGATGATTAGGTGATGGGCAATAGCAGCTTTGTCAATGATTGGTACTGGCATCCACTTCTACAATTATAAAGTTGGTAGCTGGAGGGAGCAAAATTAATTGTAAAGATGTGGCAATATGAAGTTAGAATGGGTTACTAGTTCTTTCCACAAAACCTTCCTGAATAATAAGCAAAGGATCTTGTGGCACCTTGAAGAGTTACATTTCATTATGGCATAAATCATTCCTAGACTAGGCAGTTGTCAGTTGCACACACACACACACACACACACACACACACACACGGTGATAGTAAAGAGGTGCAGAGTTGTTAACTAGTAAGGTCAGAAGGAAAATAAAAGCAAAAAGTACAGATAGTGACAATTCAGTTTGGTTTATAATGTCTCAGTATTAGGAGTCCTAAGACAAAGCCGTGAGTGCAACAGCAAACTGGAAGTCTGCTCTATCTCTGTGCCATAACTTGTTCTGGCTTTGTTTGTTTGTTTAACAGCCAAAACACCTTTAATAGGAAAATGCTGGCCAGAGGATCAGAATTCTGCACAGTTAGGGCTCATGCCTTCACAGCATATTTCCAAGGCGGGTACAGGCGTTTATTTTCCGCTGCTGCTTTGGTCTTCAGACCTTCTTCATGCTTGTTTAGCCTGTGCTGCATAGCATGTGTCTTCTTAGGCCGCAAGTCTAGAGGCTTGTATTTCTTGCCTTTGTAGAACTTCCTGAGGTTTTCCTTAAAATGACTGTCAGCACTGGCAATGGATTTGCAAACCACCCGGATCTTTTGAATGTTTGGAGGCTGCTCCACCGGTCACCTTGGTGACCCACAGCTGAGAGAGTTCCACCTTGAGGTCATCTAGCTGCTTCAGCAGCTCTTCCTTCTTCCTTCATAGATCACGGGCTTTGATTTTGGCCATGGCGTCCACTACGATCCCAGGCTACCAACACGAAAAGAAAGACTTGTTCTGGGTTGTTGATGTTTGCTGATGCTGCATGTTGGTCAGCATAGCAGGATTGCTGTAAAAATACACCTTCAGACTTCATTGTAGCCATGCAATACAGTTCAATAATCTTAGTAGTTAAGACTCCTGTAGAAGCACTTCTTGCCAATTCAAATAAAGCAGCAATATTTGACTGGGAAGAACAAAAGTCAACCAGTAGCGAATTGATGTCCGAGCTATGATGGCCTTTTAAATCTTTTCTTTTAACATTAGGAATGCTTCAGAATGCAGTTCTAAAATGGATATAGTTTTAGCCTTCTCTCTGTGATATATTACCTTTTTAATGCTTCTTTTTAGAATTGTATATTGAGTTTTATTGTTTTATTATATGACAGAATCTTGGCTGTTGGGCAACTAATGAACATGGTAATTTTAAAAAAAGCTTTTATAAATTTTATAACTGTGTAGCCAAGCCATAGGCCAGGAACTATCCCAGAAATTTGGCAGAAGTGTGGAAGCTCACCACAAGGAAGCAGGTCCCATGTCTATGTTATTAGAAGTATGCATCACTAGGAATACGGATGTGCAAGACAGCATAGCAAATTAACACATCAGTATCAATAAGTGACCTTCCTATTGCCTTCCAAAGGTTAAAAAAACAAACAAACCAACAACATCATTTAGGACTATTCACCCAACTAGGGCCACTGCTAGCAGCTAGGATCCAGGAAAGTGCAGCTTTTCAAAGCCTCGTAATATCTCCATAAATCCATTTTGGCTACGCAGCTATTAAGGATACCAGAGCCGTAGTTCATCGCACTAGCATAGCAAATGGGAACTAGACAGCTGTACTGTATTATAAAAGTCAGAAAGGTTCTCACTTGACGGAAACATTGTCCAACAACTCGCTGAAATGAAGGATTGTGTGAAAGAGCACCCTGTCCCTTAGAAAGGAAGATTGTCTCTATTTTGAATACTGGAAAAGCAAGGCAGGAAAAAAGAGTGGTTTGCCCCTAATCCAGAAGCAGTAGTAAGAATTTCATTCGGGTTTTTTCAGCCTGAAGTAGTAGTGGCATATTAAAACTAATAAATACAATGCATCATAAGCCTTATTTGTTAAATGCATTTTGCCACAGGAGTCTTATTTTTTCCTACAAAAGACTAACATGGCTACCCAACCAGATTAATCAATAGGAAGTGATGCTGCCTCCTCCAATTGGGTATAACAGTTTCTAAGTGGGAAAAGAAAGGTAGAAAGACACCATTGAGAAAAGAATTCAAAATTTAAAGGCAATAAAGTCATTTGTGGGAAAAGTTGCCTCTTCGCCTTCCTAGCTAATTCCAATGAGGGTTACAGAGCAAAGGCTTTGTGGAATCCTGTTACTTGTTCCTAAGCCTTCCAAGAAGTTATTAAGATTTACAAGGCTTAAAATAACTGCTGTTTTGTTTGGTTGTTTCCCCCCTAGTCTGCCTCTGCAGTTATGTCTTGAAAGAAAAAAGAAAATGCACACACAAAAAACCACTATCATTAAATTGTTAGTGCCAGTTATGAGTGACTCTGGGGGAGCAATAGTTTATAGCTAGTCACAGAGAGACAGAAGGCAAAGTACATCAGAAGGGACGATTTGGCATCAGGTCCTGTTATATGACTCTCTGCCCTCCCTACAAAGCCAGCATAAAACCCAGGGGTCTTGTATCAATGCACTGCTGTTCAAGCAAGTGAGAAAGCAAACAGACACATTTTAACATATTCCATAGAAAGGGCAAAAACAACCTGTACCTTTAACACTTTCCACTGGTGCAGCAAAGAGAATTCTGGTGGGTGCTGCTTATCATGTGAGGAATGACAGAAACTAACATCATTTCCCTGCACAGTTATTAAAAGTTTCCTTCTAGTTTCCACATACCCCTCCCCATCTTTTACCTGGGTGGCGATGCTGGATTTTATGTTCTCGTCCCCTGCTTTGATGGCGCATCTGCTTCTTTGCAAGTTTGGCAGGCAGCAGCTGAGAAGAAGGCAATTTCTCAGCTCCTCTGGTTTCAGGACTCCGCTCAAGAAGCACAACAAATAGATTAGCAGCTGCGGTCACTGCCCAGTCCGCTGCTTTGAAAAGTGCAGAGAGCACTTGCCAGGGAAGCCCAGGGGGAAGAGTCCACCCACTCAAGTGATGTCACAGAATGGTTTCCTGTCTGATTGGATCTCATTTTGGGCTTTTGAATGCACAGCTGATGATAACAGCACAGTAGTATAAACAAAATAAAAAATAAATTTTTATTTTGTTTTGTTTTGTTTTGACTATGGCACACCAACACGGCTACCTACCTGTAACTAGCACATTAGTATATTTATTTCATTCAATGACCAGTAGAGAAGAGCCTAGGATACAAGATAAGAATAGTCAGCTGTGAACACACATCTCCTAAATGTAGTGACTTAAAGGAGTTACAACTATCAGCATGAAGTGAATTTGTTTTGAAGAGAGCACATTATTGCAGGGACATCATTTATGTACATTACAACAATTATTCAACCATAATTTTAACATTTCCGAGGTCATATCCCTTCCCCTTCTTTCTGCAGTTCTTTGAATTTATTTTCGTCCTTTCCTGCATACTCTAAATCATCTTAACTTATTCTTTTATTCATCTACAGTATTCTCATATATATCTCATATATATTTTTGAAACTGCAGGTTTTTACAATAATCCTGCCAATGTCTTGATCTGATTACAGTTTATTTGTAAATATGCAATAAACCATTTCCCTTCCTTTCTAAAAAGTTTGTTATCTTGATTTCTTATTCTTCTGGTAAGTTTTGCCATTTCTTCATACTCCATCAGTTTCTGTTACCATTCTTCTCTCTTCGGGACCTCTTCTTCCTTCCATTTTTGTGCAAATAACATTCTTGCAGCTTTAGTCGCATACATAAATAAATTTCTATACTGTTTAGGTAGTTCTGATCCCATAATTCCCAAGAGAAAAGCTTCTGGGTTGTTGTTTTTTTACGAATGTTATCTTAAACATCTTTTTCAATTCATTATATATCATTTCCCAGTAAGCTTTAACCTTATTGCAAGACCACCATATATGGAAAAAGCAGCAGGTTTTTTTTTTAATATTGTTATGTAATTGTGGAGGCCAGACCATTAATTTCTGGGGTCAGGATTTAATTAAGCCCTGAGTGTTAAGTTGGATGCCAGATCCTGTGTGTTAATCTAGGTGCAATACTCATGTGTGTATTTGAGCTGTGTGCTAGATGCTGTTAATTGTGTGAAAGAACTCATTTAACTAGGCAAACTTTTCTAAATTGTGTATTAGGCACTTTTCAATCCTAGGAAATCAGCATGTGTTAAAATATAAATAAATAAGACTAATCCCTTTTGGAATGTTGATGCTCTGAACTCCTCCATGGCAGGCTCAGGTTGTATATATGTGTAAATAAAACATATAACATAAAGGCACCATGGTCTCCAAAAGGAAAGACTCTGGTAAAGGCATCTGGAGCTCCTTGAAATCTCAAACCGCTCAGAGATTTGGGGTGGTGTATAACAATATTGTATTATGGTTATTCTATTTTATATTCAATTTATTAACTGCCTTTCGCCATCAGGTCCCATGGCTCAATATTAAAAACCAATTAAAACACCTGAGAGGGTCTGTAGGGAAGAAGGTGTGTTCACACAGATGCAGTTTCCTTCAAATGCTACGTTGCTCACTAGGTAAGATGTAAAAGTGATACTAAAAGAAAAGAAATTCCATATTAGGACAATAGTGTCATTAGGCCAACCAAAATATTACAATATAGTGTGCAAGCTTTTGAGTTCTCTAGAACTGGTCTTCAGGATAGATGGAAATCAGATTTAATGCAGGAGGTGGGGAGATAAGAGGGTTGTTGGCTGATGATGAAGCCATGGAGTTTGTATCTGGCAACAGTTTCAAGATGGAATGTGGGAGGATGCAGTAGACATTCACATTAGGCTATTTGACTGCTATGCAGGTATCAAGTTGCACGAAGGGCCTGCTGGGAACAAATGACAGATATCCCATCTCTGGAAAAAACAAAAACTGGTCATCTGGAGTGGAGAAAGAAAAGCTTTATCTGCTGGAATAAGCATGATCGCCTGCTAATTGCTGTACTGTATATGTCAATGTCTTACTAAATATTGTTGTTGTTGTTATTATTATTATTATTATTATTATTATTATTATTAATGGTTAAAATATAATACAAATGTTCAATAAACATTTTAAAGTCACAGAACAGAAGCCGATAAAAAGTTGGTTACCCCACTCCTGTTGTTGTGATCCACCTTAGATCATGGCCCAGGAGTGGGTCCTGACCCACCAGTTGAAAACCACTCTCCTGGAACCCTAAAACTGCCTTTCTGAGCTTTTAACTCTGTAAAGGTTTAATTTTAAAATTATATTTTTAAAAATTCATTTTTATTTTTAAAATAAAAGCTGAAAGTAGCTTTTTTGTTGCTGTTAATTAAGTAGTCCATAACATATTGGAATGAATATAACATATTGCCTGGGATATTAGCACATTTCTGGACTCGTGGAAATGTACTTGGATGAAACACTCAGCAATATTTATCTCGACAGGGTTCTTAAACTCAAAATACTTCATCCTCCCCACCTGGTAGCACTGCCTCCTCTATCTGGCATTTCTTTTCTGATCGTTTTCAAAATATCACTCCAAGTATCACTAACAAGAAAGGGGTGGCTTTTGCTTTAGTGATCTGTAGTGTAATAATTTTAGTTTAGTAATCCTATTAGCCAAGGCAAGGGGGAGGTGTGCCCCCTTTTCTTAAGGTGCAAGGTTCTATTTTGGTGCTGTCTGCACATGGATTATGATAGTAAAAATACACCAGCTGGCAAATCTCATATGTGGTGTCACCCAAATCCAGGACAATTCACAATTCCTCCCCGATTGTGGAATCTCAGTCTAGTTTTGTTAACTTTTAAAAGACAAAAGTCTTCTTTCCATCCTCTGGATTCTCAGAGTCGTGGCTCTCAACTTTCTTATCCTGTTCTTACTCTACAAATCGATCTTTGCAGAATAGCAAATTAATGAAAGAACTGTCAGATTATATATACATATATATAATGTATATTATATGTATATATTGCCCTGGCTGGCAACTAATGTTTAACTAATTTTATTTTGAACTGGGCAAGAAGTGGACATTGCCAGGAGAAACTGCAATATCCACAAACCAGTGGATATCCACAAACCAGCCTTCCAGGACACTCTTTAATAAATTTATCTTAAGGTGTCCATTCTGAACTCAAGGAAGAATACAACATGAAACAGCTGAATTACAATACATGAAAAAAGTTCAATGCCGCTGCTTTTGGGTTTATAGAAACAACAATTTTTTATAATAATGTATGTGTTAATTAGCTGACCAATGCCAGTTTATCTATGCTATGCATTATTCTTACAAATGTAATGGTTCCTGGCCCCACTGTAGGTATCATTAAATCATCTCAGTTGTTCTCAAATTATCACCAATCTGCTTCTATAAAAGATTAGAAGTGTGTCTTTTTAATATACATTTAAGTTCTAATTTTCACTGACTGTAATTTTTGCCTCTCAGTGCCATTCAACTCAGTTACACTTTTCTTCTTTAGAGGTCTGTCAACTTGGCTGGATACACAGCATACAGGACATTTAAAGCTCTTCGTCCAAAACAATTATTGGAAACCGTAGTTTACCCCTACAGACCTACAATTCCCACTAGCACCCTTCACAAACTTCAGTTATCAGAACTTGGGGAGTGTGCTTTAAATGTACTAAAACTTAACTTAATGCACCTGACAGAAGTAGGATTGACTCTATGAAAGGTTAAGCCATAATACTTTTATGAATTGTAGCCAGTGATTTTTAAGGTAATGAATGAATGAATGAGGTACCAGTATTCATATCTTGTTCATGATATTGGGTGCTGATGCAAAAGGGCTGTCATGGGTAGCAAAAAAGAAGAAAAAGCTGACAGTATACCATACCAGAAAGTACTGTCACCAAAAAAGCACTGATTGCAGCTTTCAGTTTGAAGTCTTCAGAATTTCTCAGGTAAGATTTGCTTCATATTTGTAATCACAAAGTGGGGTGGGGTGGGTAGGGGATACTTGGGATTTATTTATATGGGCAGCTGAGGTGGGCCGGCGTTTCTCAGAGATATGCAGCTTCCCTGAATACCAAGTTTTAATTTAAAAATAAAAGAATAGAAGAGAGAAAACCCCTCTCCTCTTTACTTAAAGAGAAATAAAAAAAAAATGCACCAGCAGCATCCTACCTAATTGATCAGTCAGTAGAAAACCAATTTCCATCTTCCAGTATTATGGCCAATGAGAGCAAAGTGATTGACAAGCACTTTACATTTTTTTTCTCTTTTAGGACTAAAGTCTCTACAGGACTAAAGCTTTCTCCAGAGACAGCTCCACCATTAGATAGTGAGGTAGTCACCTTGCGTAGCTGATTTTGAGTGTCATGGGGGGGGGCAGTGAACTGTTAAGTTAGTTAAAATGTAAATTAATTTTTGTATGTTTTTACTGCCTGGGAAGGTTTTTGTGTGATTTCTTGCCTCAGGTGTCAAAAGTAACCTGGCCTGCTCGAGTGCTATGCACTTGGAGTTGGGTTGTGTGCATGCACGAACACCATGTATTGCTTTCATCCCAAACAAGAATAAAATATAGACACAAGATAAAACAGTATAAACCATAAAAACAGACCAGTAAAATACGGAGGTCAGAAGGAGGGTGTTGATGATCTGCCATCTTGCCTCCCCAAGCAACAAAATGGCTTGTACCTGCCTTGGTACAACTACTTCACCTGCACATTTATTTGAACGGGGCATTCCTTTGTCGGCTGATGGTCTCTCCCAGCTATTGTGTTATGGCAATGCAAAAATGGGACCTTTTCCACGGCAGCTACCCATTTGTGGAAGGCCCTCCTGCATTGCATATCTTTAGGCGCTGGGCAGAAACGTTCCCCTTCAACCAGGCCTTGGGCTAATTGAGCCATCTGTGGCCGTTTAAATATCTCTCTGTGTGTGGTGTTACTGTTTTGTTTTGCTATTATGTGATGTGTTTTTATACTGCAAACTGCCCTGTGAAGGGGGACGGGGTATATAAATTTAATAAATAAATAATAAAATTTTGACATTATAGCATGTAGATTGTTATAAGAATTCTAAGTTCTCAAATACAGAACGAATGTTCATAAATGCACAAGGCAAACACACATACATGCGTATATAAACCACGTGTCTGAAATAGTACAGGAGAGCAATCCTGAAGCCATTTTGACTCTCCTAAATTGACCTCAAATATTTCTCTGCAAGGAGGAAGGAAATGGAAAAAGCTTTCAGTTGTCTTTGGACTGTAGGGGCTTATACCTCCCTTTTCAAATACAGTCTGGCAAGTATCTGTTAAGCTAAGCAAACTATCAATATGTGTCAGAGATTCAGGAACTACAGTATTTACTATGTCAAAGGAATGGCCGGGCCACCCAGAAAATGCAACCAAGTAAAGCATATGAATGAACAAATAGCACCAATGCGCATATAGATATTCCCTGTCAGGAAAAGGGGGGGTATAAATAAATATGTAGTAGCATAAATAAATAGAAAAACAGATAGTCTTTCATTAGAACAGAACATGTTCTGATGGCTGGTGATTTGGAAATGCAGATATTTGTTCCCAGGCCCCTCCTACCCGTCAGATGCTAGGGAAAGGCTTGCTGCTGCCCTGAGGGAATTTTGGGCGGGAAGCAGCTTTCCCTCAGGGCAGAGTTTGGTTCACTTGTCTTAGAACAAAAGCAGTGAAGGAAAAAGGTACTGGTAAACTGTGGCACCTCTTTCTCACAAAAGCACACTTTCAAGCCCCCTACCCCCAATCTTCTTTTGGGCTCTTCTTCCATGCACGATCCTTCTTGAGAGTATGGTGTGTGTGATCCTTTTTCATTTCTGTGAGATTATTTACATAGCAATGTCTCTTAAACATGTCCTTAGTGTCCCATGGACCTCGTAGTTAGTCACACATCAAGACGTTTGGTTACAATATCGGGCGGAGAGAAATGTACCCCATCAACTCCCCTCCCTACCGTACACAGATTACACCATTTTGTAATCCCCACCCCACCCCGTGCTTTCTTTTCTGTGGTAAAAAAACCCCTGAGGTGCCAGTACACAAACATTGTTAAAAGTGTTGTGGGTGCCAGCACAAAATGGCTGCCACTGGGCAGCAAGAAGGTGCCAGGGTACTGTACAAAAACTTGTTACTTTTGTGACTTTCAGTCATGAAAAAGCCCTGCCCCTCCTTATCTCTAATTGTAACATTAGCAAAACTTTAAAAAGTGGGGAGGTGTTTAAGAAAGACAACTATTTCCCCTCTTTTAAATGGAGAACTGAATGATATAACGTATAAAAGCCTCTCTTATGATAACCTCAATTTTTCATACAACATGACAAAAATGAAGGGCTTGGCCAAAGTCACACAACTTCATGACTGAAGAGGTATCTGAGCTGAGGTTTTTCTTTGGTCCCAAGTCTCATCAGCCTATCAGCTAAAAACCACTGTTTTCCATCTTGCATTAATATTACTCACTTGAAAAGAGGCAAACCATTATACATAGTGATTCAGATTCATTCTCAGATATACATATAGAGCACTAGATTGCACTTAATTCCTTTCCTACTGGAATTTCCTGAATACAATGACTATAAATGAAGCAGGATAAATCAAATTGTAGATAGAATCCTCTCCAGCCAACTCCAAACTAACAGATTAGAAATTGTTCAAGAAGTCATCATTTCTTTGGTTCTCAGCAAACTAGGGGTGTTCAGATTAAGTTCAGATTAATTTTTTCTATTGCAGGTTTATTATTTAACCTTCTGAAGTTGCTGTCATTATGTAGGTGGGCATGTGAGAGAAATTGGCATCTATGTCCTCACCTTATTAATTAACTGTTCTTCCATATTAGCCACAATCCAGAGTTCTGAATGAACACTTACATGTACTGTGCTGACTACAAAATATGCCTAAATCTGCTCAGCATGCTTGTCCTGAATTGCTGAGAGTATTCACATTTAGTTATAGTATTTATTATCATTTTCCTTATAGAGAAATGGTACATATGTTTTGTAATACAAGTATTTTGTAATTATCCTTTGGTATTTTTTAAATCTCTGTGTTATGGATAAACTTAATCTCCTCATCATTACAGGCTGCTATGTCTAATAAAAAAATTCAGCTCCAAGAGTCAGAGCAGGAGCGAGATAAACTTGATAGTTCATTTGACATCTTCACTAATCTAGAAAGAAATGACTTAAGTGATAATCCATCCAGGTAAGAATCACATTTAAAAACACACACCAAATACACCAAAATACCAAAAGACTGTTAAATCTTTAAATAACTGTGCATATTGACAAAAGCATGTCCTAATCTAATGATTTAACAAATGTGAAAGAGTTGATATGGGTAACAAAGGTGGAGCCATTCATAAAGCAAACTTTAGGGAGATTGGTTTTCAGTGTAAATTCTTACTGAAAGTGGTTCACTCCTAGTATGGAAACAGTTAGCAGTATCAGCTACAGCTGCACCTGGTCCAGAGTACCACATAACCAAAATGTGGATGCTTGACTAAGGTTGTACACAAATATTCTGCACATTACAGCCACAACCACTGGCATTCTTTGGGGATATAATTTTCATCAATATAAACTGTATTATGGGCCAGGATCTTCTGCCTATTCCATTACTGTGAAAACTAAAATGAAGACTGAAAGCTCAAGGAACTTGTAGGCTTCCTATTAATGGCAGCCAGATTGGTTATCACTAGACATTGGGAATACCTTGACCTCTTGCTGGGTACCTGGTACAACAAAGCCTGATTCCTGGTTAGTCTCAGAAGAATTAAGCAAGATATGCCTCTTTAGGGAACAAATTAAGAAAGAGGCATTTTGTAACATCTGGCAAATTTGTATTGAATTTACAGTGAATATTTGCCCCCAATAATGCACCTTGGTTTGGAATCAGAAACCAGTTTGGTGATATTTCCTCTTGTGTCTGGACTGAGTGGTCTTGACCTTTTTCTTCCTATTACTTTTTTGAGCAAACTTTCTTGATAATCCTGTGAAGTAGGAGAATATGTTGTAAAATATGACTAAATTATGACTCATTTCTTTTGGCTTATTTTGTGTGTATGCATAACCAATTTCTTTATAATTTGAACTTTTTTTAAAAAAATCAAATAATTTGAGTAGCCCCCCCCCCTTGAGTAAAAGATTGGTGCCTTTACTGTTTTTAATTCGAAGGCAAAAATGAAGACAATTCAAACATTTGACATTTTTTCATGATATATAGGAAAGAAACTTCCAACACACCTCTTCCTAATTCAAATAAAACTGGAGGAGAGTCAGACAGCAAATCCTCAAGTTATTTTATAGCCCTTGATACGTCAATTGAAAATCTGCAAGAAAGAGCCCAGCAAATAATTGATAAGATGAATGAGAAGCGTAAGGAAGACCAAGTGCTCATGAACAATTTCCGAGAAAGTCTTTTGATGAAGGTAAACATATGTAGGGGTAATGGAGTGCAGGGAATCTGAGTATCAGGAAAGAATTATTGAGCCCCATCTTGCCAGTTAGCAAATGTTTTGTACTGTTTCCCCCCAAACATTACAAATCTACCTGGTGCATTTAACTAAGATTTACAAATTATTAACACAAGTGTCCTGGAAAAATGTTAAGTACCAGCCTTGAGTTTATTCCCCCATACCACATCCCCTCCACTCCACCGACTGGACAAGCTCCCTCAGTTCTTTCCTCTTCCCACTTCCTATATTGAAACGTGCTTTCTCCACATCCATATTGCCTAATCTGCTCATCATCATCCATGAACTCTGCGCTGTTCTCTGCTTGGCAGAAGTGGCTCCCTGGGTGGGGTGGAGCTGCTACACTAGTTTTCCAGTAGGTGGGTCGCTGTTGTTTAGTGGGTGAGGCAGTGGGGAGACCAAAATGGTGCAATCAGTGTTTAGCATGCCACCCTCTGCTTGCCAGGCTCTCCTTCCTATGTTTACTGACATGTCCATGTTGCATCAGTAGCACCTGAAAAAGCCCCACAGTGACACCATAAATAGCGTTTTGTGACCACTTCAAAGGGACTCTTAAAATTACTGCATGGTTGTCTATTTGATTGTGTTCTAACTTGTCACTGCCCAATCCTGCCAGTTCATTTTGCTATACTTCCTAGCCTCTACATGTAAATGCAATTGCTGTACAGCTGATGTGTGAACATAGCCACTTTTAAGGAATTATCACTTAATCCTTAGTTACTCATAGTTGGACACATTTGTGTTAGAAATGAAAAGCAGGTAGTCTTTTGATTCAGGGAAACTCTATTACTAAGGAGTCCTTAGAAATCTAAAGTCTGCTTTAACTCCTGCTTCTTCTTTCTTTACCAAAAAGGTTTCAAGCTTGGCAGAGAAGTTGGAGGAAAGCATGTTCCCTGTCTATGATCATCATAACAAGCTCATTCAAGATAAAATCCAAGAGCTTTACCAGATCATGGAGAGGATCAAACAGATTGAAACAGAGCTCAGGAAGGTCTGTCACACTGTGGAGATGTTATATAAAGACCTGTGTGAGCAGTCTGAATTGTGATTGCATGGAGAGAGAACAAGTTGGAGAATATTGTTACATGTCCTTTTGCACCATTGGTGAATGTAATGAATATATACTTATTTGGTACCCCAAGCCCCTGTAACATGAGTTCTGACAGTTTGTTCTGAATTTGTTAATTGTTTTAAAAATACAGTACTAAAAAAATATTAATGAAGGTGAGGAAAGGAAGAATGTATTTAAACAGAAAGGAAAAATTGAATCCCAGTTATCAGGACCAAACTAGACATGTTCGTATTATGTAGTAGATTCTTGTTAAATAGCTAAAGTGGAAGGGTGGGTTAGCAGGATTGGGACCACTGAATGGCAGGAGGGTGCCTTTACTCCTTTGCCCCTGCCACAGACCTGACTGGAATGGGCCTACCTGTTACATCACAATTGGTATCATGGGAGGTGGGATTCCTATCACAACACAGTAGGAACAGAGTTAACGGCTCCTCTCCTCCATTTAATAAAAAATCAACTACAAAACCAAACTATGTAACAGATATCACATTTGGCCCTCAGCAAGCAAATTTCAGGCACTTTGTTCATCATATTTTGCTTGTGTGTATGAGTCAAATTATTCCAGGATGAAAACTCAATAAAATTGAAAATATATTAGCATGAAAAACTGTACTTTATTTTTGTTTTACCGAAGAGTTTGAACTACTGCCATAATGTCTTAAGGAACTATATAACAAAATGATTCAAGATACTGACTAAAGCAGAAAGAAGGGAAACATGGTCCCCGATTTCTGTCTCCTGCTTCCATTTTGTCATCATTGAGCTATTCCAACAGGGCAATTTTTTAAGGGTGCTGAACTATTCGGTTGCCTGGCTATGATGGCTTATTAATTATGCTACTACTGCTAGTCATTTCTGCAAGTTTTGTACCAGAGCATGCATTGCGATTAAGCCAGGGATTTTTGTTACCACCAAGATAATGATATACTCCCTGCAAAGACAATTTAGGGTACTGAAGATATCCAACACTATCTCATTTGATATGCAGGGCCGGCCCAAAACATTTTGCTGAAAACAGGATGACTGGACTGGAAGTTGGTATTAAATTCAACGCCAATGATGGGACAGTATCCTCCACTACATGCAAAGATAGCAAGCTAGCTTAAGGAGTGAATGGCAGCCTGCATGGCATGCACACTTCTGTCCCATGATCTTGCCACTGCTCCCTGCATGTTCCTGAATTCAAGTTACACTAGAGGCTATGGTGGCCTCAGTGGTTAGAAGTTACTTTTTTTTCAATTCCAGCTACCGCAACAGCTCCAACCCCTTTTTGACAGAAATGACTTGGCTACCGTACTGCATGCTCTGGTAACTTACAGATCGGGTTACTGCAATGTGTTTTTCATGGGGCTGAAAGATGACTCAGAAACTTCATTTGCTTCAAAGTGCATTGGCCAGATTACTGGCTGGGATTCTATTTAGATTTCATGTAACCCATTTTAAAACAGGTGCATTACTTGCTGTCATATACTATACTATATATATAATTGAATATAAATTAGTCAATGCCTGGCAAATATTCAGAGATGATCTGTAAGATATTTGACATCATAATTAACCAAGGAAAGCTTTGTTTCAGCTCTAGAACGCCTGGGATAGAATTGGTATTAAGAATCATTATTGAAATTGAACTTGCTGATTTAAGTATGCATGCTAATTGATTTAATTTATCATGGACCTATCCAAAATGTTATTGCTTCTATGAGTGGCAGTGACAGCTTAAAATCTTATGTTCATGTTTTACACTGCCCTGGAAGCATGATGAGTTGAGAGTAAATAGTGCTCAATTCACTCTGGTTAACCAGTTGGTATACAGATGATTTTTAGACAACTTTGAGTGCATGAAGTTCCATTCAGCAGAGTTGTTCTTAAGGTAAACTCAGCCAACTTCCATTCAGCGACTCTTTCACAATCAGCTGCTGCCACCGCTTGCAACCCAGTTTTAAAATTATTTATTATGTTTGTAATATGCTGTTTTTCTATTAAAAATATCCAAAAAGAATCAACTGAAGGCAATAAAAGCACACTGAGAAGTTTAAAAAGCAGCAGCAGCATTCAGTTTACTTTTACCTGGAATTGCTATGCTTGTGTTCACACTCTTCAGAGAATCCAGAAGACATTGCCAGCCTGTTGCATCGTTTTCTTTGTATTACTCCTGTTGTCATCTTGTTTTAGGTACAAAGCAATTGCCAGCCTGTCCACAGGATTGACAATACATTATTGAGGCTTTCTAGGCCTCTCTACCTTTAATTAGAAGCTTCCTACTTGTTCGTTTTGCTTCTTTTTAGGTGCTGCAGCAGCAATACCAATGAATCAGCCCCATAACTGCTCCCTAGTCTGTCAGTTCTTCTTTCCTTCAAGGGGGCCATTAAATATTCTACCCCATAGGAAACTAATGAGCAATTCTGGGGTCAGTTCATCAGTATGCTATTGTGTAAAGCAGGAAACAATCAGAAAAGATCCCATGATGAGAAGGATCTAAACTTTATAAAAGGATCTTGGCCCTGGAGACATGCCAAGATTATACATTGTGTTGTCATCAAGTGTAGTGAGGAATCATCATTTTAATTTTATTTCTAGAGTTTCTGAAAACATGATGTAGTGTGGAAGAACCTAAGGTCAGCCTGTAAGCCCTACCCACTGTAATGTGGCTAAAGACCACAGATGCTAAAAACAGCTTAAAACTTCCAGCACATCCCCTTAAAACTTCCTAAATTCCACCCCACAACAACAGGGATTATGTAACACATAAAGAATGCAAAGTGGCAGGCGGACAGGGGCCTCTGGCAAGCCTCCACCCCACTTTGGAGTGATGTTGTGGCTGGGACCACAAACTTGACCCAAGTTGAGTCACTTAAATGTTTCCTGTACTGTGCAGGAGCTACTCACAGAAAGACATCCCCACACAGCTGATGGAACATTTAAGGGACACCTTCAGGGGAGGAGAGGGGAGTGGTGACAAGGGAAAGAAGATGAATGAGGTCAGCGCAGCGGAAACATGCCAGTGCGATTCCCCCACGCCAACCTCACTGCCACCTCAACCCTTCCCCTCTCCATCCTGTTAGGCAGTACCCACTTAGCTGGAGGGAGGCCAGGTGATTGGGGCAGCCCCACCACTGTCTGCTACTGTCCAAACTGGTTTGAAATTAGCTTTAGATTGGTCACCTGGCTGATAAAAAGTGTGCATCAGGTCTTCAATTTCACATACATATATCTACTGAGGGAAATCCATCAAATTCAATTTATTCTTTAAGAAAAAGCTCTCATGAGAATCACAAGTTCAAAAAAGCCCTAGCTGAGCTCAACATAAAAAAAAAATCTACTCAAATGTCAGTCCTTATTTAACAAACGGGTACTGAGGCACTGAAAGGCAGCAGCTTGCTCAAGGTCACATGACACGACGACTGCAAAATGGACAGTAAGTTGTAATTCCCACTCTTAGTGCTTAGTAACCTCAAGGGCTGCTTTAAAAAGAATGGTAAATTCTTTAAATGGTAGATAATCTGCAGTTATGGTCACCTAAAAAGCAGCCAAGGCTACTGTCCTGGTTGGGTCCTGTGGCAGCAGAGAACTTTTCATAGAATGACTGTTAAGGGCAAAATGCCACCAGTTACGTGCCAAAACACTTGCCACCTAGACAATTTGGCAATGTTTGAACTGTGCTATTCCTCTATATTGCAGCTTTCTCTGCTTGCCATCACCCTCCCTACTACCCACTGAAAGCATAATCAAGTCTTAATGATGTGCTCCTTAGCCACCTTAATGCTCTTTATCTCTATGCCTCCTGTTGGAGAAGTAAGTAAGTATTCTTAAGTGCCTGGTTTTGGTACGGCTTCAAATTCATGACAAATAATTGAGCCGAGCTGCAGAAACATATTTGTTGAGAGTCCAGTCAGCAGCAATAGCTTTTTAAACCGTTGTGGCATCACCAAACCCCACTCCATTGGCGCCATGAGCAGCAAAGAGGAACCCTGCAGAAATGCATTCAGTTGCTGACGGTAAAGGCCTGAAGTCCAGTGATAGCTCTCCCGAGGATGAGCGCATGGATGTCATGGGTCCCTGGGGGGAAAACAAAAGTAAGCGGTCTGAAAAAATGGGCTTCCAAGTTTGATTCCTGGCATCCCCAGGTAGGGCAGAAAAGACCTGTTTCAAATCCCAGAGAGACACCATTAGTCAGTGTAGACCCGTAGTTCCCACAGGGGGTCAATTTGATTTTTAAGGGGGGCAATTCGAGAATGAGTTAGGCCATGTTAATGGCCTTTTAGGCTTCCTCCAAGAGAATAGGAGTTCACTTTTTGAATAATAAGAATTATATGTCACCGGGGGGTGCATCAGGATTTTAGAGATGCTTAGGTGGGGCATGGCCAAAAAAAGGTTGGGAACAACTGGTGTAGACAATACAGATCTAAACAGAACAATGGACTGCACTCTTTTGCAGAATGATGCCTAGATTTAAGGCCCATTCTCATAGGTGGATGCTGTTACAGTGTGGGGGTTTTTTGGTATGGTGTTAGGATAAGGTCAGACTGTGAGCAAAGTGTCCACAATGTGGCTCCTTCCCATGCTGGCAATGCCTCTCTCCACAATGAGGTAATATTAGCATAGGAAAGATCTCCATCACAGACTCTTTGCATGTGGTCTGGGCCCCTGATGTTTCTCTAGTGGCATAGACAGGGGCCTCTCTGCAGTGGCTCTCATGCCGCTTGAGCAATGTTAGAATAGTTCCAACACTCCATGGATTTCCTTGATCCACTTTGTAGGGGAAAGGATTTGCATGATGGTGTATGGCTTGGCAAGCTTCATATGTGCTGAACAAACGGTGCATTATAGTGCCTTAAGGGATACATCCAAGAAAGGAAAAGGAAAAAGGAAAAGAAGATGGCTGTCTTTATGCTACAACCTTGCTAACAGTTCTTTTCCAATCCTCCGTATTTATTTTCTGATCCCAACAGAAGTTCCTAAAAACTGTGGTCTTGCAGGAAGAAAGCCAGGAAACCAATTTACCTTCGTACGTGTTGACAGCCTCCAGGTTCATGACGTGCCTGATAACATGGTACTCGTCAGCAATTCCATTGCCCCCCAGCATGTCACGGGCTTGCCGGGCAATCTCCAGAGCTTTCCCGCAGGAATTCCGCTTCAGCATGGAGATCATCTCAGGGGTTGCTCTGGGAACACAGAAGAGGTAACAGAACAGAGCAGGCAATTGGAAGACAGTTGGGAGCTTCTGTTTTAAAACATAGGCAGAGTACCCAAACAAGGACAATGCTTAACATGTTGTTAGGGACAATGTTTGTGATTTCATTTTTATTTAAAAGGGAGAAACAGGAGATATGGGAGGGGTTCAGGGGAGCAATTAATTCTACCACCTCAGGACTTCACCACTTAATCCCTAACTTGCTCACCCTAGAAATATATGCATGTATTTTGAAATGCAATGAGTGCTCCTTATCCACAAACCAATCCCATACTTCTTCCAGCCAGTAAAACCCCTTAGGAGGAGAAAAGACAACCAAGTTCCCCATCCACTGCCCCTCCCCCCGAACTCTCACTGCAGCAGGAACCAATTTTCTGCTTCCATTCATGAACACACTTACTTGTTTTCGTCTTTCAGGCGTCCCAGTTGTAGGCAAGCTTGTAAGCCAATAGTGATCTCTGTGAGCATGTCGGCCAGCTTCTTCTGGACAAGCTGGTTTCTTGCAAGGGGGACTTTAAACTGGGACCTACAAGACACCATTGGTTGGTGAGTTGAAGTTGCTTTCCATTATTATACAGCTAGAGTCGTTACAGAGTTGTAAAGAATGGCTTTGGGAATGCATGCCAAACACGAGGAACTCAAGAAACAAGTCATATGGAAGTATTATACACCCATATGCTATCTTCAGAAATCTGGCACCCCCTCCCCACCTCTTGAAACAGTACCTGTCCAAGGTGTACTGCCTGGCAGTTTGCATACAGAACTCAGCAGCTCCCAGCGCTCCCCAAGCGATGCCATAGCGAGCATTGTTCAAGCAGCCAAAGGGACCCTGTGGGAAGAGATTCAGGTAAGATACTGACCAATATTCCCTTAGTTCTCCTGCTCAGACTCCCTATGGATTAGCTTCTGGAACTCTAAATCTGAATGGAGCAACACTGAGGGCAGTCCATAATGTTTGCCACCTTTTTAGATTTTTCATTTCCCCGGCTTTAGTCCAGTAAAATGAGTGTTAGTTTGTGGGGTGGGGGTGGGGGTTGAAATGTGAAGGATATTCTCCACCGATAGCCATGGAAATGTATGCAAGAGATCTCCCAAATCAGTCCTCTTCCTATATGGAACTTCCCTCTTTCGAGCTGATTTTTTTGGGAAATGCTTCCCCATATTTATTGCAAAACATTAGATCAACTTGTCCTTTAATTTACAGTTTTTCATTTGAAGTGCCTTGATTGAGCCTAACATTTTGCTAAATTTGGAATGGGTTTTAATCCTGCCTGTTAAGAATAGGTTTGTGTTTTAGTTTTTTCTTTGCTTTTTCTTATATGCTGGTTTCAATGTATGTGTTTGTAAACTGCTTTGAGTTGGAAGAGCAACCACCCATGAATTTGTCTAATTACAGTCATCTAAGTTAGAGGCCATCACCACATCTTATGATAGCAAATTCCACAGATGACACTGTGTGAAGATGGGATGGCCCTTTTGCCGTGCGTTCAAAAATGCAGCGGGTGATACTGATCCTGGTTTGCCACTGGGGTGGGGTTTGTGAAGGCAGATTCAATGCTAGGGCCCTGCCCAGTATATCTTCCGCAAGGCAGGATCAAAGTAACCATGAACGGGAAAGGATCTTACACCAAGTCCAGAAACATGGGGCAGCAGGTTTTCTTCGGGCACCTCCACATCCTCCATAACAATCATCCCCGTGATAGAGGCTCGCAGCGAAAACTTGCCCTCGATCTTTGGAGTGGAGAGACCCTTCATTCCACGTTCCAAGAGGAAACCCCGCACTTTGCTGTCCTCACACACAGCCCACACCACACAAAGATCGGCCATTGGAGAATTGGTGATCCTGAGAGGACAGCAAGCAGGTGTCAGATGTTTGGGTACACCACCAGAGCAGGTCTTACAGAATGCCAAAGATCCTGGTCAACTAAATCTCAACCTAGGAGGCCAAAGGGGCCACTCAACAGGGAAAGCTAAGGCATGGAGACTATTCTCCAGGATGGGTAGCGGAGATGAGTTGGTTATCCAGCCTTCCCCAGAAAGCAATGTCTGTCTGAAGCCAGCTGTATAAGGCAATATCTCCTCATACTGATCTTTAAATCTAGCCTGTTGCTGTTGCCTGCAGTCTGCTCTGGGTAACTCCCCTGCCCGCTTGAGCACCATGAGAGCTGCAGAGCTCACCATGTCTTGGTGCCGTTGAGTGTGTAGGTCTTTCTGGAGGGGTTGTATTTGGCCCGGGTCTCCATGCCACCAGGATCACTTCCATGGTTGGGCTCCGTAAGCCCAAAACAGCCCAGCAACTCTCCCTTGGCTGTGGGGAGAAAGACATGATGAGCTACAGCTGCTCCCCAGAGGACCCCCTTTCTTTCCCTCTCTGCAGTCGAGTCTCATGCTTCCTCCCCCCCCCCCCACATCACTTTTATGAAGACTGCAAGTGGACTGAAATCCCCAGACCTTTCTGAAAGAATGAATGCAATAGTAGGGAAATCTGTCAGTTCCTGGATCTCAGCATTTACAGCATAAACCATACAATTTCTAATCAGAAGGAAGGCCTATTGAACTGAATGGGGCTTACATCCAGGTAAGTGGGGTTAGGACTGAAGCCTGAGTTACCAGTTCAGTAAAAGACAAGGAAGGCAAAAGAGAAACAGGCCACAGTCTAGCAATGCAACTAAATTCTGATCTCTCACATCCAGCATCTGAACCCTACTCACTCACCCAGCCGTGGCAAGTATTTTTGCCTCTGATCTTCTGTCCCATATGCATATATAGGGTGCATCACCAAAGATGATTGTACACTCATGACCGAACGGTAGCTGCTGTCCACTCTCTCAATCTCCCTTGCCAGGAGTCCATATGCCACATAGGTGGTTCCTGCGCAGCCATAGCCTAAGAGAAGCAAATGCACAGATTTAGCAAGTGAGCCATGAGTTCAAAGCGCATCTTGCAACACCATCCTGACAAAACTCCTGACAAAGATTGTGGGGGCAGTGGTAGGGGGAGACAAAAGGAGAACAATGTTATTGCAGTTTAGGGACTGCAATGACTCAGAGTTGCTTATTTTTGCCCTTTAAAATATTCCAATATTAGCCGTGCAGCCATATATTTATAAAGCAGCATGCAAACAACATAAAGCAAATACATTTTCAACCAGCCTTAGAACAGCAAAAATGTTTCACTAGCTCACTAAAAATAATGAGCCCCAACACTTCAAAAGTAATTAAATGATCAGCAGCTCCAGTGTTCCATAAATCCCAATTTGTGGGGTTTTTTTGTTTTGTTTTTTAGAAAGGAGGATAACATCATCATCACATCAACAGGAGCACAACCAGATCACACCAGCCATTTCTTCAGACACTCTATAAAAGAGCCAAATGGCATTACCTCTGATAGTAGGGCCCAGGACACCCAGTTCCCCCATTTCTGACACAATTTCCCGGTGAAAGACTGCAAATAGAGAAGGAAAGGCATTAAGGGAGAATGGAAATATAGATAGCAAAACTGTAGGCAGAGTCTGCTATGAGTACTACATCTTCATGCCTCTTTTCTGGCCCACAGAACCCTGGCAAGGTGCTCTACAAAAACAAACAACAACAACACAAATTCAACAAAATGATTAGAAACAAACAAACAAACAAAAAACAACCTGAGAAACATTTTACTCCTGGGGCCTTCAAGGGTGATAAGCCAGTCTCATTTTTGGTGTTGATCCAAAACACACAGCAAGGATCATAGATCCTTTCAGAGCCCTATCAAATCAGCCCATTAAATTAGTAACTCTGTGGTTAGCTATTAAATGCACTGGCACATTCATGTGGGAGATGAAACAAGCCATTTCCCACCTTTAGGGAAGGGGCAGTACCCTGCACCAACTCATGTAGCACAAAGTACCAGGCTACAAGTGCTCAATAAACACTTTAAAAAACAAACAAACAAAAAACCATACCTTCGTTTCGGTTGGCCATGAGGATCCTGGGCATCAACTTTTCCTGGCAATAGGTGCGAAATGAGTCCCGAATCATTATTTCTTCCGGAGTCAAGAGCCTCTCCAACTGCAAGGCATCTCGCCAATCAAACTGGGCTCTTGGGCCTGGAGAAGAAAGACAGAAAGCACTGCTGGAGGGGGGCATCAGTAGGGAAAGTCCTTCCTCTAACACTTATAACTGCTGAGCACACAGCTGCCTATTCGGGCAGAGATCACAACAAATAAACACTTCATTGCAGCACAGCCTACATCTGGAACAGCAATGTGGTGCCATCCCAGATGTTGTTGGACAACATCTCCCACCTCCCTTGAACACTGGCTATGCTGGCCGGGGAATGGTGGAGTTGGAGTCAAACAGGGACATCTGGCTATCCCTGGTATACACACTGACCTGGGAGTAAGTCCCATTGAATTCAGTGCAGCTTACTTCTAAGTAGACAGGCATAGTATTGTTCTGTTAAAGTTGCTGACAGCTGTAATCATGGTCTTATTCAGGTAATGGCTTGCATCTTCCATAAATGCTGAGCATTACAAGGACAGGATATCTGGGCTCTACCACTGACCAAAATACAGTGACAAAGCAGGCTTTTAACAGTTGCTTATGAGAACCACGAGTTCATCTTTCTAAAGAGACCCAACCAGTCCAACATGGAATGATACACAGTTGTGTGAAGGGGAGAGCAGGGTAACCAAAACTCAGGAAGTTCAGTTAGCGAGATGCTGTTATTTTATACAGTAGCACTGGAAGACGGGTGCACACGGCCTACCAAACATTAATTCTTAAGTGGAGTAGGACAGAGGGAAGGAAGGAACATTGCAGGAGATGAGGCGGTGCCTGGAAGTCCAAATATGGAGCTTTAAATCAAAGGTCACC
Source organism: Lacerta agilis (assembly GCF_009819535.1). Taxonomy (NCBI): domain Eukaryota; kingdom Metazoa; phylum Chordata; class Lepidosauria; order Squamata; family Lacertidae; genus Lacerta; species Lacerta agilis. The sequence goes on from NC_046327.1 coordinate 32,133,001, forward strand.
CCATTCCACAAGCCAACTGAAACATGCATACCTTTCTCTTCTCTGCCAGAGGGCTTTGCTTCTTTTTCTGCAATATAAGCGACAATATAATGCAATTTCCCAGCACAGTGAACCCCTCCATCCCCAGCCCCCAGATGCAATAATGTAGGTTTGTAAGACAACTTGTCACTCTCAGCCCTGAAAGCAGCTGAGAGAGCCCACCATCTTCGGGACTTGGCCCTCCCCAACCTCCTCCTTGCACAACCTGCCCTGTATACCTTTGGGCCAAAATTAAGATATAAAAAGGGGTCTGGGTGGCAGCTGCATTTTTTTTTTAGCACAAGTTGCCCACTTACCCTTTTGCACAGCTGGGCTGGTGCCCTGTGCACGGACATCGCACGGGCCTGTCACACAACGGCTGCATTGCAAAAGCCTCCTGGCAGGTAACCTCAGTGCCATCAGGACGAGTGCCTGAAGGGGGTCGGTGAAATAAGATTGTAAGGCCACAAGTTCTGGAGGACTCCCTGCCAACTGCAGCATTAACTCTCGCCATGCTGAAAGATTAAAAGCAGGCAATGGTGCTAAGCTGGCCATTCCATTCCCAACAACATGCCCAAAAGTAAGAGGCTGATGAAACCCCTGATGCAATGAGCAAACGGCAGAGATCTTCTGTTCTCAGTTTGGGGAGAGGAAGGAGGCCTTGATCTCTCTCGCGCAACCAACCCAAACAAACGCACGGAGCTCAGCAAAGAAGGGCCCAGCCAGGCCACAGTTAGCATGGAGGCCCCCAGCAGAGGAATCCCGCCCTCCCGCTCTGCCATTGTAAATGCACAGTCAACAAGGTCGCCGCTTTTCACCTCGGCTTAGCGCTGCGCTCTTGTTCTGCGAACTCGCAAAGCGGCGGCGGCTGCAGGCAAGCAAGCAGCAAGGTCTCCTCGCGTCCCCTCCAGGTTCAATGCAAACACCTTCTTAGGCCAAAATGCTGCTGCTGCCCTGTCTTCCGGGCGGCGGGAGAGGGAGGGCTTCTCCGCCATTGGCCCGGCAGAGGAGGCGTTTGCTCGCGACACCGCCTTGCTTTGCCGCCTGGGAACGAGGAGGAGGAGGCGGGCGCGCTGCCAGCTTCGCTTTCATCCTCTGCCAAAATCGTCTCTGTCTCTCTCTCTCTTTCTCTTCACCTGCTGCCACGCAGGAGACTCCGTTCACCTGATGAAGCAGACTCTCAGTAACAAATTTGCTCGTCTTTAAGATGGCTCCCCATTTGTGGGATGCTCTCCCCACTGAGGCTCTCCTGGAGACGTCATGCCATAGGGCCCCACTCTCTTGGGGCCCCCAAAAAATTAAAAGGAAAAAAACCTTGAAAGTACATTTCCAAAATAAGTATAAGATAAACTTCATAATTGTATTTCAATTCAACAATTACTTTGATAAAATACATATTTTGTTATGTGCAAATGGGTTTAGATACCTTAGATCCATAAATTTTTTGTTGTTGTTCATTCGTTAAGTTGTGTCCGACTCTTTGTGACCACATGAACCAGAGCACGCCAGGCACGCCTATCTCACTGCCTCCCGCAGTTTGGCCAATAAATTACCATATAGCATATATTCAACACAAAAAACAGCGACAATTTGTTGTTGACAAAGGACAGCTGGACATATAAAGGGCCCCATTACCTTCAGTACCTTAGGGCCTCATCAAACCTCAATCCGGCCCTGATCTTTAGGCACCAGGCAAAAATGCTACTCTTCAACCAGGCAAATTTTGGCTGATTAACAACAGAAACAAGAATTTATTATTTATTCCCCAGCCACTCTGAGCGGCTTCCAACAAAATATTAAAAATACAATTCTTAGATTCTTAGATTAACATTCTAAGGCAGAGGTTTTCAACCTTTTTGAGTCCATGGCTGCCTTGACCAATTCCATTCTTTCTGCGGCACCCCTGTGGGGCTCAGGAGCCCAGTTATGCCACCCTTTGCCTGCAGAGCTGGCAGCCTGTCACCCTTTTTCAAACACCCTTCCTTGTGGAGGGTTCCCTCAGCCTTCTCTCCCCCATCCTTGGGCAGCCGTAGCTGCCGCCCCTGATATCTGAGCTGACTCCCCACCCCAAAGAGAGGTCCCTCCACACACTGCCCCACCAGGGGCCTAGGAAGCACCCCCTGGCCAGCCCCAGAGGCACCATTTGCCTGGGGAGCTTGTAGCCAGGGCTCCTGCAACAAACAGCTGTGTCGGAATACGCTGCGTGGATCCGTCAAAAGATCCGCGGTTGTTCATTTGTTTTAATGGGTTTTTGAGAACTACTTTTAGTATCTTTACGCGTGAAAGCAAAAGTGAAAGTAAGAATGAATAGTTGGCTTACCAATAAGATTAATCCGCCTTTTATTTGTAGTTCCGGCAATATTTGAAGTTATCAATGAACGTTAAATCTGCTTCCCGCCTTTTTGGAGGGCAGCAACAGTGGTTTTATTGGTTGGAGTGTCAATCGTGATGTCACATCTGTTCCCAAATAAAAGGCTGAGGCTCCCCGCTTAGGCACGTTCATTTACGTTCTTCTTTAGTTCTTTCAGTTCAGGTCAAGTTTAATTTAAGGGATTTTGGGAGCGGGCTGGTTGGGTTGGATGGGTTTTGCTTTTAGTTAGGTTTAGTTCGCGGAAGATATTCGGTTTAGTTTTAGTTAGACTTTTAGGTTTAGCCTAGGGCTAGAATTGCGGAAGATATTCGGTTTAGATTTAGATTAATTTAGTATCGCGGAAGAATTGGCGCGCAGGGACTTAGAGCTCAGGGAAACTTAGCTTAGGGCCAGAAGACGAGCCTATGCGGGTTTTGCCAAAGCCACAAAAGAAAGAGTCGGTGTCTGTCGTCATTTGGGGAAAAGGGGGTAAAGGTTTTAAGAATTTTAATTTCAACGCAATGTCCTTGGTTTGGTTTTCATGGTTCAGATTCAGGGCGTCCATTGGTTTTCGAGGCATCCATTAGTTTTTGAGGCATTATTCTAGTTAGAAGGCATTCAAGAACTCACACACCTTCGGAGTCATTTTCCGTCTTACTCAGCTTCCTTCAGATTGTGAGACTTGGCCGGCGCCCGTGCTCATAAGCACGTGGAACGCTGGCCGCTTTTCCCCGCTACTGGTACCTCGTGCATGGGCAGCCTAAGTTTGTGCACGAGGAGCTCCAGCACCCGAACCCCGACACAGCTGTGCAAGCCTTTGGGAGGCAGAGATGGCAGAGGACATCAGAGGAGAGAAGGAAAGAGGGACATAGGTCAGTGTTGCCCGTGGCATCCCTGAGCACCTTCCAAGGCACCCCAAGGTGCCACGGCACACTGGTTGAAACCCCCTGTTCTAAGGCCTTTCAAATGCATTTGTAGGGGGTTACTGGTTTGTTTTTGTTTTATTATGTATTTTGTGCTTTTATTTTGTATTTTTATGCTGTGAGCTGTCCTCAGATCTTCAGAGGGAGGACGGTATTTCAATTTAAAACAAGCAAGTAAATAAATAAATTATCCATAAATAAATTACCATTGAATCTGTGATGGGCATAGCTGTCAAGTCTCCCTTTTTTGGCGGGAAACTCCCTTATTCCAAGCCGTTTCCCGCTGCTATCCCTTATTGTTGATATCCCTTAAATTTCCCTTATTTCCAGGAAGGAGAGTTGGAGTCCGGAGACTCCTTGGGGCCCTGCATTTCTCAGCCCTGCCTGCCTACCTCACAAGACTGTTGTGGGGATTAAATGAGGACTAGGACCAGGGAGCTCCTTGGAGAAAAAGGTGGAATATAAATACCTAACAACAAACAGACAGATATATAAAGAAGAATCTAAAATAGACGAATGTTTCTCGGCAACATGTGCTCAGATTAAGCATTGCTGCCCCTCACTGGAGGCAGGGCAGAGCCAACCTGGCCAGAAGCCATCAGTGGTCCTCTTCTCCTGCATGAATTTGCCTAATCCTTTTCTAAAGCCATCCAAGTTGGTGGCCATCGCTGCTCCCTGTGGCAGGGATTTCCAGAGGTTAACTGTGTGTTGCGTGAATAAGTGCTTTCTTTTCTCTGCCCTGATTTCTCTTTCCTGGTGTAAATTAATTTGTAGCCTGGGGGGATTACTGTGGCGTGGACTGTCCCTGAGAACCGTAGACTGTCCCTGGGATGGGTGAGGGTGCTAATCCCTTATTTTCAGTTCTGAAACTTGACAGCTATGGTGATGGGATTGGTCTGAATTTTTTTTACATTCACCTTTCTTTCGTTTGAAGTTTGGATATTGCTTTTCTAGGACAGTCAGCGTTCAGGAGGAGCGGTATTGCTATATTATTTCATTCGGTTTCACATCCTCACTTAAGGCAACAATTGCCACATTTTGCACTGTGGATAACTTTTTAAAAGCATGGGCCGGGGAGCGCATGTGCACTGGGCACACTCTTTGTGATGGAAAACGTCATCCCAGCAGAAGCTGACAATGTGAACCCTGGTCCTATTCTGTAGTGTTTGCCAGCGTGGCTAATGGTGTGCCCTGATTTCACAATTGCCAGCAATGTTAAGGACCTAGCGCTGACCTCTTCTGCGGTTAGGGCAGGAAGGGATGGGGACAGGGAGGAGGAGATGGTACTATTCAGCCACCAAGTTATATACTGAAGGTCACTGGTGGTCCTTGCAAAAGTTGAGGTAAAGCCATTTGCTTCAGGTGGCAGGCTCTAGCCCTCACCGTTGCATGGCTGCCAGCCCTGCTGTGGCTTCTCCCATGCCACCTATTGCCTTCCCCGCTGCCACTGCCTACAATGGCAAAATGCTTCATGCTGAAGGATGGGCATTTATACCTGGGTCTCCGTGGTCCTAGTCCATGGGTAGGGAAACTAAGGCCCGGGGGCCAGATCCGGCCTAATCGTCTTCTAAATCCGGCCCGCGGACAGTCCGGGAATCAGCGTGTTTTTACATGAGTAGAATGTGTCCTTTTATTTAAAACTAGCTGTACCCGGCCATGCATTGCAGTGGCTCATTTGGTTCAATGGAAAAGGAAGATAGAAAAAAGAAAGCGCACGTTTGTAATTCTGTGGAGATATCGCCTCCCTCCCCACAGCTTTTCCCATTGAACTTCTGCCTGCCTCATCTCTGTCTTTCCCATTTTTGTCTGCCTCCCCACAGCTTCTCCCGTTGAACTCCCGCCTGCTTTTCGCCTGTCTCCCTACAGCTTCTCCTGTTGGACTCACGCCTGGCTCCTCTCCATCCCCCCCCCCCCCATAGTGGAAGGAGACCCCGTTTTTGCCTGCCTCCCCACAGCTTCTACCGTTGAATTTGTGGGACATAGGAATTCGTTCACCCCCCCAAAAAATATAGTCCGGCCCCCCACAGGGTCTGAGGGACAGTGGACCGGCCCCCTGCTGAAAAAGTTTGCTGATCCCTGACTAGTCCAATACTCTAACCACTGCATCACACTGGCTCTCAAAAGCTGGCCTATTGTTCTCTTGCCCTTAGGATGAAGTTGCATCTAGCTGGGCGAGTCTTTGGCCCATTGACTTCTTCTAGGAGTTTTACTAGCTGGTTGTTTCTATGGTAGCACAGAAGGTGTGGGAGATAACATGTAGGTTGGTTTGTTTTTAAGCACCAGTTATTACATGAAACAGACAGGCCAATAGCAAAAATGCAGACATACTCTTTCTCACAAAGTCTATTTCCAAGCATTTATTGGAAGTTCTTTGCTGCATCCGTCTAACTATACCACTTGTAAGTTCTTTGTAAACACTTATTTGATTTCAATCATGCTTGCAAAGCAGCCCTTCGGACCCACCTGAGATATGTATTTCTAAGGCCTGTCCTATTCTGCTCACTAATTTGTTTTAAACTGGTTTTAATTAAGTTGTTGTAACCCACCCTGGGACCTCATGGTGAAGCACAGGTAAGAAATATTAAACAGTAATAGTAATAATAGTAGTACCTAATGTACAGGTAGAGAATGGACAGTGTCCATGACTAAACTTACATTATGAGAGAGCCCCAGAATAATATCTGCTGAGCACAATGACTCTAGAAAGCAAACTGAGTCCAGAAGATGCACTCCTGGGTAATATATTGCAGCAGACTAGCATTCCCCTGGAAAGACTTCTGCAGGTTGCTTTAAGAGAAAACCAAGATCTTGGGTTACCAGCTTGCTCTAGGCTTATATCTGGATGCCTCAGAAGGGCCTGGTAGCAAGCTGTTGTGATATTAAAGCTAGTGTGGAGAGAGAGGAGGGATAAATTGCTCCTGTGTGGAGATAAGCCTTGCAGGCAGAGTTATGCTGCCAAACTTCAACATGGTGAGGTCTGAAGATTAAAAAAGATCTGAAGCCCGGGCTGAACAGGCTTGGAAGCAAAATGGGGTTGCTCTGCTCCAATTTCTTCTGACACTTCAAAGCAGGGATCAGAGATATTCCACAAAGGCGCTTGTTTGGAAAATATCTGAGCCCACGAGCTCCTGAAGAAGAGAAACTCTAGAGCAGGATAGGGCAATCTCTACCAGTAGCTCACAGATATTAATATAATGAGATGGGGTTGTATATTGCCAGAAACTGAGTATATAAGCAGTGAAGCTCTCTGCTGTTAATTATTGCACAACACAAAGAATTTTTTTTAGCACACAGTTGCTGCATTTGCATGATGGTCAAATCTGGAGGTGTTGATTTTCTGCCTATCAACATATTAAAAGCACACACCAGTTTAAAGGAGGAGACATTCTTTCATAGCATTGGCATTCTCCATTACTGTATACCTCAGGCTAGCCCTTATCACTCCTCAGTTGCCAGGCTGAGTGGATTACCGTATCTACATGTGTACAGAGTTGCTGATAAACATCTGTACCCAGCAAGCACATCTATTTTGGCCAGGCTTTTGCTCAAGTTTAGAGGGCACCACGAAACAAGTTATACACGGGTGAAGTATCAATTGGCCAACACAGCAAATCGAAGAGTGTTTGACTTGTTATATAGTAAAGGCTGAGTGGGGTGATGAAAACGAAAGATTGACTGTATAGGCAGCCTGCAAATGGGACTGGCAACCTTGGGGTTAGGAATGGAGGGCTCTAAATGCAAATACTGTATGAAGAGGGGCAGGTGATGGGCATGAGGTAGACCCAGAGAGAGCTGAAAAGGGGTTAGAGAGGGAGGGATAGAAACAGTAGGACTGCAAGTAGAATAGTTAAATAGCTAGAGAAGGAGACTTAGAGAATGAGAAAAGCAGGGCAGAGAAAAGCCAGAGCTTACCTCTTATTCCAGCGCAAGGCAGGAAAAACAAAAAGAGACTTATTTGGGGGAAGAGGCTGGTAAATCATCCCAGGTTCCAAGCTACTCAGGTTTACTGGATGGCTTTCAACTGAGCACTTGGGCAGGTTTGGAGAGGGGGACCCAAAGTTGCCTTTCCCACAAGTCCCTAACTAAAATGTAAAAAAAGAAAGAAAGAAAGAAAGAAAGAAAGAAAGAAAGAAAGAAAGAAAGAAAGAAAGAAAGAAAGAAAGAAAGAGAAAGAAGGAAAAGCCTGTATCATTGATGGGGCAATGCTATTGGGCGACAGAGAGAAGGTGGAATTGCTCAGCACCTGCTTTCTCCCAAAAGGAAGACAGTGCCCAACCTGATGGTGATAGAATAAACCAGGCACGTCCAATAGGTAGATCATGATCTACTGGTAGATCACTGGACGTCTGCAGTAGATCACTGGTACATCATTGGCTCCCCCCAAAGAAGCTGAACAACTGTGGCTCTCCTAAAAAAAAGCTCAACATTTTACCTCCTCCCTGAAAAAACTCAACAACTTTGACCCGAACCCCCTAAAAATGGGTCTTCCTCCTTCCTAAAAAAAAGCTCAACTTCGACCTGAACCCCGCAAAAGGGAGTAGATCACTGCCAGTCTCTTGGGAGTTGGCCACCCCTGGAATAAACGATGCAAGGAAAGGAAGGAGCTGTGGCCCAAGGCAGTGAACACTTGTGACTACCAGTCAGGGTTGGTGCAAGTGATTTTTACGCCAGAAACAGAACAATCAAATAAATTAAGATGGGGCACGACCCTCAGCAAATCTTGCACAGTTGCTCATTTCAAGGATGTCTGCACAGAGTGGTCAGTCACTGCTGTTGCTTCTACCTGAGGCAGCTGCTTCCGGTTTCTTTGTTCTTAAAGGTAAAGGGACCGCTGACCGTTAGGTCCAGTCACGATCGACTCTGGGGTTGCGGCGCTCATCTCGCTTTACTGGCCGAGGGAGCCGACGTACAGCTTCCAGGTCATGTGGCCAGCATGACTAAGCTGCTTCTGGCGAATCAGAGCAGCGCACGGAAACACTGTTTACCTTCCCGCTGGAGCGGTACCTATTTATCTACTTGCATTTTTTTAAAATTAAAGATTTTATTGGTTTACAAAATGTCTCTCACATTTTTCCATGTAACATTTCTACAGATCAATTTTGGTTGTTGAGACATTAGGCAGAGAGGGGGAAGGAGGTGGGTGGGATGGGGAGGCGATGTTTCTATTTTCCTTAGTGTATGTAGGATTTGGTTACTTGCATTTTGACGTGCTTTTGAACTGCTAGGTGGGCAAGAACTGGGACCAAGCAATGGGAGCTCACCCCATTGTGGGGATTCGAACCACTGACCTTCCGATCGGCAAGCCCTAGGCTCAGTGGTTTAGACCACAGTGCCACCCATGTCTTTGTTCTTGTTGTTCAGTCGTTCAGTCGTGTCCGACTCTTCATGACCCCATGGACCAGAGCATGCCAGGCACGCCTATCTTTCACTGCCTCCCGCAGTTTGGCCAAACTCATGCTAGTCGCTCTTTATTCTTAGTCCTGCCCTATTCCTCTAAAACAAAGGACTCAATTCCTACTGTTACCTGCTAATGAAAATCCTTTATTCTAGAAGCTACACTACAAGCAGGAAAAAAACCCCTCTTCTTATGCTTAATATTAATATATTTTTCATCTTGAAACATTGCACAGGTACAGTTGGGTTTTCTGCTCAAAATGGTGCCATGCCACTCCTAGCCCTTCAGTTGTTGCTAGGCTACAATTTTATTCATCCTTTACCAATAGCTGGAGTTGATGTGAGTCCGACAATATATGGAGGACCACAAGTTTCCCACCTCTGACTTATGCAAACAATGCAGAAATATGTGACAGTCCACACACAAAACATCTGTGCAGTTTCATTTGTGGAATAAGCTTTTAATAAACCAGAGTCTAGGAAGTATAAACCTCAGTTACAGGCCTATATGCATGATGGTAAGGGGCTCTGCGGAGTGTTTAAAGTAATAAATAAAGATGGGGAATCTTTGGCCCTCCAGGCATTGCTGAATAACGACTTCCATTAGCCTCTGGACCAATAGCCTGGGAGTTTGGGATCTGCAGTTCAGCTGGAGGGTCAAAGGTTCCTCACACCTGTAGTAAAATGAAATACAAAAAGTATAGAAATTAACAATTCAATTAGATCTAAGGCCTATTCAAAATAAGCAAGGAGATCCAGGAAACAATACAACAGTGGCAAAGGAAACCATTGTTTCTATTCAGAACCAAATGAATGGAGTTGAACATTTTGATAACTAGCAGGTCAGCAGTTTAACCCTGCAGCCACACCTTTAAATTCCTTTGGCCAAGTATGCTCACCTTATTTGGGAGCACAAACTGAGAATTCCATATTATTTCCCTCTTGATGAGCCTTAGCAAGTTCCTAGTCTAAGAATAAATTTATTTTTTTCTCTCAAAAAGAATGCTTTAGTACCGTGTTTCTCCTAAAATAAGACATAGCCATAAAATAAGCCATAGCAGGATTTCTATGCATTTGCAAAATATAAGCCGCTCCCTGAAAATAAGCCATAGTGACGCGGCACCTCCCATTAAAACAGCCTGGAGAGGCGTGGCTATGCAGCGTACCGATGTGACGTGGTTAAAATAAGACATCCCCTGAAAATAAGCCATACTGTGTTTTATTGAGGGGGGGAAATATATAAGATGGTGTCTTATTTTAGGAGAAACACGGTATTTAGAACAGGGAATCCTGGATTATTACTTTTTAAAACAAAATAGAAAATACTTTCCAGTAGCACCTTAGAGACCAACTGAGTTTGTTCTTGGTATGAGCTTTCGTGTGCATGCACACTTGTAAGAAGTGTGCATGCACACGAAAGCTCATACCAAGAACAAACTCAGTTGGTCTCTAAGGTGCTACTGGAAAGAATTTTCTACTTTTTAAAAGTTACATGCCTTTATTAAATCTGGTTACATGCCTCAGGATGTTTCCCTCATTCTTTTCACCTGTGCATTATAAGGTTGCTCACTTTTCTGAGTAAACCCCATGAAAGTTAATGGGACTTACTTCTGAGTAAACAGGCATAAGGTTGTAAAGCAAGTTTACTCGGAAGTCTCTGTGTTTGGAACTGCAGCTTTCAGTGGGGTGGGGTGGGGAGAATAAAAACTGCTAGACTTTAAAGTGCCACAACTTTCTTAATTGTTTCAGATGCCTCGGGGTTAATATTTACACATCCCAATGTGTAAAACATAAATTTGTGATTAGTTTGCAGTGGGATCTACCATCTAACTGAGCTGGATCATTTGGATTTAAAACCACCTGGCCACACTGAGTTACATGGGACAGACACAAACTTAAATCCCAGTTTTTCTAGTAGGCTGCAACCCTATACACACTTACTTCGAAGTAAGCCCAATTAAAATGATTACATGTATTTCTGTGTAAACATGAGCATGACTTTCACCAAACAGATATTTAAAGAAAATCACCAATAACCGCGTAGCAAAATAGCCATTAACCCAATACCATTAACCCAACTCTGCCTTGTTCCTTAGGCAGCCCCACCCACCTTGCTTCTGATTGGTGCAGATAGACCCATTTAATCTTCTCCACTCCCTCCAAACTGGCAAATGAGAGAAAGAATTAAGAAGAGGAAAGGGTTATTAGTAAGACCTAGAATACAAAGTTTTTATTTTGGGGAAAAAAAGAGGAGAAGCTGTAGGGTTTAGGTGAATGAGAAGAAAGGTGCGCTCCTGGACCAAGGGCGAGTCAGGAGTTGCCAGAAGATTTAGTCCTCACCTCCGAAATTTTGCGTTCTTGTCTTCTAGTTGGTTATTATTTGCAGGTCATGGCATTTGTGGAGACTGTAATATCCTCAGCTGGGTTCAACCACTTGCAGGACGTGCAATCTGAAATTATCCAGGTGAGGAGCAGGGGTTTAAGGTGTCCTGTCGGCTGTGTCCTTTGCCGAGGGTTGGGAATTAAAACCGGGGGTGGAGGGGGTGAGGGGTGTTAACCGGTCTCTGGCTTGGCCCTAGGATGCTTCTTAGCATTGTAAAATATCTGCCCTGAATTGATGTGTTGCATTTTGCTTCCCCCCCCCCCCAAAAAACCACTTCTGAATTCTGCCTAACTTCACGGTCCTCTTTAGACTAATAACCTCAGGCTGTTTTTAGCGAGATCCACTTCAAATGTCAAGGTTCTAGATGGAGAAACTTGTCTTCTGCTTTTTCTACTCTATTGTTGACTTGTGTCCTGCAGCATAATATGAATTGTTAACACGATGGTGTTTCTGTACACAAGCGGGTGGGTTGTGAGTGGGAATGATGATGACCTTTCATTTGTTGGTTTGTCCCGTCCCCCGTCTGGTCCTGTATGTGGGGAGTGGGGAGACCTTCGTTTCTTGCAACTCAGCCACTTAAATTTTGTGAAATAAAAATGCAGATGTGTTGTTTTTTAAACCACTTCTGAATTCTGCCTAACGTGTTAAAAGATGGCAAAAGGAAGAGGTTGTTGTTTTTTTTTTAAAGTGTGTGTAAAACTTGGTTTTCATGCTTTTAGCAAGGCACTCTTTCTGAAACAGCCATGTATGTTTCCTTGTAATATGCATATGCCTGTACATATGCTAGGCTTCTAGGACAGCTTTAAAAGTTGCACATGCATACCTGCTAAATAAAAGCCATTATGTTGTTTATAAACACAGTCATAGAATCCTAGATCTAGAAGGCACTTTGGAAACAATAAGCTCCAATTGGTTGCTCAGTCAAAGGAAAATTACAGCATCTCTGTCTGGTTTCTATCCTGCTTCTCCTCCAGTGAAGGAGAACCCAGCCATCTCTTGAGGCAGCCTGTTCCGCTTTTCTTACTGTTGGGAAGTTTCTGCCTACCTCCAATTTTCACCTATTGGTTCTAGACACAGGTCTGCTCTGTCTTCTTTCTTACAGCCCTTCAGATATTTTAAGAAATAGGTGATAGCAGTCTTCATCTTCTCCGGACAAAACATGCCTGCTACCCTTACATGTCTCCCCAACTTTCCTTCCTGCCCCAGTTCCTATTCTGAGTTTAGAATGTGAGCTCCTCCAGGCAGGGATCTTCATTTTATAATATTTTTTGTGCAATTAGGGTAGAATTGAATTTCCATGTGTTTCTAAGAACATGCTCACTCTGCCAATGTATTTCCCCTTTCACTGTGTAGAATCAGCAGTATAAATGCCTTCTCGTGTGAAGAAAGCAGTGTCCCTCAGGAGACTGGTGATATATGTGGGGCTTCCCTTATTTTAAGATTTTAATTTTGTCATTCATGTGAAATGGGTAAGATAGCATACCTTCTTTTCTGCAAAGTCTTCTTTTCTGCATACCTTCTTTTCTGCAAACGTTTTCTCTTTTGCCCCTCCCTTATAAACACCCTAAATTTTCTTCAGAAATGTGTACCTAATCAATGCTCTGAAATTATGACTTGGGAAAAACTTGTAATCTATAGTGGTTGCTTGTTTTTATAAATCACTGTACACCTGTTTCTTGACTTTAACTATGGTGGGGCCTGGATTTTGAGAGAAACTTGTGAAGGCTGCCACTGTGCCAGGTAAACTGACAAACTACTAGGGATGGGGTACCCTTGGTTCAGATCTCTGACTGAGCCAGGTGTGGCGAAGCAAGCTACAGTTTTGTTTTGCTCTCCACCCCTTCTGCAGTCCAAAAATAAGACTACTAACCTACCTTACACAAGTATGGATGGTGATTCATTTTGGATCCTCCACAGAGGATCACATGATTGCAAGAGGTCTTCCGTCCCAGAGGTGTTCATGGGCAGATGGAGGAGGGAGGCTTGTGTTTAGAGGAGAGAGCTCTTATAACAGGCATAGCCAAACTCCAGCCCTCCAGATGTTTTGGAACTACAGTTCCCATGATCCCTAGCTAACAGGACCAGTGGTCAGGGATGATGGTAATTGTAGTCTCAAAACATCTGGAGGGTCGGAGTTTGCCTATGCCTGTCTTATAACCAAGATTCCTGTGTGCTAGGTCTTTGGCACTTGGCATTGCAAGGACACCTCTCAGTTCTGCTTCCTGATCCTGATCTAAATTTATTGTACATCCAGCCATACAACAGCGGTACAGTGCTGTGGGATGTGATCCTGGTAGGTGGGTTTGAGAGCACTAGAAGACAGGAGCTGCAAGAAACATTTGCTCCACGGTTTTTACCCGGGGCTCAAAATATTCTGGTGAACATTTTTGTTGCCTATCTTTGAGCTCCCTGTAGAGATAGCTAGGGTCCTGCGTATCCCTGATGCAGAATTGTAGCTTGTGCGGGAGGCCTGATAAGAAGCCCATTATCTTTTGCCCTAATGGCAGGCACCAGGCCATGCCGTCCTGGAATCTGGAGCGCATTATAAGCTCTTGTAAGTTGCTTCCGAGTTTAAAGCAAAGAAACTGAAGGGAACGGTTGCAAGCTTTATTCAGCAGGAGCCAGTTGTGGCACCAGGGCCTAACCTTTTTGTACTGTTTGCTTACATTTCAGTGGTGGAAACAGGAGGATTCTATAAGCCATTCATCTATGGGGCTCTCGGATGTGCCCCAGCCTGAGGGAGTTCAGCAGATCAAGCAAGAATATGAAGCCTACTGGGATGTTGACTTCCTCATGAGAAACTTCTCTGCCTCGGAGCCAGCCACTGCTAGTGCTACTTGGGTTGGCCAAGAGGAACAACCTGCAGCATCCACTGCCTGCCTGCCAGTAACCACTGAGGAGGGAACGAGAGGCAGGCTACCCAGAACCAACAGAGGGGTGCCGGATGCTCCTTGGGCACCAGGTTTTGACACCAAACTCCAACCAGGAGATAGCTCTGTGAACTATGTTCCTCCTGCCCTGCACGGATATGCCCAGAATGTGACGGATCCAAATAAGAGCCTAGCATTGTCCAGTGATCATCTGCAGCAGTTCCTTGCCCAGGCAGATTTTGGGGCTTTTGCTCCCACAGTACAGCACCACGAAGAGCCAAAACAGAGAGTTCATGGCCAGTACTACCAACTCACCTATGTACACCCAGGTCCCTCTTTGCAGAGCAAACATGGATCTCACAGTCAGCTCCCACCGGCGCAATCCCAGCTGCCACACTGCAGTCTGCTGAGCAGCTGTCTCCCTACCTACCCTGGCCACTACCAAACCCAAACCACATTGCAGCTTTACCAGACGGATCCAGCTGTGTCTACTACAGCATCCCTTTACAGCATCCCGGCGCCTCCCTTGCCTGCCAAGGAAGCCGCAGACAAACCTAAGAAAGGACACAAGTCTTCATCCCGTAAGCAGCCTGCCAGCCACATCTGCAGTTATCCCAACTGTGGGAAAACTTACACCAAGAGCTCCCACCTCAAGGCCCATCTTCGCACTCACACAGGTAAAAGAAAAGAGCCGCTCGAAGGGAAACTACGTTCTCCCCTGGGTTGGGAGTGGATTCCTTAGTGATGCTGTCCTCAGTAGTATCACCCTGCAAGTTGAACACTCCTTAATCATACTCCAGCTTTCCACTAGAAATTCCCATCATGGGTACTCTGCTTTCCATTCTAGTTTCCCCCCTCCCAGCATCTAACTATGGGGTGTTTCACTATAGTGACCCAGACCCATGCCAAGTCTGGAGGGGGAAACTGCTGTTGATTGAGTTGTTCTTCAGTAGTGGGTGTGAGTTGCCTTTTTTGGATGAAATCATACCCCACCTCTCCCAAAATGAGCAGGTTTGTAGTCTGGGAGTGATCCTGGATCCATCTTTGTCACGAAAGGCCCTGATGACCTCAGTGGCTAGGAGAACCTTTTTATTAGCGTTGGCTAGTAAGATAGCTATGGCTGTTTCTGGACTGGGATGGCTTGAACACTGCCACCTATGTGCTGATAAAACCTCCAGGCTGGATTACTGCAATGTATTCAATAAGTGGGGCCTTCCTTGAGAAGCCACAGATTCCCTCCCATTAAATATTAGATGGGCTCTGGCTCTGTTCTCTTTTGGGCACCTGGTGAAGCCCAGCCTCTCCCAGCAAGCATTTTACGTAGATATTTCCCCTTGTCTGCATCTGTATTGGAACACATGGGGGGGTATATAGATTTTTTTACTTGTTTTATCATTTGTATGTTTGTTGCTCTTGGGAGGAAGGGTGGGGTAGAAATGTAGTAAGAAGTAAATATAGAAATAAGTAAGTAAATGTGAGTATAATCCTCTTTTGGCTCAGAAGCAGCACAAGGTTGCAGTGATTTTTTGCTGGTCTTTTGCAGGTGAGAAGCCATACCCATGCCTGTATGAAGGGTGTCCTTGGAAATTTGCCCGCTCCGATGAGCTGACTCGCCATTTTCGCAAGCACACTGGGCAGCGCCCATTCAAGTGTCAGGTCTGCCAGCGCACTTTCTCCCGTTCGGATCACCTCTCCCTCCATGTGAAGAAACACGTGTAACTGATGCCACAAACCCTGGGCTGCAGTGGACATTCTGGGCCAACGGGAGGTCTTGAAGAAGAGGGTGGTAGGGGTGGGTCGTTGGGTAACTGCAGGTGTAAGCCTTTCTCTCCTTGTAGCCCCTTGCCCTTCGCAAGTGCTGTGTTCTGCATTTGTGGTAGGGAACTAATTAGGCATGGCAGGAGTCCTAATCTGGCCAGCCAGCCACTTCCCCCCAAACTATGTCCATCTCAATGGAGTGGCAATTAAAGACATGGCTGGGATTGGCTGCACTAGGGAGTTCTGGTGCAGCTTCTCTCTCTATGCTGATCAGACTGTGACGGAGTAACATTCTGGCTCCAACTGGATCAAGTTTCTCACTGTTCTATATATACTAATTTCTATGAAATCTACATATCTCAGAGGTGAGGGATCTGTGGGCCTTCAGACGTTGTTTGGCTAAAGTTCCCATCATACCATTGCTTGTTCCGGTTTATCCTTTGGTCCCAAGGGTAATGGCTCATGGGGAATAGAATCTTCTCCCTGTATTTTGCTTTTCTGACCCAGTCGTCATCCATGCAGACCACTGTCTTCAGTCCCCCCCCAAAAAAATGTTCCTGTAGCTACGGCTTGCTTACATATGTTGAGTTGGCACCCAAGGGATGTGGGCACCCCGAGGCAACTGCGTCCTGCAGGTTCTCTAACTGTATAAAGGGAAAGTGGAGTAATGGTACCCTCCAGGGGGTAAAAGCCCACAGCCTTCTTTATTAAAATTAATTGACTGGAAAAAGTGCTGTCTCATATATTTCATTTGTGCTGAAAACTGAAAGTGTTCATTCTACAGTTTGCTGGATCAGATACTGGGCAATAGAGCTCAGGGTTTTACCCTCTAGAAGACAAACAATTTCTGGTGTCCTCTCACCTTTTTAGCAGCCAAAATGGTAAGGCCAGGAATAACTTGGCCAGAAGGATCCCACATTGGTAACTTTCACCACTGCATAGATTAAAATAGGCAGTGCTTCTTTGGGGTGAGGGGGAAACGCAGAATCTTATGTTTGGCCTCATTGAGGGGCAGTCTTTCAATATGAGTAGGAAAATGAGAATACCCCTAAACATTTTTTTTAATAAAAAAGCACTGAAAATAGGATGGGCTTGTAGGCATATAACAATTTGTTCTTATGCTATACCTTCTCCCTGTTCACTACCAATTTGTTTGGTAAACACCTATCATGGACTGATTAAAAAAGTAACAAGGTACTTTGTTTTAAACTTATGGTCACATTAGAGGGCAATTTAACTGATTATATGGACCTTCCTGGTTGTGCACAGCCCCAGATTTCACATGTCAGTAGATTAAGGTTTGTGTAAAAATTGGATCTATCCCACCTCACCCCAGCCTGAACTCTAGACCAGGAGTCAGCAACCTTTTTCAGCCGTGGGCCAGTCCACTGTCCCTCAGACCATATGGTGGGCTGGACTATATATATATTTTTTGGGGGGGATGAATGAATTCCTATGCCCCGCAAATAACCCAGAGATGCATTTTAAATAAAAGCACATATTCTACTCATGTAAAAACACCAGGCAGGCCCCACAAATAACCCAAAGATGCATTTTAAACAAAAGGACACATTCTAATTCATGTAAAAACACGCTGATTCCTGGACCGTTCACGGGCCAGATTTAGAAGGCAATTGGGCCATATCTGGCCCCCGGGCCTTAGGTTGCCTACCCCTGCTCTAGACACTTAACTGTGCAATCGTAATCATGTCTACTCAGAAGTGAGTCCCGCTGAATTCGGTGGGGCCAACTTCTAAACAAATGGTGTTAGGATTGCAGCTTTAGGTAGAAGGTAAAGAAAGCTCTAGAAGGGCAACATGATGCTGGCAATATATTTTAAAAGTCCTCAAACTACAAAATGGGAGCAGGAATCCAAAAACAAAATCAGTTGAAATTGTGGTTGTGATAGCTGCTGCTGCTGAGTAATAAATCTATTGTCACGAGACACAGCCAGAAGGCTGCATTGTGGCCTTTGCTAAGAGGTATATTGTATATGGCAATATACAGGTGAAACTTGTAAAATTAGAATATCGTGGAAAAGTCCATTTATGTAAGCAATTGTTTTCATTAGCTACTGGAGTTTAATATATGAGATAGACTCATGACATGCAAAGTGAGATATGTCAAGCCTTTGCTTGTTATAATTGTGATGATTATGGCGTCCAGCTGATGAAAACCCCAAAGTTGAAATTGTGAATTTGGGGTTCTCATCAGCTGTACGCCATAATCATCACAATTATAACAAATAAAGGCTTGACATATCTCACTTTGCATGTCATGAGTCTATCTCATATATTAGTTTCACCTTTTAAGTTGAATTACTGAAAGAAATGAACCTTTCCACGATACTCTAATTTTTCTAGTTTCACTCTGGAACAGAATAATTTTTGAGTGGCAAAAGTCCCTCTTTAAGAAACCACAGACCTTTATTTACATTGCTAAAATGTGATTTCAGATATAGTGTGTGTATTTTAAGTGTGCTGCATTTTATTCAGTGGAAAAAAACAATTGGCCGGATCTAGTGCTATAGTGGCCAGGAGAAAAAGAGCACTGGGCTTCTCCTGAATCTTTAACCCTTACTTAGAAAAGAAAATTTCAGGATGTGTATTGCAAGCTATACCTGTTGAAATTCTCTCTTCTACACATTAAAGGTGCAGGAGCCCAGGGCTGTAGCCAGGGGGTAGTGAGGTGGGCCCCCGCCAGGGGTGCAGGTGAAGGGGGGGCTGCAAAATTGGCAAAAAATATGTAAATATCTCTATAAATAAAAATATTGGTTATTGCCTTATAAGAAACAGTTTTAAATAGAGGGTGAATTGAATGGGTGGAGGGGGGTTGGATAAGAGGTGGAAAGAAGAGCTAATTTGTCCATGGCTAAGGGGGCACAATCTGGATGGTTCTGCCGGGGCGCAAGTTCACCTAGCTATGGCTCTGCAGGAGCCCTGTGTCCCGTCCCGTCCCGTCCCCCTTGAGCATCCAATCTAGTGCTAGCCTGCACATGGTTTCTCTGTAGGGGAGCTGGTGCCTTGCAATTAGCAGACCCCTGTTTTAAGTGTGTTAGATATGGGTTGAGTGCCCACATTGGTGTTTAGGACAGTGAATGTGTGTTTTCAAACTAAATCCATGTTCCTGAAAATGCTGCAACAGTGGATACTTCCACATGGAAGTTTATCATGGCCTCTGTTGCTTATGCATACAAGTTTTGCACTGGGCCCACATTACAACCAAAATGCCACCCTCTTTAGTTCAGTTTTACTGGTTTTTTGTTTAAAAAATCTGATAAATAAATGCTAAAAACCATGTATGTAGACCTCCTCTGGTGATATTTGTAGGAAATCAGCAATGGGGCAGCAGCCCAGAAGGGGAGTGTGACATTGAGTTGGGGCACACTTGCAGCTTTTTCTTCAAAAGAAAAGTACCAGCGTTAAGCATGCTTTAAAAACAATGTGGTTAATGTAACCCGTACTTAGCCCTAAGTAGTCACATCTACATACAGGTGTATCTCATTATCTCTGAAGCAAGGCTGCAAACTTTGCATAATCCAAATCGCCAGTGCTATAAATTCTTCCTCAGATAACACCAGTATCATAGCCACCTGGTTGCCAGGGTTACAGATTGTTTGCCTAATAATGCCCCCTGCAATACATTCCAGTGCTAGATAGTTTAGAAACAGTTCTCCTCCCTTCTCAGGTTTAGCCCAAATTGCCTCATTACCATTAAGGTGGGGTTTCCTTAGCATTGCCATCAAATCTAAACCCCTCATCAAAAGCCATCACTGGCTTTTGTTCACATTTGATAATGAGCTGTGGCCTACCTTCTTCACAAAGCCCAACTATTCTCCGCGGTTGCTTAAAGGCCGAGTAGGAAGCAGGTGTTTTGGACTATAAATCCCTGACCACTGGCCATGCTCCTTGGGGCTGAAGGCACACCCTCCAACATTTTGCATGAAAATAAGGACATTCTATGCTTTAGAACTGTTGTTGTTTAGTCGTGTCCAATTCTCTGTGACCCCATGGACCAGAGCACGCCAGGCACTCCTGTCCTCCACTGCCTCCCACAGTTTCGTCAGACTCATGTTGGTAGCTTCTAGAACACTGTCCAACCATCTCGTCCTCTGTCGTCCCGTTCTCCTTGTGCCCTCCATCTTTCCCAACATCAGGGTCGTTTCCAGGGAGTCTTCTCATGTGGCCAAAGTACTGGAGCCTCAACTTCAGGATCTGTCCTTCCAGTGAGCACTCGGGGCTGATTCCCTTCAGAATGGATAGGTTTGATCTTCTTGCAGTCCATGGGACTCTCAAGAGTCTCCTTTGGCAATCAGCCTTCTTTATGGTCCAGCTCTAGAATGTCCCAGTTTTCATGAGTCGTAGCCCAAAACATCAGGTGGACAGCAGGTTAGAGAAGGTTTGTTTCTCCCTAACAAATCAGGATTTGGGTTCAAGGCTGGCTAGCAATCCTGGCTTGTTAAGAAGAAACAAACCACAAGCCCGAGTTTTAATGCAACACTAATTGTCTCACACAATTTATGAAAGCAAACCGTTTATATCATAATTAATCCCCCAAACCATAATTTCCATGTAATTTTAACACACTTTAATTGTACAAAACCCAAAAAGATCTCAGTTAGGAAAACGATGGTAGCAGATCAAATGGGGAAGTTGGCTCAGATGCAAAAGGTTGAATCTCTCAAAAGAGGAAGAAATTCCACAACTCTGTAAACCACCAATAATGCCTTTTAAGAATGCCTGTGTACAGGTCTTACGAATTTGGGGCCCACAGATGGGATGGCCAAGAAACTTTTAGCTAAACTTAATCATAGTAGGACACCAAGTAGCAGATGTATTCAAGGCCAGAGTGTCCGAGTTCAGGTGGTTGCTAAGCAACCTGTGGCTATGTGATGGCAACCGGAGCTCGGTGATGAATCTCAGAAGATCTGTTCAGCTGGACTGCATGTTGGTAATAAATTGATGTCCCAATTTAGCTCAGACTGGCTCCTATTTGCCAGAAGTAAGTGCCTTGTCATTTCATCTATAACTAACTTGCAGGAACGGATATGGTATTTTTGTGGTCCTCCACTTTTTTGTTTTTGTTTTTTTGTATTTCCATCCTTGGGTGTGCTGTGGTAGAAATTTTCCCTCTTCCTTTTCAACTTCTTCCCCCCTCCCCATCCAAAACAGCACAATCAGCTAACTCCCCCCCCCCCGGTCTTTCCAAAGTCCATGCTGGCACATGTGTTCATTTTTTCCTCTAGAAAAGGAAGTGACCAACTGAGGAATTGAGCATAATGGATGTGGCACCAAGACGAGACAACAAACTGAAGCAAAGAGGGTACGTTTCCTATAGCTTTCAGTTTTCAGTGGCTTGAGAAGCTGACAGTGAGCAATGTGTGGCCCAATATTACAAATGTGTGCTAGAAAGCAGCTACTCTCAGCTAAGCAAATGTAGAGCATTGAGGGTAAATGAGATGTGATCCACACCTTTAGCCCTTGTGCGGACTGAACCAGACTGGGGACTGCAGTGTACGGAAGGGTCTTTTTTACACTTTGTCCCACCACAGCCCACCATCGTCCTGATGTGAATTAGGCTGCAGTAATTTCCCTTCCATTATATACAGCAAACATGGCGGCGGAAGCGAAGGGGAGGGATAAGTACAAACAAGGGCAAATAGTCTAAACCAGGGGTTGGCAAGGTTTACTGGCCATGGGCCGAATCACTTCCACGGAACTCGTCTGTAGGCTGGACAAGCGCAGCGTGATGCCCAAAATCGCGTCTGCGCATGTCTGCGGCGCTGAAAATCGCTTCTGTGCATGCTCAGATGCCAAAATCGTGCCTGCGCAGAAACAATTTCCGGCATCTGGACATGTGCAGACGCGGTTTCTGGTCTCTGCGCATGTGCAGATGCCATTTCTGGCACCACTCGGCGAGTCCCCGTGCCGCGCTGACGAGTGGGCGGTTCGTGGGCCGGTAAAACGGTCTTCATGGACCGTATCTGGCCCATGGGCCGCAGGTTGCCGACCCCTGGTCTAAACCTTACCCCTGCTATTTATTTGTTTTTAAACCACCCAACCACAAAAGGGATAAAGACATGAATGACATCTCATATACTTTGATCCTGAAAGTACAGAAGTAGTGGTTCAAAATGATTGTTCAGAGAACAGGTGCAGAGAGAGTTCTTATTAATGAAGGGTCAACTTCTCCATTAATAGTTTGGGAGGGTAGGACCGACTGAATGCATTTAACAGAGCTAAATCACAATGTAAAACACTCAGTTGGGTAGAGCAGGGGGAAGGACAGCTAGAAACAGAGTCATAGAATTGTAGAGTTGGAAGGGACCCCATGGGTCATCTAGTCCAACCCCCTGCTATGGAGGAATCACAGCTAAAGAATCGCTGGCAACCTCTGTTAAAACAACCATCAGTGAAGCAGAGTCCACAACTTTCTGAGTTGGGGAAGAACATTTTTTCACCTTATCTTAGGGTAGGAAAAGGAAGCAACAAATTAAGCTTTTAACAGGGTAGATTTACAGCCTGATCCTATGCAAGCAGTTTCGGATGTGGGGAACAATTTTTGCTTGGGGGGCAAAAATGGCCTGAGGGGAAAGGGATAAAATTTCTGGCCTTCCCCCACAACATCATGCCAGCCATCCCTTTGCTTCTGTAGCCTCAGCAACAGCACAGTATGAAAGAGAACAGAGTAACAAGAATAATGGAGGTACAGAGTGTAATATACCCTACTCTGCTTTCATATTTTCTGTTGGCTAATTGCACCAGGTTCTTCTATACAAAAATTGATGGACAGCCATTAGATGTCTGTCTTTAGGCACGAGTTGAAGCTGAGGAGACATCACTTTTGCCATCTTTGGGGATTCTACAATGGTTCTTCCACCCCCACCCCCCACTCAGTCCTCACTTAGACTCTCCCCATCTAAACCCAGAAACTTTGAGGAAGAGAACGCTTGGCTGCAGGAGTGGATCCACGAAGAACTTGCTCATGGTGAAGTCTGGCAGAACCAATATGAGGCACTCTTGGGACATCAGGCCCAGCTCTGCTCTTTGCTGCAGGCCAAGAGGTGAGAGGATCTCAGAGTGGGCACCCAAAACTAGCGATGGGGCACAGGGCAAAAAACTGTCCGTGGCTGCTCTAGATTTGCCTACGAAGGGTGTGTTTTATTTCCAGTTAAGTTTTTTAGGCTGTTTGGTGCCTGAACATTAGCCAACCTTTGCAGGAAGAGATCCAAACTGTTGTCTTATGGAATCTCTCCTTCCGATTTATTAAATTTAGATCTAATTGCAGCTAAAAAGGTCATCAAACAAAGATTGGAGGCGGTTGATTTGCAACAAAATCTTACTACAGGTGGAGGTACATGTTCTCGGATAAATCTGGGCATTACATCTATGCCCCAGATACCTCGATATCTGTCTACCTTATCGGTTGCGTCGCACAGATTTGCATTTGTTAGAGCCAGATTTAATGTGTTCCCCTCAAATGTTCTGAGCAATAGATTTTCTAACGGTAAAACCTCTGTTTTATGCGCATGTGATAACAAATCAATAGAATCCCTTTACCATATCTTGTTAAATTGCCCTTTATACATTGTTCCCCGATCAAGGATTCTGAGTTCAATCATTCTGGAAATTGTTGCTAAACCACCTGAATTGCATCTAGCTTATCTACTCCAGGACATAGACTCTTATAGAACATTACAGGTTGCCAGATTCCTGATTTCAGTTCTTTCATATAAAAGACTTCATGACTATTAAAAATCTAGTAAACTCTATGCTCCATCTTTATCTTTAAGGCCATAATACGGTAGAGATTGTAAGTAATGCGAAGGAGATTATGCGTTGAAATATTTTAGTTGATATTTTAGAATGTAAAATGCTGTTTTTATTTATTGATTTGTTTTACCTTGTGGGCTTATAGCCGAATAAAGTATTATCTATCTTCGCAGGAAGAAGCAGCAACTATTCCTCTAGTTGGTATCAATACAGTGGTGTAGCAACTATTCGCACCCCTTCAAAAATTTAGTACCAGGGGTCACGGCTCCCAGGCACCCTGCACGCTACACCTCTGTATCAATGGGTTTTTCAGCCATTTCCCCATTGTTGCACTGAGTTGAAAAAGAGATGCATTGTTACAAAGGATGCTGGAATATATCTCTTGGATTATGCTTGGGGTAATAGAACGTGTAATAGGCAGTCAACAAGTGAAAGAGACAGGAGTCCCTGGCAAGGAGTCCAGGGCCTTCCTGAGTAAGGGAAGAACTTCTTGCCATGTCCTGGTGCACTCGATTCTGAGAGATACAGCTGACTCTCCCCCTCTGCAGTTTTGAACCCCTGGAGAAGAAGACGCGGGCACTGCAAGAGGAGCTGGAGGAAGTCCAGGATGCCCTGAGGGAGTTCCAGAATCGAAGCCGTCAACGCCAACTGCGCATCCACAAGCAAGTAAGACCCTTGCAGGGAATCCTTTTGGGACTCCTTTATTCTCTCCAGGGGCGGAGCAAGGGGGGCGTTGGGGGCGGTTCGCCCCGGGTGCTACCCCAGAGGGGGGTGACACTCGGCGCCACCCCTGCGATTCCCAAGCTGCCGCCAGTGACTTTTGTCACTGTCACTCTCTCAGACCTGAGCAGCACCCCCGGACGTTTAACGGTCTATTGGTAACTGCCCCAACGACATATGGAATATCCGCTGCCACCAGCCAGTATTCACTCTGGCAATGAATAACTCACTTCAGATTCGGATTGTGGTAAAAATAAAACATAAGTTTCTTTATTGTTTGTACAAAGCGTAATGGTTTCAAATGACTTGGTAAAACATTTAATATAACTGTATGGTTATTCAGATAAGTATGTTCGTGTGGTGGCTGCAGTAGCTCATGAGGTTGTCGTTTGCGCGGCAGCCCGCCCCCAGGGGGTGCCCCCGCATTTGCCACTCTGGGCGTCCAAGTGGCTCTGTTCGCCAGTGATTCTCTCCCCTTCCCCAACTCTTTGGTAGGCCTTCGTACGGTCATTGCTTCATGGCAAGAAAGAGGTGTGGGGACTGGCTTTGTGGCATGAAGCTCTAGGCACTCCCTGCAAATTTTTGCTGAGGGGGGAGGGAAGGTGCCACTGGAATGGTCCCACGGATGAATTGGACAGATGTTGCATCCCCTTAGCTCAGTGGTTTACAACCAGTGTGCCATGGCACCCAGGGGTGCATTGAATGATGGTCAGGGGTGCCTTGGGTAACACCCTCTTTCCTTCCCTCTGGTGCCCTCTCACACCTCTGCCTCCCAAAGGCTTCTACAGCTGTTTGGTGCAGCAGGCCTGGCTACAAGCTCCTCAGGCAAATGGTGCCTCTGGGGCTGGCTAGGGGGTCCCTGGGTGCCAGGAGCTGAGGTGGCCTCGGAGTAAGCAAGCAAGTGGGCGAGGGAGCCCAGCCAGCCACTCCACCAGCCCTTGCTGTTGGGAATGGGCAGACAAGTCCCAGGCCCCTGTGGGGCAGTGTGAGGAGGCACCTCTCTTTGGGGTGTGTGTAGGGGGGCAGCAGCAGCAGCAGCAACCCGGAGGACTCTCGAGTAGAGAGGAGAGGAGGCTGAGGGGTGTTTGATAAAGGGTGAGAGGCTGCCAGCTCTGCAGGCAAGGGGTGGCATAACTGGGCTCCTGAGCCCCACAAGGGTACCACAGAAAAAAATGTACTGTAGTTGGTCAAGGGAGCTGTGGACTCAAAAAGGTTGAAAACCTGTTCCATAGCTCTTTAGAATGTCCGTCTTTTAGGACAGAAATCCCATTTTCTGCCCTAAGGCAAACATTGACAGTCCATCAGTTCTGTAGTGTCTACCACTGGAATTCAGCACCACCCACCCTGCTTTGAACAGAGTGACTACTTGAACCTCACTTATCTTTGATAAGGACACAGATTTCCATTCAGTTTCCATATGCTGGTTTAGTATAAATGCCTAATTCAGGAGTGATTGGGTGTGTCTTATTCAGGAGCTAACTGCTGGCGGGCAACTCCAAGTCCCCTCTCTCCTTCTCATTTAAAAGATTTTGGATTGCATAGCACTGTGGGAAAGGGGCAGCGCTGACTTCTATGAACAAGGGAGGGCCATCAACCTTATAGATAAGCAAGCCAGGATTTGACAATATTATCTCAACCGTGTCTGTGGCATTCTTATTTTATTCATCTTAAATCAGCCCAGTTTGATGCTCATCCTTCTGGAATGGCCCTTTGTTCCATGTAATGAGTTTAACGATCACCCCCCCCCCAATTTAATCAGGACAGCTTCTTGATGAAGGGGGGAAGATAAAACAATCTTGTTCTGCTCTGTTGTGCTGTGTCACTGTTATTTATAAGCCTCCTTTCAGGGGAAAAAAAAAAAGGCCCCAGTGGGGGGGGGGGGTCCTCAGACTTTTCCCTTCACGAACCACTTGAAAATTGCTGAAGGTCCTGGCAGATCACTTCATTAGTTTTCTGCCTGCCGTAACAGTGATAATGCACTGTGCTAGATGCTGTGCGATTTTAATTATATTTTTACAGCATGCCACCTGAACGAAACTGGTTTGCAGACCGCAGTAGGAGAATCCATGTTTTAGAATCAACTGTTAAAGGTTTTGAAGCCCAGTGTTTTAAACAGTACTTAAAAATGATGGCACTTTATTTTGAATTATTAATGCAGCAAACATTATTATACGCTGTTGTTTTCTATGTTTCGCTTCTTAGCTCATAGCTTCTGCTTCTTCCTGGGTCCAGAGATGTTGTTTTCTATTTTGCACATTTCCCCCCTTCTTATCTGAATTCTTACATACATTTTAAGAAAAAAACAAAACTAGCATTTGGAATTCTGCTTATGGCTAAGAGGAACCTTCCATCTGTTTGTGGGGGGGGGGGGGTGTCCCCAACTCCTCCTCCCTCCTAAGCCAATTTGGAGGGGGCATGCGTGGGGGGGAGGGGGAGGGGGGTGTTGTTGGGCAAGTGGGACTCACTGCACTGATGGGGTTTGTACAAATGAATCTCACCCAATAGATTTCTGTGATGATACTAACAGAGTTCAGTGTTAATAAGCACCTAATTTATTTATTAAAAATTGCTTTCTTTCTGCTGAGCTGGTACAACATGATGGAGATACTGGAAGTTCTTATGCCCAGTCCACCTAGCTCAGGATTGTTTGCACTGACTGACAATGGCTCTTCAGGCCTGAGGGGGGAGTAGAGATGTGAAGGCCTGGGGGAAAAAAACCTGGAAAAAATTGGAGGCGGGGGATATGTGTATCCCCCCCCCCCCGTTTTTTTCCTGAAGCCGTTTTTGTTTTTTTCCGAAAAATTGAAAAAATAAAAAATAGATTATGGAATGTTTTCTTTTAACATGATTAATAAAATATTTTAAGATAAGGGGTTCAAATATTTTATAAATAATTTATTAAAAAAAATGTATGGTATATCAGATTATTCTAATTTCTGTGAGGACAAGCAAGTCCTAGGTTACAAACTGAACTCTCCAATGCAAGAACAAGATACATTTCTTCCTTTAGGAGGTGCTGTTGTCTCCAGAAAAGAAAACGGTTTCAGTTTTGTTTTTGCATGTGTATGGTGTGCATTGGTTCTGTTCCTCTTCACTAGGCCTCAAAGCACTGGAAGAAAATATAGAGCAACAAAAAGGGCCTGAAAGTGTATACTTAATTACAGTTCAGAAAATGATTCTGATTAAATTTCATGCCCATTCATTGAAACTTAGTCCCACTTCCTTCTTCAGTTCTTTTTATGAATTATTTTTTAAAATACTATGGAGAGGAAATATGGGTAATTGTTACTTCTGGATTTTTAAAAATTGTTTTGTGGAGTTTTTTTTTTGTTCCACATAAACTAGTAAACGGTTCAGGAGATTGTTGCTCCATTTGTTACAAATACAAATAAATATTATTTTAAAAGTAAATTCTGTTTGTAATAATTGTTTGGATACACTATATTTTTAATATGCTAGTTGTGATAATTTTATGCCCATTAAAATTGTCCATAGTTATATTTGATGTTTCTAAAGTAACAGAATGACTTTGAATCTGGTAAAGAAAAAAGAAGTGCTAATGTAGCATTTCCCCCCCATTTTTTTCCTGAAAATTTCCAGGTTTTTTCTCTGAACTTCACAATTTCCAGAAATTTTACATCTCATGGTGGGAGTCTTTCCTATCTCTGCCTGAAGAGGACTGAATTTGGGACTCTGCATGCTAAGCTAGTCCTCTGCTAAAATGAGGAAATTCAACTACCATATATACTTGAGTACAAGCTGAGTTTTTCAGCATATTTTTTGTGCTGAAAAAGCCGCCCTGGGGGGGGGGGGAGGGAGGAGCAGCCTGCGGGGCTGGCAGATTGTGCTTTTTTTTTTTTTACAAAGAAGGAAGGGGGTGTTGAAAGGAAGCAGCTCAGCAGCTGATTGCAAGAGATTGGAAGGAGATAAGAGACGCTAGCAATAAAGGAGGCTGCCTGGGAGGGGGGAGGTAAAAGCACGTGGGTGGATACTCAGGATTTTTGCATTGGGTCACCCGAAATTCACCATCAGATCACATAGCATGTCCATGGCTACAGCCTGCACCAAAAAAATCACGCACCCACTGTTTTGTGGGGCTGCAATGGTGCAAAAACGTTGTAAATTAATTTGTATAATCTAATTTCAAGCTGCTCCTTCCTTCTCCTCCGCCTTTGCCACTGTTGGCATTTCCCACCCTCAGCTTATACAGGAGTCAATAAGTTTTCCCAGTTTTTTGTGGTAAAATTAGGTGCCTCGGCTTATATTCGGGTCGGCTTATACTCAAGTATATATGGTATTAACAAAATATTGTACATGAAACAGAAGTACTATATAAATTCTGATCCCGCTCGGGTGTAAAATAGAAGACATTCGCTCCAACTAATGAGTATGTACAGCAAAAACAAAACAACAAGGCACATACAGCTTCAAATAGATAACATCATGTGATAATACACATTTACTTTGATATCACATCTGTACCATAAATTTAAAGTACCACTTTAACAGCCATGACCCCCCCCCCAACAAAAGAATCCTGGGAACCATAGGAATAGCTAGGATTTTTGTGAGGGGAGCAGGACTTTTGTTGGGGGGCAGGACTTTGGGGGGGCAGAACCAACGTGATTGGTCAGTTAAGTATTTCTATTGTTTTGCTTGATGGTGGCAGCTGCCCCCCCCTTGGCTAAGCCTAGGCTGGAAACTATAGTTTGTGAAGGATGCTGAGAGTTGTTAGAAGACCCCTATTTCCCTCACAAAACTATAATTCCCAGCATTCCCTGGGAAGAGGGATTGGCACTCTGGGAAGGGAAATAGGGATCTCCTAACAACTCTCACTACCCTTAACAAACTACAGTTCCCAGGATTCTTGGGGCAAGCCACAACTGTTTAAAGTAGTATCACAGTACTTTAAAATGCATGGTGCTGATGTGTGTGTGTTTGTGTGTGTGTGGCAGGAGGGGAGAAGAATTGACATAGAATTATAGAACTCTAGTGTTGGAAGTTCATTTAGTCTAACCCCCTTCAGTGCAGGAATCTTTTGTCCAAAGTGGGGCTCGATTCGAACCCATGACCCTGAGATTAAGAGTCCTTCCCATCCCCTAATCTGAAAGGGGAAGAGGAAAATCTGTGCAGGTTTGTGTGTTTGAATAGAACTCAGCCTGATCTGTCTCTGGGAAGTAAGACTTAGTTAGATCTTTCCATCTCTTCTCTAAATTACAGGAGAAGGAAAATCAGAGAATGGCTGAGACTGTTAAAGAACTGGAAAAAAAGGTGAGTGCTGCTTGATGTGGCAAACTTAGCTGGGACCAACCAGCATAGGTTCCATCCATCTTCCTGAAGGCCTTGGTTGCTCATGCAGCAGGATCAAGTCATTAAACTTTTCCTAGATGTTGCCACTTCACACTGCAAGTGGTGACCTAGCCAGCGAAGAACTAAAAGCTAATTGCAAGTAGAAAACTAGCACGTCAAAGACATGGGTTTAACCTTAATCCAGGCCTGCTCTTTTTCTGTGTGCAGTCAGTCTTTTTCACAAGCCAACATTTGAAAGTGCTCACAAGATGCAGTGCAAGCACACCATTTGAATGGCAATGCCCATCAGCTTTCAGGGCCCCCAGCCCCCTCAAATATTTTATTGGTGGGGTGGGGGCAAAGGGACCAACTCTACTTAACACTGTGCAAGTTTTAAAGTTTTAACTGCAAATTGTCTCAAAATGATTGCTGTCCTAGGATTCAGTTCCTTAAACGCGCTTCTCAGAACTGCTTCCCTCCATGTGCCCAATTATGAAATCTTTTGTTCTTACTATAATTGACTTGCATATTGTAAATAAATCAACTTTGACTTGAATATCGTTACACAAAGGTCTTCAAGCAACAGTTGGAGGAGAAGTCCAACAAGGATATCCTAAAGGAGCTGAGAACAGAAGGCAATGAGCTGAAGGTGAAGGCCACATTCTTTGTATGTCTTTGTATAAGGACCAGCTGATGACACTATATCAATACTTAAGGCAGGTGGGGAACCTGCAGACATCCAGATGTTGTTGGACTAAAATCCTCATTGGCCACATCCAGCGGCCAGTAGTAAAGCTGATGGGAGGCATAGACCAGTAACATCTGGAGGGATACAGGTTCCTCACCCCTGGCCCTGAACTACAACAAAAACAAACAAGGCAAACCCAGGAACAACGGTAGAACCTAGAAGCTAAGTAATCCTTCTGATAGGATAGATTTCTTGGAATAAGCAAAACAAAAAGGTAAAAGGTAAAGGCAGTGCTGTCAAGTACCCCGTTTTCCCCGGGAATCTCCCTTATTTCAAGCAGTTTCCCGCTGCTATCCCTTATTTTTTATATCCCTTTAATTTCCCGTTTTTTCAAAGGAAGCAGCTCCTCTCCCTCCCCCTGCTGGCCAGGGACTGGAAAGACCTCGCCTCCTTGCAGCCTCAAAGCAAGCGGGAGCCATTTCCCGCGCTTACAGGCGTCGTAGCCCACGGGCAGCGTTTCCAAAATACAGTAAGCCTACTGCGTGCGTTCACACCAGTGCCGCCCACTTTTGCTTCTGGCTCTGCCCACCACTGCCATGTGACTGTCCCCGGGATAGGTGAGGCTGCTGATCCCTTATTTTCAAATCCGAAACTTGACAACTATGGGTAAAGGACCCCTGGACGGTTAAGTCCAGTCAAAGGCGACTATGGGGTGCGGTGCTCATCTTGCTTTCAGGCCGAGGGAGCTGGAATTTGTCCACAGACAGCTTTTTTGGGTCATGTGGTCAACATGAACAAACCGCTTCTGGCACAACGGAACACCGTGATGGAAGCCAGAGCGCACCAAAACACTGTTTACCTTCCCGCTGCAGCTGTACTTATTTATCTGCTTGCACTGGCGTGTTTTGAACTGCTATAGCTAGGAGGAGCATTCTGGAATGTGTTGATAGTAACATACTTTGGGATATTAGTTTTGAGAATAGAGGCATTAGAAGTTAGCAAAGGTATTCCTGCTTTTGTTGGTGACATGCTTGAGGGTGTGCTTTCTGCTTTTGGAGTACTGTACAGGACTTTGCTCCCAACTTGCTCCGAGGGTGAGAAATTGAAAGGAGGTTTCCAGGGTTGCATCCCAACTCGACTGGGACAGTCAGGATCCAAAGGCAGATGGGTAGCCAGTCCTGTGCCCTCCGGATGTTCAGAGAATAGAGTTGGAAAGTTGGAAAGGATTCCAAGGGTCATCTAGTCCAACCCTCTGCAATGCAGGAATCCTGCCCACAGTCATCCATGTTTGGGCTTTAACCACCAACCTTCTGGTTAAAAGTTAGATGCACTGACTCATTGTACCACACTCCTTCCATAAACCCTGACCTTTGCACCTGGCTACCTCTGATCTAAAGGAATAGAGAACAGCTCAGATGGCAAGTGGCTGGGCATTTGTGTCTGAATGACAGGGTTGCTAATGCAAGAATGTTCTTTTTTTTAACCTTACTCCACAGAGGCACTTGTCTGAATGGGAGGCCAAGTGGCAGGCAAAGAACGACAGGATCAGGCAGGTAAACTCAGATGTATTTGTGCTTTCAATATACACATGGCTCAAGGAAGGTCTTAATGTTGAAGCAAGCCTCAACTCCACAACCTACTACTCATGCAGAGCTCAGACTCAGGATCTCTTAGCTGCTACCATGGCTTGGACAACGGCTCTTACGATTTATTTGTAGGAATGTGTTGCAAAGGAAGAGCAACTTGAAGGCAGCATCTAAGACTGGAAACACACTGTTTTTTCACAGTACTGAAGGTGACATTGATGCCTAGCATGTGCACACACTCTTGTTCATCTAGCTCACAGGTTTTGCAAACTTTTGCAGTGCTTTAAAGAATATTTGACTAGTAGAGGACAAATTAAACAAGTGTTCTAACCACAGGAAACTGCCAAAACATACCAGTTTCAACACTCCAAACACACAGAGTATGCTCTTTTCCTTTCTTTTTAAGGTTGTGGTTGCCCACTTCACCGGAAAAATGTGGTGCAACATTTCTGATAGGCTGTGGCACCAATTTTGAGGCTTTCCTCCATGCCTCACTTCTTCTGGCTATTAGGCTGTGAACCCAGACTCCTCCAACCACAGCCTTGGTTCAAAGGCAAGAGACTTGAAGGAAGCAGAACAGGCAGGCAATTGGAAGAATAGCCGAACACAGTATCCAGTATTTTATTTCCGGTTTAGCTGCTGCTTTGACTGGGGACTGGGGATACTTCTCTCTCTCTCTCCAGCTTCCCCTTTCCTCCAGGCTGAGCAAATAATGAATTAGTAAGATGAAGAAAGCAAGGGTGGGCTATTCATTCTGAACTCACTACCGGCCAGAATTTTGTGTGAAGTCCAGAGGGCTACAGGGTGCTTGAGCGGGAAGAGAGAAGGTCTTTTCACATAACCAGGCAGAGGGCCTTCTTGGTAGTGGCGCCCACCCTGTGGAACGCCCTCCCATCAGGTGTCAAGGAAATAAACCACTATCTGACTTTTAGAAGACATCTGCAGGCAGCCCTGTTTAGGGAAGTTTTTAATGTTTTGATGTTTTATTGTGCTTTTATTTTTCTGTTGGGAGCTGCCCAGAGTGGCTGGGGAAACCCAGCCAGATGGGCAGAGTATAAAGTATTATTATTATTATTATTATTATTATTAGCCAGGATTTTTAGCTTAGCTCTGAATCCACTCCTTTGTAATTAGTTAGTTAGTTAGTTAGGAAAGAAATAAAGAAAGTCAGTCAGTCAGTCAGTCAGTCAGTCAGTCAGTCAGTCAGTCCTTGGCCAATTGTCAGAAAGCAGGCAGTGTTTCAACTCCACAACATACAGTACATGTTGTAAGTTTTAGTCCTTTTATGGAGTACACCATTATGGGCGAATTCAGACCCCATTTGTCTTTGGGTGCCTCTCTAATATACTGGACTGACTATTCCACATCACCTCCGGGGCTTCTAACACCATCAAGGAGCGACCAGACAAATTTCTGCAAGTGTGTACATTTCTAAGATAAGCAGAAGTTTTCATAAGGCAAACAGTTGAAAAGTGCTGTGCTCGGATGCTCACATGTTTTGCCTTACCCCACAACAGATGTGCTGATCCACTTAATCGTGAGAGCAGCCTAACTATTTCCCACCTCTGAAATCTGAAATCAACATGGGCATGGGCTTACCAAATCCTACCGTAGCTAATTTTGAATAGTAATAATAATTAATAATAATAATTAGCCCGCCCATCTGGCTGGTTTCCCCAGCCACTCTGGGCAGCTGCCAATAGAATATTAAACAGAATAAAACTTCAAACATTAAAAGCTTCCCTAAACAGGGCTGCCTTCAGATGTCTTCTAAAAGTCAGGTAGTTGTTTACTTCCTTCACATCTGGTGGGAGGGCGTAATTTTGAACATACATACACCAATGAATAATGTCACATTTTTCCAGACCCCATGTCATCACTGGTAATATTGGTTTAGTCTTTAAGGCTAGGAGGAATGTTAGGGGTTGAGGAAACTTTGTTGTTGTGGGTGGGTGGAACCTGAACAAAACAGTTATGGTTTTTTTATGGGGGTTTCAGAGACAGCACCAGATTGAGAAACTCAGCACCACCATTCAAGGATTGTCTCTGAAGAGCCAGGTATGTCCCAACCATCCCATAGAATCATAGATTCATAGAATCGTAGAGTTCTAGGCTCATCTAGTCCATTCCCCTGCAATGCAGGAATCTCAACTAAAACATCTCTGACAGATGGCCACCCAACCTCTGCTTAAAAACCTCCAAGGAAGGAGAGTCCACCACCTCCTGAGGGAGTCTGTTCCAATGCCAAGCAGCTCTTGCTGTTGGAAAGTTCTTCCTGAAGTTTAATTGGAATCTTCTCCCTTGTCACTTGAATCCCTTGGTTTGGTTCCTACCCTCCTGAGCATGAGAAAATAAGCTTGCTTCATCTTCCATGGGGCAGCACTTTAGATATTTGAAGATGGCTATCACATCTCCTCTCAGTCTCCTCTTTACCAGGCTAAACATACCCAGTTCCCTCAGCTGTTTCTCATAAAGCTTGGACATGCCCTGGCAAGTTCAAAGTACAGTAGTTCCAAATTAGTTCCCATATTCTTGGGAAATGCTGAACTTTTTTTTACAGGCCAAATCATTGGACTAGAAAATATCATTAATCCTTGTCTCCAAATCCATAACATATACCGGTAGTACTTGAGTTCTCCTGTCCCCTCCAGTTCATGGCTGATAATTGAGCCTGCAGCGTGATTGAACTGGTATTCAGAGAACGGAGATTTCTTATGTATAAAAAACAGGTGTTGCTTTTTTTTGTTTCTGTCTCTCTTAATTCCAACAACAAAGGAGCTACACAGAAACATCACCCTCTTGGAGGACAGTGTGATGGAAGCTCAGCAGGAAGTGGTACTGTAAGTTTAAAGCAATACAATGGTTTCTTATGGTGAACTAGAGAGGCAGACTGACTAGATGAGTGAACTGTTTAGCCAGCATGTTCTATGTTTATGGTAACATTTTATTCTCTTGCTAATTATGCTGTTTGAAATGTTTATTTTAAATTTGACTTCCTTTAGTAATGTTTTCATTTTTTTTACATATTTTTATTGGATTTGACATTTTTAAACCATATTACAACATATAAAAATCACAAAAATCAGAAAGTAACCCCTTCCCCCCCACCCCCACCCCAGGTCCCTCAACTTCCTCTTCTGGTTTTTGACATAATAACTTCCTCTGTTTGCTATATTAATCACATGTAGGCTCTTTGTATTAGTTGTTGTTGTTATCCCTTGTCAATTTTAACACCATCTTTATCTGTACTTGTTTTTTTGTTAATTGTAAGTGTTTATGCAAACCCTGCTAGTGTAGTAATGTTTTCTTTTGAAATGATATATATATATATATATATATATATATATATATATATATACACACATACTCAGTATTGTTAACTTTGCCACAGTAAATGTGCATTCCGTAGTTGACCTCCTTTAGAATGTTTCATTTTGAAAACTTTAGGATGATAATTTAGTTTCCTGTTAACTGTGTAGCTTTGAATGTATACTTTATATCTGTCTTTCTTCTGTAATGTTTTAATCTGGATTGTTTTATTTGATGTTTAACGGGGGTTGTAAACAGCTTTGATTTCCATCGCTTAAAAATAAAAAGCAGTAAAGAAATGAAATGAAAATAATGTTGTTGTTGCTGTTGTTGTTGATGATGATGATGTTATGATGACAGAGGCCTGTTCAAATCCTACCTGAGTGGCCTTGGACAGGGCCCTTCAAAGATTCCTGAACTCAGCTCACCATCTGGGAATAATAGTTGCAGGCACCAGAGGTTACTGAATGTGATGCAGTGTTCTCTCCCACTTTAAGAATACAGTGGTACTTCGGTTTACGGACTTAATCTGTTCTGGAAGTCTGTTCTTAAACCAAAGCGTTCTTAAACCAAGGCGTGCTTTGCCATAGCAGCGGGGGACTCAATTTACAAATGGAACACACTCAACAGGAAGCGAAACATGTTCTTATTCCAAGGCAAAGTTCACAAACCAAAACACCTACTTCAGAGTTTGCAGCATTCTTAATCCAAGTTGTTCATAAACTTAAGCTGTTCTTAAACCAAGGTACCACTATATAAGCTGCCTGGGTTAGTATTAAAGTTTGCTACAGCTAGCAGTGGTTTACGTTTTATCTTTCCACACCACACATTGTGTGTGTGTGTGTGTGTGTGTGTGTGTGAGAGAGAGAGAGAGAGAGAGAGAGATTTCTATGTTTTTCACAAGTGATAAAAGCTTGGGTAAATGCTGAATTAGGGACCTACAAATCAACATAACATTCTCCCTAGGGTTCAAGCAGAATCAAAGGGGAGAAAGAAGGGAGTACAATCAAAGTAACTATGTTTTGGGCCCACAATATATCATGCGCTCGCCTCAGTGTCCTTTCTTGTCCTGCCTTCTGTTTTGCTTCTTTCACAAACTTCTTTCACGAGCTTTTCCTTTTGGAGATGTAATACTATGTTCTGTTTCAGATTCCAGAAAGAGCTACTTTCAGAACAAGTGGGGACCTCGCCTGGGGGCGTTCTTTTAGAGGAACGAGCATGTGACCAGATGGTATGAGGGGCACAAATTATATGCGCAAAAGTGCAGGGGGCATGTGAGTCAGGGGACGGGACGTTTGTGGTTTACAGTACGTGAAATGTTTACGGGCTCAAGTCAGTGCCATTCCTGGGGTTCAGACAGAATGTAAGGGGGGAATAATAGCATATAAAACCTGCCTCAGTACCCCAGAAACTCTCCTCAAAATTCAAGCAGCACAACTGATGTAGCAGAGGATCAAATCCTTCAGTGTTCATCCTTGCCACATTTCTTCCTATCTGACTCCTTGTTGCCAAAAGGAAGGTGTAAAAATATACATCAGTGGTGGGAAGCCTGTGGTCATCCAGATGTTGATGTATTTGGAAATAAAACTCATTCGTGGTTCACTGCAGGGGTGCCAGATTCCATGCTCTGGGGGCATTCTTGGTCTACAGCAGAATATAGGGCTTTTCACAGTACACATGCTCAGCCGATCACTTGAATCTTTTCTTTTCTCCCAGAAAAGGCTTCCATGTTTGGAACTAAACAGAATCAGTTTCAAAGAGCAGCTTCCTTCCTGGTAAGTGATCCAACGGATTATCACAGAATATCATACAAACAAGGAAGGACACAGCGGGGTGAGAATTTTGGGGTGAGGAGAAGAAGGGAAGGCACAGACATTGCGCGCTGATGTGGTCGGTTGGTGGTTTTCAGGCTGCGTCCAAGGGAATATTAGCATTCTTGCAAGGATCAGGGGTTCCTCAGAGAGAAGATACTGAAAAGCAAGATCCCCTGGAAGACACATTGTCCATACAACACTGTCTCCCGCAAATGAGTGTTGGGTGGGCTCAATGGTATATTCTCGGTTCATGTGGTGGTAGACCTGACCTGCATGCGCTGTGAACAGCTTGTGTACCTTACTTAGAACACTGCTCAGAATCCCTTGCAACATGTAGGAGTTTCTTAGCGGACAAGAGCTCCCCGAAGACAGAACCACCAAGAACCAAGCCATCTTGTGCAGCTGACTTTCGAGTTTGGTGTCTTCTTTTGTTTTTGTGTTTCCTCTTGCAGGTCATTCTCTTTCAGCTGTCCCCTGCGCCCAACTCTCCGGGACGCATGTGGCTTGCTGTGGGCATTAGCCAAGGCCTTGTTCCTGATCTTGCTATTGGCTGTGGGCTTCCACTTCCTCCAAGGCTGGTTCTCCAGGCAGCCATGTCTGCAGATCTATTCAGCTCCTTTGCTTTATATCCAACCCAAGAGGTTACTGCCCCCTTTAACTTCGTGAAGGCACCTAGGCTTCTGTGGTTGAATGTCCTTTAATAAAGTTTAATAAGAAGAAATCTGAAATCCACCGTCAAACATCTGTCTCTGTGTGGTTGAGTTTTGTTTTAACAAATAGGTGGTGTGGGGGGGAGGATTGAATTTATGAGTTAAAATTACAACAAAGGTGATTCCGACTAAACGTTAGGAAAAGACTTCCAACAGTTGAGATCTGTTTGATAGTGGGATGGACTTCCTCAGAAGCTGCTTGACTCTCCTTCATTGGAGGTTTTTAAGTTGGATGGCCATCTGTCACAGATGCTTTTGTTGAGTTTCCTGCATTACAACGGGTTGGACTAGATGACCCTGGGGGTCCCTCCCAACTCTACAATTTCATGATTCTAAATCAGGAATGTGCTGTGGGGAGAAGAAGGCATTGACTCACCCCCCCCCCCAGCCCCAGCCCTCACCAGAATCCCCACCAACATCCTCCATCTGCTATTTATAACAGAAAGAAATTAATCTGGAATGCGGCAGCTAGACTGGTGACCATTTAACACCGATCCTGAAAGACCTGCATTGGCTCCCAGTATGTTTCCGAGCACAATTCAAAGTGTTGGTGCTGACCTTTAAAGCCCTAAATGGCCTCGGCCCAGTATACCTGAGCAGGGGCGTCGCTAGGGGGGGGCGCTGGGGGCGGTACGCCCCCGGGCGACAGGGGCCACAAGCGGCGGGTGGGGGCGACAAGCGGCGGGTGGGGGCGACAAGCGGCGCCCCTCCCGCCACTCCCCAGGCAACGCCGGTCACCCCGGGAGCAGCAGCGCTGCACGGATGGGGTGCTCCCTCGGCCGTGCGCTGTTGCTCCTGGGGCGACCGGAGCGAGCGGCGGCGCATGGGGGTGACAAGCGGCAGCCCCTCCCGCCATTCCCAAGCGCTGCCGCTCCCTCCGTCACCCCAGGAGCAACAGCGCACGGCCGAGGGAGCACCCCGTCCGTGCAGCGCTGCTGCTCCCGGGGTGACCGGCAGCGTGGGGAGTGGCAGGAGGGGCCGGCGCTTGTCAGCCCCACGCGCTGCCGCTGGCTCCGCCCCCCCGGGAGCAGCAGCGCACGGTGTGTGCGGTGCTGCTGCTCCTGGGGCAACGGAGCGAACGGCGGCACGTGGGGGTGGCAGGAGGCAGCCCCTCCCACCATTCCCACGCGCTGCCGCTCCCTCCGTCACCCTGGGAGCGGCAGCGCACGGCCCGACGACGGAGTGCGCCTGCGCGCGCAGGCGCACTCTGTCATCGGATCGCCGCTTCCACAGCCTCCTTTTGAGCCGGAGAGGCCTTTTAGAAGTCAAAACGCCCAAATGGATCTCTCCAGAAGAGGCTAAAGCATTAAAGAAGAAAAATATGAAGGGGAACTGGTTAAAGTATAACGATTTATTAAAGGAAGAAAATGGCCAAATAAAATTAAGAGAATATGAGGAGGTAAAAGAACATCTGACAAGTTGGCTTGACTATCATCAAATATATGGAACATTCAGAGAAGATAGAAAAGTCGGCTTTGCCGAAAAGCCATCTAAATTTGAGACAGAAATAATAAATAATAATTCAAAAACATTATCAAAAATATATCAAATTCTCCTCGAATGGAAGGTAAAAGAGGAGGAAGTCAAAGAGGTTATGGTGAGATGGGCCCAAGACATTGGCCATCCCATAATGTTAGAACAGTGGGAAAAACTCTGGAAAACAACAATGAAGTTCACGGCATGTTATAGCATTAAAGAAAATATTCTCAAAATGCAATACAGATGGTACCTGACTCCCTCACGGCTCTCAAAGATGTACAAAAATCTTGCAAATATTTGCTGGCGATGTGGGGAGGCCAATGGTAACATGTACCACATGTGGTGGACTTGTAAAAAGATTAAAGAATTTTGGAATACAATATATGAAGAACTTAAGAAACTATTAGGAATATCTTTTTCTAAAAAACCAGAGGCATTTCTCCTAAGTATTATTGGGAATGACATACCAGAGAGATTAAAAGATATTTTTTTATACGGAACAGCTGCTGCACGGATGCTGATCGCAGCAAATTGGAAAGGGGAAAACGCCCCAAAAATTAAGGATTGGCAAAATAAATTTCAAGAATATGTAGAGATGGCTCAGCTAACCAGCAGCCTGAGAGGAAATAATAGACAGGAGTTTGTTAAAAAAATGGGAGAGATATAAAAAATACCTGCAAGGAATTGAAAATGGTATAAAGTCTGTGGCGGCCTTTGAATAACCCTGGAGGAAAAAAATGAAAATGAAAATGAGTTTGAGAAAAAGAAGCTGTATTCGGTAATGTAGAAGGTTTTGGATATAAATAAAGAAAAAAAAATTGTTAAGTATCTTCACAAGTAGAAAAGGAGTACACAACAGGAAAGACAGGAAGTCTATTTATGTATTTATTTATGTATTTATGTACTTGAATTTGTTAGCGATGCAAGTATTAATTTGGACTTGGGTTATGCGTAGATTTATGTAAATAATTAAGGTTTATATTGTTGTTTGTTTATCTTTTGATTTTGTATTATTATCTCTATGTTGAGTTTGACGAGTGTATGTTTATGTGTTGTAAATAAACTTAATAAATGCAAAAAAAAAAAAAAAAGCGAGCTCTTCGGCTTAAAAGAGGGCTGCAGAAGCGGCGCCGGCACCCCCGGAAACGCCCTGGGGGCGGAGCGTCATGACGTCACAATGTGATGTCACGACGCCCCGCCCCCGGGGCGTTTCCTTTGCCGCCCCGGGTACCGCGGAGCCTTACTCCGCCACTGCCTGAAGGAATGTCTCCACCCCCGTCGTTCAGCCCGTACACTGAGGTCCAGCTCCAACCAAGGGCCTTCTGGCGGTTCTCTCCTTGCAAGAAGTGATGTTACAGTGAACCAGGCAGAGGGCCTTCTGGGTAGTGGCACCCGTCTTCGTCAGATGTCAAGGAAATAAACAACTATCTGACTTTTAGAAGACATCTGAAGGCAGCCCTGTTCAGGGAAGATTTTAATGTTTAATGCTTTATTGTGTTTTTAATATTCTGTTGGGAGCCACCCAGAGTGGCTGGGGAAACCTGGCAAGATGGGTGGGGAAAAATAAATTATTATTATTATTATTATTATTATTATTATTATTATTATTATTATTATCATTGTTGTGAATAGCAGGCCTCCAGGGCTTCCTGTTCTGTTCAGGACTGGCAGGAGCAAAAGTCTGAAGGCCCTTCCCCATGCCAGAGTTCTGATCTGGCTAGGATAAATCACATCACATACTAGCTATTTGTTAAACGATGCTGTCAGAGTTGACAGTAGCAATTACCTGGCAGGGAGGTGAGCAGGAGGAGGTCCTGCCATGCTGCTCTGAACTTGGACCACAGCATACAAATTATCCCTCCTTCTCCAGCCACAAGGGATTTGCAGTGTCTAAATTTGAGGTCCCCTTTGAGCTTGTGGCCCTGGAACAAATGGCCCTCCTGCCCACCCCACTATTAGCCCCCCCTTTTATGTTATGCCTTCCTAGATTTGACCCCAAATTATACCCTTGAATCTAAAGGATTAATTTCCTTCCTGTTCACAGCAGCTAGACTAGTTATTGGCCAACGATGGAAGGAGAACTCTAATATATCACCAGAGGTTTGGGTTAATAACATCTGGAGCATTGCTCTATCAGAACGCCTCACATACCATCAGCGACTAATCAAAAGCATCTCCAAAAGATACAATTGACACATTTTGGTCTCCTTTTTCTCTTTTTGTTGAAGAAGAACAGGGTATTTTAATGCCAGCATCAACGCAGAGGTGTCTGTGGATGGGGTATATTAATGGAAAATGTAAACCAGATTGCTAGTGGGTTCCTACTGAGGGTATTTGGCAAGCCAACATCACAGGGATGAGAGATTGAAGATTGGAGTGATCACTCTCTGATATTACGGCAGTGGATAAAGCTGTATTCCAACTTTTGAATAAATGTGTTCTAATAATGATAATAGCGTGTAAGAGATGAAGAACATCACCGTGGAACAACTTCTCACACTGGTTATCATTAGTGAGGAGGACTGGCCGCCTTTTTTTTTTTTTTTTGGCCAAGTGTCGGATTTGATGAGTTTCCTTGACAGGCAGTTGAGCTCTTTCCTAGACAAGTTGCTTCTCCAAGGCCTGAATGTTCCAAAAAGAACATTATAATCCTTTGTGGAATTATAGGGACAGAACTAACTCAACAGTATAGAAGCTTATTCATGTATGCGACTACAGCAGCAAGAATGTTACTTGCCCCAAAATGGAAAGAAGCAGAAGTCTCAGCAAAGGAAGAATGGATACAAAAACCTATGGAATATGCAGAAATGGCGAAATTTAGGGGAAGAAAAAGAAATCAAGACAACTTTTTTTTATAAAATAATGGAAATGGTTTATTGAATACTTACAGATAAATTGTAAACACATAAGAACATTGGCAGGATTATTGTAATAACCTGCAGTTTCATATGAGTATATATTTAAAGTAGATGAATGAATGAGAAAATTAAGTTAATTTGCATATGCAGAAGATATTGAAAATAAATGTAAGGAACCGCAGAAAGAGGGGGAACGAAGTCAAGTTTCGAAATGTTAAAATGGCTGTAATAAATGTATAAACCTGAAAATCATAATTTTTTATATATATGCACACATATGACTAAAGATATGAAAGTGAAATGTATAAATCTGGAAAGAATAATAATAATAATAATAATAATAATAATAATAATAATAATAATAATAATAATGTTCCCCGCACAGAACTTTTGCGCCCGGAAAAAGGACTCCCTGCGCGCGCCTACCAGGCTCCACCTGCTCCCTGCCTTTCCTCTAGGGGCGCCCGAGAGCCCGCCTTCCTTCTGCCGGGAATCACCCGGCTGCCGATAAAAGCGCTGATTGCGCGCAAGACGCTAGCGGAGCCGGCGCGCCAGAACCTGCGCCTGCCCCGCCCAGGGAAAGGCGCCGCGGGGGCGCCGCGGGAGGCGGGGTGGGAGGGGCCAAGCGTGGACACGTGACCCAGCCCCTCCCTCCCCACACCCCGGGTCGCCGGCTGTGTTTTGGGGAAGCGAGCGAAAGTTGCCGAGTTCTGTGTCTCTTCGGTTCCCGCACTTGGCTGAGGGCGGCGGCGGCGCCTCCGGAGAGCTTGGTAAGCCGCTCTTGGGTCACCGCGGCCCTGTTTGCAGTTTGAGGGACCCCCCCCACCCCCCACTTTCCCTCCAGAGGGCCGCCGAGCCCCTCTTGGTCCCGCTGCGGGCGGGGCGGGGGGCGGCGAGAGAAGGACGCGCCGCCGGGAATGGCTTCTTTCCCTTTCAGCGCCAGGTGTGAGCCTTGCCAGAAAAGGGACAGAAGGGGGCCAAGCGTCTCTCTCGGTGGGCAATGTGTGTGTGGAGGCAAGTGAGAGGGGGAAGAGCTCCTTCTGGGGGGCGCTTGCCTCCCTCCCCCCCGCCTCTCTGGCGCCGCCCACGAGACTGGCAACAGGTAATCACAGAGGGAGCTCCTGGGCATGTGCAGAGTACCCCGTGGAGTCAGGCAGGGAGAGCATGCCTCCAGTGAGGGAAGAAGTTGGGAGGGACCCCCAGAGTCATCTAGTCCAACCCTGTCCCTTTTTCCTCTTTCCTCTTATTATTGAAGAACACACAGGCACGCACGCACACACACATAATTTTTATTTATTTTCCATTTAATATATACATTCACACCATCATTATCCACTATACCGCCCTGGCTCTTAGAGCCTATTGATTTCCTTCCCTCCCATGGCTTTCAAAATCAACCTTTATGTCGTTGCAATTTATACATTTTCCAATTCTTTTCGTCTCGCTTTTCCTCCCCACCCGATGGAGCCATGGCCGCCAACCGCACAAACAGTTGTTCCTGCCTGCGTGGCTCTACAGCTGCCGCCGGAGACAGCAGCAGCGTTTGTGAGCGGCATGCCCCTCTATTGGCTGGAGGTGGTGACGTAGTAACAGGAGGAGGAGGGGCTTGAGACGTTTTTAGTGTGTTATGCTGTGTTCCGTCCACTGGAGGGCGCTGTGCTTTTTGGCACAAAATCAAATTTTTACCTGGGTTAGGTGTATTATTTTTGCAATCTAACTATGTAAGATCCTTCCCATATGCCCATGGAACGTTGT
Organism: Lacerta agilis; assembly: GCF_009819535.1. NCBI lineage: Eukaryota > Metazoa > Chordata > Lepidosauria > Squamata > Lacertidae > Lacerta > Lacerta agilis. The sequence goes on from NC_046327.1 coordinate 32,176,677, forward strand.
GTCCAAATTTGAACGGAATTGGTCAAGCGGTTGCGGAGAAAGGTGGTACAGCACAAACACCCACCTTTTACGATTTTATATATATAGATAAGCAGGTATTTATGTTATGCAAAATGAACCATGGAAAGAGAAGAAGGGAAGTCATTGATATTTTAAGGTTGTTTAAATGAATATTCTAAATTGTAAAACATAAAATTTAACAAAAATGAGAGAGAGAGAGGTTGCCTGTCCCTGGTCTGATAGATTTCCCAACCATCAGCAGCTCTTTCCATCCCAGGTCTTTCCTTCTCTGAGCTTAAAACCGCTGGATGCTCTGCACGTGCCCAGGGGCTGTTTCGTCGTGGTCAGTTGGCAGGCTGTCTTGACTCTTAGGGAGCATCTCTACTTAGGATTGGTTTGCTTTCTCCACCAAAGAGTAAAGTCCGCCTTTGTGTGTAGTGGGAGATGCTGAATCCTGAAATCTTCTTGGGTGTAAATGTCAAGAGGCTCATCATGGGTTTCAGATCTGTTGTTGCGCTTTCTAGCTCCTTGTCTTAAGAGGGGCGTTGCTCTTGTAGCTCTCAGTTCCACATGTAGCTGGTGGCATTCCTCACGTGAGCAAACCCTTCAGGATCTTGCAATTTGATGCTGGAACCCCTGTTAGCAGCTACTGATCAACAGACGGTACTTGAGCTCATTCTTACCTACTGTTGATGGGAGTCCTCATGGAAATAAACAGGAAAGAAAAAGGGCAAGAGACGGCCCTATTGGAAAGGCAGCTTGGTCAGTAAGGGGCTAACTAAGGAGTCTTGTTTTCTTTGTTCTGTCCCTTGGAGAGCAATTGAATTAAAAAAATATCTGCCTGCATGTCAGTAAAAGTGCTGAAGACGCTTTGTTGTAATGGAAGCTGAAAATTCAGAAGGGGGTCTGCAATCACCAAGGATACAAGGTACTGTATCCTTTTCAAGGCTACTTCTTGACCATCACTCATTGGTGTTGCTGTATTCCTTGCAGGGACTTCAGACAAAGGCCTCATGCTACTCATCCTGCTGCTGCTGTCTGTGCCCGTCCTCCACAATGCCGTCTCAGGGAGCATTTCCTGCTATGACGACTCTGGGCAGCCTGTGGATTGGTGTGTGTCCGTTGGACCTAATTGCTTTTATTACTCTTGTTTTCTTTTATGAGGTTTACATACTATGCTTCTGCAAAGTTACTACCCTTCCGCAAAGTTTTCAGAGTGCTTTAACCAATAAAATAAATAAATAAAGGATTTTACACTCCTTACAAATGTGGGTGGGATATTTGAAAAGGGGATTATAAACTAGGAATGTCTAGTTAGTAACCATGTTGCCCACCTGTTCCCTAAGTGGAAAGGGCAGACTTCTGTCCCCTGTGTGGCAAGGTGTGTGATTTCTAATGGGCTTTGGGTTTCAGGTTTATTGCCTACAAGCTGCCCAAACCCCATCATAGCCCCCCAGCAGAGGGCATGCGGTACATGTATCTAGACGGCCAGACCCAGGGCTGGGTACAAGGCAAAAGCCTGATGAACAGTACCGGAGGAGCCGTGGGACGGACTGTACAGCAGCTGTACAAAGAGGCAGCCCGGAGACAGGTGAGTCTGAGAAAAGGAGGCGTGAGGCTGCTTTTGCAGTATCCCAAATGGGTAGGAGTGAGAGGAAGGGTGACCTTGGTTGCGAAGGCTCAATTCCAGCCCAAAGCAAAAGCCTTCACTCCAGGCAGACTGGTAGACTGTCTCAGTTGGCTAGATTAGAGCCTGGGCTTTAAAAATGGCTTTCTTAATTTAAAAAGGAAGCTGACTTATACCTAGTGAGGCTGTTAGTCCATCTACCGGTAGCTCAGTGCTGTCTGCAAAGACTAGCTGTTGGTCTCTGTAGTTTCAGGCAGGAGCCTTTCCTTATACTACCAGGGATTGAAACTGGAACCTTTTGCATGCCAAACAAGATGCTCTGCTGCTGAGCGATGGCCCTCCTCAAGCTGGGATTTATTTTGTGGCCCCTGCAAGAAGTGCTGCATGATCTCCAAGGTCCACCCAAGGATCCTTTACAGCAGGGTGGCCCAAGGGCCACATGCAGCCCTCAAGGCCTTTTTTTTTTGCAGCCCTTGCCAACTTTGGAAGCCCCCTCTCATGTTGTCACGTAATGGAAGTGCTCGGCTTTGGGAAGAAGGCGTGAGGGCTCAACACAGAACCCTATATTCCTCCTGCCTCCTTCCCAAAGTCTCATTAGTGCTTTTCCAGATTTGGGAAAGCTTTTAAACACCCCTTTTATATTTGCCAGTAGTGCAACTACCTGGACTCTGTGTGCAGTTCAGCTGGCTCTTGAGTGCCTGGCCCAGAGGAGGGGCTAAAATATTGGCTGCTTCAGTAAACTCAGTGAAGGGGAAAGCTTGGAAAATAGACCAGTTCTCTAACCACCCTATCTTTCATCTCTCACCCAGGAGAAAACAGCCTATGTCCTATACAACGATGAGCCTCCAAAGCAGCTTGTCTCCAGCCTCAATTATGAGCCTCCAGATGAGCTTTTCTCCAGCCTCAATGGCCATACAAAAGGTAGACCTCCCCCTTTCTCCAAATGCATGCAAAGGAGCGCAGCAAATCTGTCTTAAGTTGAAGATAGTTCAGAATTTCAGCTATTGGTTGTGCCTTATCGTCGACTTGTGTGGTGGCTGACTTGGCCAGACCAGCCACCTGGGCACTTGGCACAACACTCTTGGAACTTCAGCACACCTGGGTTAAGTTTCAACCCCCACTTTTTTGTTGTTTTGTTTCCCCTCTAGGAGTCATCCTACTGGACAAAACACAGGGATTCTGGCTGCTTCACAGCACTCCTCATTTCCCGCCCAGTGCAGATGAGCAGTATGACTGGCCTCGCAGTGCCCTATCCTATGGGCAGACCTTCCTGTGCATCACACTTCCCTATGGCCAATTCAAAGAGATTGGTAGGTGTAGGATCTTGATACAGACAGAACATCAATACTGGAAGTCAGAACTCGGGGATTCTTTCCAGGCTCCTGGTAGGGAAGGGCTAGGGCTTCCCTATGGTAGGATTCCCCTACAAATTGTTTCATTGGCATGTGTTTTGTATGAACCAGACCTGTATACAGCACCATAGGGGTACATGGTACTTTACAGAGTAGCCTAAGGCAGAAATTGGCCCATGTGTACTATTTGAGACTATCCCCAGCTTCATGAAAATATGCCACAGGACAGGGGAAGTTAGGAGAAAAAGGATCCAGTTCAGCTCTGGCTACTTTGCACATGTACATGAACACTCCTTCCTTAGGGGCCAGGGACCCTCTTCTGTCATCTATGATCTAGTGGAACCAGAGCAAGGAACAGAATTGCTACAGTTGGGCTTGGAAGGCTATCTGTTCTCAGCTAACTTTGCTGGATAGATACCCAGCTGCATCAGTAGGGAACTGGGTCAACAAGACGTTTCTCCTGCCCCTGACAAGGCTGTGATGCAAGATGCAAGTGTATATGCCATGCCAGTCATTTTAAAGGAAAGATGGGGCAAGCTATCCCTCATCCCTCTCCCTGTCCTATGTACCTTTGGTATGTAAGGTTTACATACACAGGGGTTTGCCCTTAAGCATGAAACATAGCCCAGGTAGATCTATTGGTCAACGGAGCCTGTAGCTGGCATATCTGATGCCACCCATGTAAATCTTGTGTATTAGGTTTGTCAGCTGGAGGACAGCTCCTTTACAAGCCAGTGGCTCTGATGTGCCAGATGTCTCTCTCTGCTGCAGGGAATCAGCTGCTCTACACTGAGCCTCTTGTCTATGATCATCACGTGGAAGGAACCTTTGCCCAGGACCTTCCTGCCTTGTTGAATGCTTCAGAGGGGCAACACATTGAGGAGGAGCCTTGGAACTCCAGTGTGACCCTCAGATCGGTGGGGGGCAAAGAATTTATCAGCTTTGCAAAGTTTCGCTCCTTTGACGATGGTAGGTGATGGGAGATGTTGAGCAACACGTTTAAAAGACGGGGTTGGTAATATGTCCTCAGTCATGTCAAGGCTCTTCTCATAAGAACTTTTCCTCTACCCAGATCTCTACTCAGGCTGGTTGGCCCAAGCTCTCGCCAGTAACCTCTATGTCCAGTTCTGGCTCAGGTCCAGAGGGATCCTGCCTTCCAATTGTTCTGGGCACTTCCGAGTCTACAATATGGAGGAAATAGCCTTCCAGCATGCAGCCATTTCGTTTGCTTCATTGGCGGACCATTCCAAGTGGTGTGTGAGCAAAGAGAGTGATCCTGGCTGGGCCTGTGTTGGGGACATGAACCGCAATCGCGCGGAGGAATACCGTGGGGGTGGCATCATCTGCTGTCGCGATGCAGCCGTCTGGAAGGCCTTTCGCTCTTTGGTACAAAAGTACACCGATTGTGATGGGGCCAGGCACCAGCCAGTTACACGGACTGTAATCACCTGAGAGCCATACTAGGCGAACATGGCTCACCAAACTGGGTAAGAGTGCCATGGGTGACTCCCAAGGGCTAAGCACCACCCCCTCAAATTGTTCCCATGATCCTGTTTGCTCCTCCCAGTTTTGGGTCCTGGTATATTCTGGTGCTGTGAACCATCCTTGCTCCTGTGAAATGGTCTCTGCCACTTCTTGGCTCCCCCAGTTTCCTGCCTTCCACCCGTTTCTGAAAATGACTCCTTGCCAAACTTGGGAACATGATAGGCTTTGCTTTGGACTTCCCTCTCCTTCAGTGACCTCAATATAACAGCACCTGCCACAGTTCCGGGGGCTGCACGGAGAAAATAACTGGCCCATAGAAGTTAAATTGCTGCAGCAATGTACTTTTTGTATGTCTGTGCTTTGTATAAATATTTGATTCCAACAGCTGGGTGTGTGTTCAAGAAATATGGCTTTTTAAGGGGATAGGAAAAATGACATAAAACTGGTATCACAAGAGAGGCAAGGAAATTGGTGTGCTTTTAAGAAAAGGCTTGTAAAGTGAAACAATGCTGGTTAATGGTCTCAAGCAGACACCCCTGATGCTGTGAGATCAGTCAAGATAAGGAGCTATTTTAAAACGGCAGCAGTTGGAAAAATTTATTTAGCTGACAGAGCAAGATGAAAGCATCACACACACAAAGGGGGTGTACTTTTTGCTTAATTTATTACTGTTTTGAAATCCAGTGACACACAGTTGCCACTGCCACCCTCTCCTCACCTGGTGGGCAGCTGGCCGCTCAACCTGTTTTCATAAAATACAGTACTAGGAAGTGGACTGCTACACACATGCACCCACAGGTTAAAACTACAGTGATTCAATACTGCAACTGAAAATAGTACTGCCATAAAAAGAAAAAAAATATATATCAAGTGTTCCCCAATTCATAATTCTTTTTAAAACAGTTAATGCTGTTACAAATGCTACTGATGTGAGGACAAGGCAAGACACAAACAAGTCCTACATCTTCACTGCAGTATAAATATGGAAGAGTTTTATACAGTTTGCCCACATCCGACACTACGTTTCTTGCTACCCATTGCAGCTAAAGGAATACAGCATCTCTGCTTTGGAAAGACGGATGCTTTGAGGTCTGCACCATGGAATGTCTCTTAATCCTCTTCGGTGCCACTTCCTGAGCGATCCTGAAGGTGAAAGCAAAATAATACATGTCACTATTTTTTTGGACAATTATATTTTTTTATGCAGGGTGCCCTCCCCCTTTATCCTCACAGCAGCCAGAGATAGATTAGACTGCGATACTGGCCTGAAGTCACCCAGGAAATTTCATGGAGGAGTAGTGGCTCCTGGTTCTGACTCAGCATTTTGTCCACTACTCCAAACCCAAGAGGATGGATCATGAGCAGTGGGACCCACTTCGGTGCTTGCCTAAACTGTAAAAGGACTTGTCTGCCTTCCTTTCTTTGCCCCTTTCCCTTCACTGGAATTGCACAAATTTGTCCTTGAAGACTCCTTTGAGAACCACTGGCAGCAGTGTGAGGGGAATGACATCCTGCAGTTACCTCTTCTTGCTCTTCCTCGCTATCATCATCACTAACTACAGGTTTGGCCCGTGACCCACGGCTGGTGCGCCTGCGTCCTTTCATCCGGTCTTGTGCTTTCTCCTTTCTGCCCAGTTTAATCTTCACTTTGACAGAACGAGCTGAGGGGAAAGAGAAAAAATGTAAGATTGGCAAGGCCACAACAGGATAGGATCAGCCTTCATGCTCTCTTCATGCTCCCCATCTCTGTGTGTTTCCATTTCTTCATGAGCAAAGAACACAGGAATGGAAATGCAATACCATTCATGACAAGGCTTCATCATTATATAGCCTAATTCCCTTTATGCCACCTGTACTTCGCCTTTTTAATCAAGAAGCAATACTTTCACCTGGTTCTGAGCAATGACCATAAGGCTCTGAGCATCTGCACACATACAGCTCCCCCCCCGGAAAATCAAGAAGTCTCCAAGGATAGAGAAAACAGTGGCAGCACAAGGGTTTCCCCTATATGATGCTCTGAGTGTACATAGAACATGAGACCATGGCTCAATCCAATACCAGTTTTGCTGACTTTCTGGTTCCTCCTTTCAGGTATTTTCTTTTAGTCAGCATAACAAACCTCCAACAGTCCTCTTACTAAAATGCATACACATAAAGAAACCTTAGCAAGCAAGTACGCACATTCAGATTCAGATCCTTCCTCTTCTCCTTCTTCCTCTTCTTCGCTCTCTTCGCCTTCACTGTCTTCCTCTTTTTCAATTTTCTGCCTCACACTGGTGAAGACAGACTGCAACACAATCGAGTCTTCATAAATCTGCAAGGAACATGCAAATCACATTTTAGGGTAAAATCCTAGCTCCACAAAACTAGTTCACATGTTTACTGCCATGCTACACTGTCACAATGCTTTTGCTCAAAGAGAAATCTTTTCAGGGCTCATGCTGAAAGTGCTTCTGAGTGTTCAAGGCACTTCTTATTATACACACCACTGAAGTCTCAGAAAACCTCACGACGCAGCAAATAACAATTCTGTGCAGCCTCAGAACTTACACTGCCAACATACCATGGTTCCATAAAAAAATCACAACCCCTGTGATAACTGGGATGACACAACAACAGCTACTTGTTCTAAGGATAAGCAGCTGGCAATCGGGTTTTGACAATTCCAGTTCCAGAACAAGAAGTCTGGTTCAATGTGCACCTTGAGGGACTCAAGGGAGAGAGATGCAGTGAACCTTCCTTTGCATGGACAGGGACATACATGCCATTCATATGACAGCGGCAACTGCCTTACCAGAGAGCCTTCAAGGTTGAAAGTCTGTGCATTCTGACACAGGAGCATGACATCCTTCTCCAGATCATTCAGGCTGCGGTACTTGTGGTTCCGGATGCGCTCCTGAAAAGGAAAGGGAACAAAAGGGACAGGTCATGTCTGCGCAGTAGTCATCAGTATTTAAATAGGTTCTACTTTTGTCTCCTTGGATCCTGTGCTTTCTATCTGTCCACTTGAACATACAGCTCCACCTCTTAGCAGTTAAACAAGGGAAAAGATTTAACGCAATGGGAGTAAAAACAACAACTGCCCACTGCATTAAACCATGTACAAGCATCTATATAATACACTGTATTAAGATAAAAAGGGGGTGGTAACGCAGAAAGAAACTAAACACATCCTACTCAGCCTTGCCCAAGCTAGGGCTCAATTGTTCTTCCTAGGATTCGGCTGCAAATAAAACATTTTAAATACTATGTTGTAAAGTGCAATATACAAATGTGACACTAGATGACGACAGTGAGCTATGCAAAATTCAATGTATTTTTCAAAACGTTCTTTTAAAAAAGCATTTTCACAGTGTTTTTTATATTCCACTTTAGAAAGAGCCAGTCTATAAAAGTTACTAGCCCACAAACATTCCTACTAGTTCTGGAAGTTTGGCCTTGGAGATCAAAATGAAGCAGGGCAAAGGCTAATAGAGTTCTGTCAAGAGAACAAGCTGGTCATCACAAACACTCTTTTCCAACAACACAAGAGACGACTCTACACATGGACATCACCAGATGGGCAACATCGAAATCAGATTGATTATATTCTCTGCAGCCAAAGATGGAGAAGCTCTATACACTCAGCAAAAACAAGACCTGGAGCTGACTGTGGCTCAGATCATCAGCTTCTTATAGCAAAATTCCAGCTTAAACTGAAGAAAGTAGGAAAAACCACTGGGCCAGTAAGATTCAATCTAAATCAAATTCCTTATGAATACACAGTTGAAGTGAAGAACAGGTTCAAGGATTTAGATTTGGTGGATAGAGTACCTGAAGAACTGTGGATGGAGGCTCGTAACATTATACAGGAGACAGCAACGAAAACTATCCCAATGAAAAAGAAATGCAAGAAAGCAAAGTGGCTGACCAATGAGGCCTTACAAATAGCGGGGGAGAGAAGACAAGCAAAATGCGAAGGAGATCGTGAAAGATACAGGAAATTGAATGCAGATTTCCAAAGAATAGCAAGGAGAGACAAGAGGGCCTTTCTAAACGAGCAATGCAAAGAAATAGAGGAAAATAACAGAATGGGAAAAACCAGAGATTTATTCAAGAAAATTGGAGATATGAAAGGAACATTTCGTACAAAGATTACCACAATTAAGGACAAAAGTGGAAAGGACCTAACAGAAGCAGAAGACATCAAGAAGAGGTGGCAAGAATACACAGAGGAATTATACCAGAAAGATATGGAGGTCTCATACACCCCAGGAAATGTGGTTGCTGACCTTGAGCCAGACATCCTGGAGAGTGAAGTCAAATGGGCCTTAGAAAGCCTTGCTAACAACAAGGCCAGTGGAAGTGATGATATTCCAGCTGAACTATTTAAAATTTTAAAAGAGGATGCTGTTAAGGTGCTGCACTCAATATGCCAGCAAGTTTGGAAAACTCAGCAGTGGCCAGAGGATTGGAGAAGATCAGTCTACATCCCAATCCCAAAGAAGGGCAGTGCCAAAGAATGCTCCAACTACCGCACAATTGCACTCATTTCACACGCTAGCAAGGTTATGCTTAAAATTCTACAAGGCAGGCTTAAGCAGTATGTGGACCGAGAACTCCCAGAAGTGCAAGCTGGATTTCGAAGGGGCAGAGGAACCAGAGACCAAATTGCAAACATGCGCTGGATTATGGAGAAAGCCAGAGAGTTCCAGAAAAACATCTACTTCTGCTTCATTGATTATGCAAAAGCATTTGACTGTGTCGACCACAGCAAACTATGGCAAGTTCTTAAAGAAATGGGAGTGCCGGATCACCTCATTTGCCTCCTGAGAAATCTCTATGTGGGACAAGAAGCTACAGTTAGAACTGGATATGGAACAACTGATTGGTTCAAAATTGGGAAAGGAGTACGACAAGGCTGTATATTGTCTCCCTGCTTATTTAACTTATATGCAGAATACATCATGCGAAAGGCTGGACTGGATGAATCCCCAACTGGAATTAAGATTGCCGGAAAAAATATCAACAACCTCAGATATGCTGATGATACTACCTTGATGGCAGAAAGTGAGGAAGAATTGAAGAACCTTTTAATGAGGGTGAAAGAAGAGAGCGCAAAATATGGTCTGAAGCTCAACATCAAAAAAACTAAGATCATGGCCACTGGTCCCATCACCTCCTGGCAAATAGAAGGGGAAGAAATGGAGGCAGTGAGAGATTTCACTTTCTTGGGTTCCATGATCACTGCAGATGGTGACAGCAGTCACGAAATCAGAAGACGCCTGCTTCTTGGGAGAAAAGCAATGACAAACCTAGACAGCATCTTAAAAAGCAAAGACATCACCTTGCCGACAAAAGTCCGTATAGTTAAAGCTATGGTTTTCCCAGTAGTAATGTACGGAAGTGAGAGCTGGACCATAAAGAAGGCTGATCGCCGTAGAATTGATGCTTTTGAATTATGGTGCTGGAGGAGACTCTTGAGAGTCCCGTGGACTGCAAGAAGATCAAACCTATCCATTCTCAAAGAAATCAGCCCTGAGTACTCACTAGAAGGACAGATCCTGAAGTTGAGGCTCCAGTACTTTGGCCACCTCATGAGAAGAGAAGAATCCCTAGAAAAGACCCTGATGTTGGGAAAGATGGAGGGCACAAGGAGAAGGGGATGACAGAGGATGAGATGGTTGGACAGTGTTCTTGAAGCTACTAACATGAGTTTGGCCAAACTGCGAGAGGCAGTGAAGGATAGGTGTGCCTGGCGTGCTCTGGTCCATGGGGTCACGAAGAGTCGGACACGACTGAACGACTGAACAACAACAGTTCTGGATGTGTTAGAATGTGAACTGAGCAATACCCAAGTACTGATTTTGTTGGAAGTCTACGAAATTAAGTCACAGGAGTCAGCACTCCTACTTGGAGAAAATGAAAGCTTAACCATGCAATTACAGTTAATAGCTTTTAATGGATTTAGTGACTAAAGTAGAACATTTAGAAAGACTGGAATACCTGAATTCACAAAGTTTTAAGAGGGTAGGGTGGCACTGCTGGATAACAAATGTCACATCCTGACATTCAACAGAACAAGGAATGTGTGGAGGTATTCAGGGAAATCACTAAGCACTCCACTCATCATTGAGTGAGAGACTATACAAAGCATGCCTTCCATCCTTTATGCCAGGGGTCGGCAACCTAAGGTCCATGGGCCACAAGTGGCTCATGGGGGGTCGTTTAACTGGCCCACGAGCCACCTGCTGTGTGAGTCCCTGCGCGCTACGCTAAACTGGTGTGGCGCAGGGACTCACTTCCGCAGCTCCAGAAATCGCGTCTGTGCAGACGCACACAATCTGGCCTATGGGGGGGATCTCCGCTGGAGTGAACCAGCCCAGGCAAGGTAAACCTTGCCACCCCCTGCTTTACACTGAAGCCAATTTGAAACACATAAATATCATCTATTCCAGAAAGCTAAGTGGGAAGCCCCTTGAGATGGTCCTGTACAGAAAACAAGTCCCAGCAAAACCAGCCACTTACGTGTTAGCAACTACCAAATAATATGCTTCTGAGCCAAAATAGGTGCATTTACTGGCAAACCAGCATTGGCCTCATCTATAAATACCACAGGATACATAAAACTAGAACTGGATTTAGTGATATATTTATATCCCCCTCTTCAAAATCATGCTTATTATTTATTTTCAAAACTTTCCATACTGGCAGCATTAAGAAAATATTGTGGTGGTGTACAGCATAAAATCAATAATAAAATTAATTCATAAAAAATATATGTTGCTAAATAGGAGATCAATTTAATACACCAGCATAGCTGGATCACACTTCAGGTAACAGCACATTATTGAGGTTGCTTTCAAGGATATTAAAATGCAATGAAAAACTAATGTGTTAAAATAAGGTCTACAGCAGGGGTAGGCAACCTAAGGCCCGTGGGCCGGATGTGGCCCAATCGCCTTCTCAATCCGGCCAACGGACAGTCTGGGAATCGGCGTGTTTTTACATGAGTAGAACGTGTGCTTTTATTTAAAATGCATCTCTGGGTTATTTGTGGGGCATAGGAATTCGTTCATGTCCCCCCCCCAAAAAAAAATATAGTCCAGCCCACCACATGGTTTGAGGGATGGTGGACCGGCCCATGGCTGGAAAAGGTTGCGGATCCAACCTACAGCATCCAACCTAACAGATCAACACAAGATGTAGAGCAAAAATGTATCAATGCACTGCTGCTAAAATTGCAAGAGCCATGTGCACTGTTCTTACAAGCCTACCAAAAAGTGTTCCTACAAATAATGCAGAAAAATACTGGGTCTCCCCACTGTGGATGTTGCTACACATCTGTCACAACTGTGTTGCATTGGCCAATTCTTGTTCATTTGCCTTTGTTGTGGTGAATGGCATTAAGTACAGCACTTCAACACTTTGTAAACTGGACTTTCAAAACCAAGGGAGAAAAAGTGAGCTATTCCTATGATCAATTAGAGATGGCATTCCTTTTCCATAGTTGGCAACTACAGCATGGAAACGCAGCTTTAACAGGCCATGACAAATCCCTAGAATAGCCCTGAAGTGATAGGATCAGGTGCTGTTTGCCATCATTATCATCATCATCATTTATTTATACCCCGCCCATCTCGGTGGGTCTCCCCAGCCATCCTGGGCTGCTCCCAACAGAATATTCAAAACACGTTAAAACATCAAACATTCAAAACTTCCCTAAACACGGCTGCCTTCAGATGTCTTCTATGAGTCAGATAGTTTATTTCCTTGACATCTGATGGGAGGGCATTCCACAAGGTGGGCTTGTTTCCTGGAGTCCACTATCATCTTGTGTGAGCAACAAATTGTACTACTGACATAAAATGATGGGTCTCATGCCCTCATCAGGATGGCCAGCAGGAACATTTTCCAACTACCTTACATTGTTGGTAGTATTAGAATTTTGGAAATACGAGAACATAAAGGTGAATGTTGTGCTGCTACAATAAGGCAAGAATAATTACCTTTATTTTCTTGAAGTCCACTGGTTTGCGGATGAGTTCATAGTACTCTGGAAGCTCCTTGCGAGAAGGAAGTTGGATGAAGACTTCACTAAGCTGGCGTCCACTGCTGCTACAAGACAAGAAAAAGGAAGATGATTAAAAAGAGGTCTGCTTCCCTCGGAATAGGCCTGCTCACAGTCTTCACGGGTCTTCAACAGCCATGAAGTACCAACAGCAAAATACAAAGATGACTTTTCTTACAAATAGTGAAGTGTTCTGTAAAGCAACCCATCAGTGGCTTGCACAATGTGTCACATCCTCACAAGTTAATCACTTAGGAATGTGAACACCAGTAATCCGTGGATAAGTACCAACTCTGTCTAGCCTTTCCAAATATGGAAAAATCAGTGTCTGTGGTTCAGGCTTGAGGTCCTGAATGAAAGTTGTCAGGATGGATCACAAGAGACCAGAAGGAAATGAGCATCCTGTTGCATGATCAATATGAGCCAAGGTTGGAGGCTTAATATTTCCCTCTCCACTTAAGCAAAAATAATCTGAAGTAAGGATAGCTCATTGCCTGGCCCCCTGGATCACCAGCAGCCTTCAAATCGCTCAGTAATTGATCTAAAATGCAGATTATGTAAATCACATGTGCCTAATTCACAGTGTCATTTTAACTCATGATATCTTTCCTTTAGGAAAGTGAACTTTTACCCAGAGTGCAGAAATACTGAAGAATGTCCTATGCCTTCTTAGAAACAAACAAACAAACATCCCACTCTTCTGTTACCTGTCCTTATATTTAATCACAGCGTCAACTATCTTCTTCATTTTCTTGGTGAGGTTGGGTGGATTTGGCGAAAGCTTCTCGGCCGGGGGCCTCCCACGCTTCTTCTGCTTCTTGCTGTCATCGTCTTTATCCCGGCTGCGAGTGCTGGTGGTTGGCGTGGATGAGCTGACGTCCACGTCCCTCTTGCGCTTGCGGGAAGATTTCTTCTGGCGCACCTCCTCTTCTATCTCCTCCAGCGTTCCCTCCTCTATGGCCTGCGGACAGGAGCAGCTCAGTCAGCCAGGTAAAATGAACAGCACGCATGAAGACACCACACCGTGAAATGACCAAACACAGACATTCACACAAACATCCAAGCAATCTAGCACAGTGAGGAATGGGATGTCTGCATGGGCCGCTTCCCAAAAGACACTTATTTCCCGGGTTAACCAGTAAAGGATAATGGAAGGCTGCAACTCTGTAGCGGTGGGAAAGGAAAGATGGTTCTCTTACCTATGAGCTTTTCTTCTCATGTTAAACAGGGCCGGCAGGCTGGGACTCTGCAGAGGAATCTGTCGTGACAATGCAGAGGAGAGTGTGGGGATGCCCCTTCCTGCCAGCTCAGTTGCAAATTCTTCCGAAGCTGCAAAGAGACCCGCGGCTACTAACCACCAGTTAACAATACACATTAATGCTTCAGATTGCACAGGAGAGGAATAGAGGCCGGCAAACTGCAGGCCATGTATAACAGAAGTAGGAAAACTCAGAAGTAAAAATGGCCCATCTTTCCTTTTTCTTTAGTCATACATGGCTAGAGGCTCTCATCCAAAGCAAATTAACCCCAAGGTTGCAATTCAGGCACTGTCCATAACACCTGCAAACTGGAATAGGACTTTTAAGAGGAGAATGGCCTGCCAACAAGGTTCTGGTTGCCATTCGTATAAATGGCATCGACACCCTGGCTTCAACCCATTTTGGTTCCAAGCCTCTCCACACACTCAATACCCACCTTTTCAATTATGGTGAATAGTAAGTTGTGGAATACGTGCTGTAGGTGCTATTGTCAGTTGCCGAGGAACTGAGACCTGGAGTCTGCATGTGTCATATTGACTCTGGTCAATTTGGTGAACAGAGAGAGAACAAGTGTGATAGAGGCAGGCGGCTTTTGAATGACTGTAAAGAAAAATACTGGAGCCTAAGAAATTGCCCTGACTCTTCTTCTATAGAAACTCGGGCCTTTGGGGGGCACCACCCACTGCATCTGCCACTTTCAAATTTCCCGCCTCAACTTCACTTCCCCCCCAAAATATGGAGATTACTCGCCTTGTTGGAATGGTCTTCTTTAGTCACACACTAGGTACTATACCTCAGCACTGGCCAACACATGAAACACCACGGCAAGCTCAGGTGCACGGGAGAAGAGTGTCCACACCTCTCTCAGAACTGGTGTCAAAACAAAAGGGCCCCCCATAAATGCTGCTTTCTATTCACCCCCTTCCAAAGTCTGAAGGTCTTACTGTATCACTCAGAGCAAGACACCTCTCCAGAGGAAGGAGGGTGGGGTGAAATCACTCAAGGAATGAATACACGTAGTTTCTGTTATGTTTTTGTTGGGGCCTCTGCTTTGTGATCAATTAGTACCTACCAGGAAGGGATGTCCAGAACATTAGCTGTGAGACACTGCTGTGCCTCTTCAAGAGAGAACACCAAAACACATAGTATGGGCTGAAGACCTTGCTAGATTCCTGCAAAGATTCTGATCGGGCTCTAGCGGAAGGTACCATTCACTTTTAAAAGGCACAAGTATGAAACATTAAACGTGGAGTCCAATGGAAACGTATCCGGGAGCTAAAGGCATTCCTTTTTCTTGATCCAGAACTGAAATGGGAGTCCCTTGTCCCATGTAAAACAAAAACCCCAGCTTGCCTCACGCTTGAAGGCGTGTATAAGCAATTTCCCTCTCACTGGTATGGCTAATGTGTTTGCCACTCACTGCCCTAAGCTATAGCAGGTTTTAAAATCTATCCTAGGAAATAAAGCATTGTTAATCCCTTTCCACATCCTCTGGTCAATGATCCACTGTCCAGCTGTGGGGTGCGTTCATTCTGCAAGAAGGTATTCTTGCTTCTGCTTGCTCTTTTGGATAGGGTGGGATGTTCAAAAAAGGTGATTACAAGAAATGTTCCACCTAATACACTAAGCACGTTGTCTCCAGATACTGGCACAATTCTTTTAAGTGCCAGGGAACTGCCAAGATGAGATCAGTCTCCTGTTTCCCTCATTATGAGCGGTAAAAAGACGCGATCTTCAACTTCAATATGAAAGCAACCCATGTTGCTGCAAAGCATTACAGCTGAAGGCTGGGCTGCCTATTAGGACCAGTGTCGTTCCTGGTGGTTAAGCCTCAGCTACTTGCTAGTGGGCATAGCTCAAGCCAGGCTTGAAAAGAGGGGCTACCGAGAGATCCCAAACATGCTGCCTTTCCTATCGGAAGGCAGGAAGATGCGCTAGTGGATAAGGAAGCAGGAGAAAAGCATGCCCACGAGACAGCCAAGCTATGAATAATATCTGCTTTGTAAAAAAAGGCAGCTGAGTAAGTGCCACATGGTTCTGTCTGACAGAGACTTATCTGGCGAATGGATTTGCCCTCACATTTCTTCTCAGGACCAGAAAACAAATGTGTGGACCATTCATATGAAGCACCATCACATACAATGGATTAATAAACCTGGCAAGGATTGCCTGCCAGTTTGTTTGCACTGCTTCAGCCAGCCAATGCTTGCTATGTGACATCTTCTAGAGACTAACTGGTTTACTCGGTGAAAGCTCAGACATCCCTGGCATTCATAATGCAAAACATGGTAGTTTGTTTGCTGTTTAGAACTAATATGGCTACGCTTCTGCGATGTTTAAAATATAAAAATGAATTAAATGAACCTGTCAGGAAAAATACTAAGGTGATCTGCAATAAAGGAGCAGAATATATAACCTTGCTTGGCAGGTCACTCAGATATTTATTTAGTGACTGACTTATTGGCAACATATGATCTTCATTATGTTTTGATAAAGCATCTAAGTACTTAGGCCAGAAGCAAAAATAAAATAAAATGATATTTTCCTCCCTGCTACCTTCAAACATGGTGTAACACAGAAAAAGTGGTCTTACCTTTTTTTGTTTCTACTTGGTTTGATAGGTAGCAGTCCAGAGACGGCACGCTCTCTGACCAGCCAATAAGGAGCAGGTGCTGAAGTAAAAAGTCTCTGGGAAGGACTTAGAGAGCACCCACCTCTTCCTCTGTACAACCATCCACTCCTAGCCTAAGACCTCACACACTACAACTCAAACAACAAGTACACTATACAACCAACAGACTACCACTGAAACATGCAGGTTATGGATTACTGCTCAATAAACAATCCGACAGAAAATTTTCAGCTAAGACAACATTTTCTGTTTTATTTGTTGCTGGGCAGCGGTCTGCTCACTGGAGGTAGGCGAGAGCATCAGAACCCTGAGGTTCATGCACTGTTTTTCTAATTATTACATTTATAAACTAGGTTTGGATACCCTTTGGTAGAAAGATAGGCTAGAAATGTCTCTCTTCATACTGATAGATCTTATCAAAATGCGCACAGCACTCAGAAATAAATGATCTTGTTCCACCAGGTTGCTCTGGGTCTGCACAAGCAGAACACAAACCAGTTCTAGGCAAGATTTTTCCTTCAATGCCCACTAAATATTGATCTGATCATATAGACAAGTTTAAAGTGATTTCTTTTTCTTGAAAAGCAGAAATATCCACAGCAAAGTGATCCACATTTGGTCGTAAAAAGCGGCTTGACCCTGTAAGAATTGCTGAAGCAAAGGTTTTGCAGACTGAAGAACTCAAGTTTGACTATTAGACGTATACTTGATTCACAGAAAAATGCAGGACGCATTTCAACTTTTAGTTTTGACAGCAGATATTTTACAACAAGTGTGGCCAACTCCCAAGTGACTGCGATCTACTCACAGTTAAAAACTGGCCATGATCTACCCCCTTTTTTGGGGTTCAGGTCAAAGTTGTTGAGGTTTTTTTTAGGAATGAAAGACCTGTTTTTGGGTTTCAAGTAAAAGAGTTGTTGAGCTCTTTTTCAGGGAGGAGGAAAGCCCCATTTTGGGGGGGGGGTGCAGGGAGAAAATGTTGAGCTTTTTTTAGGCGAGCCAAAGTTGTTGAGCTTCTATGGGGGGAGCCAGTGATCCACCACAGACATCCAGTGATCTACCGGTAGATCACGATCTACCTGTTGTACGTGCCTGTTTTACAGCACACAGCCCTTCAAACTCTATGTTTGCTGTGTATATTGTAAAAGGGCCACACACAGCTTTTTCACCTGCGAAGGTTTAAATGCTGGAGCTCCCAATATGAAATACAGGCAACTCCCATTTTGCACGCATTCAAGACATGCGCGACCACTGACACACGTGCCATTTTCGTCCTCGGAAGGGGGTGGGGATGAAACAGGGTGAGCTTATGTTTGCCCACCAAGGCATATGATGACTCAGAACAGAGTAAGGTCTAACAAAATAAAGCCCAAACCCAAAGCATCAAGGTGCTGATCATGTTCTCAGCAAGGTTTCAAAAGCACTTCAAACCCAGTAAGGGCCCATGCTGGTCTCAAGCTAGAAAGCACCTGAACAATCTCTGGATTGAAGTAGAAGTGTTGCCTGCATGAATCCTCATGCATGATGCCCGCGTTTCCTCTGAAACTGTTGGAACACCAACAGCCACCATGCCAGTGACTCTTCCGCAAAATAAACGTCTCTGAAATCTGGGTTGCTGTGATGTGGTCTGTGAAAAAAGCCTGCAGTGAGGCACAGTCTTTTAAGCAGTTCTCCTCTAATGGCACTGCCATTACCATCAGAGAAGCTGGAGAGCTGGAATGGCATTTTCTCGATTTGAGTTTCGGCCTCCTGCCCTTGGAAATTAATATGTCGCATCTAGAGACACTGATGAACATCAGCTACTCCCCAGTGTCTCCGAGAGATGCCTTTCTCAGCTTGTGGTCCACTGGTGATCTTGAAATGGACTGAATCTGACGCATGCAAGGCATGCATGCCACCTCAACATTTCAGTCCCTCTCCCAAAGAATTTGTTCCAGGGAAGACAGGCGGGTGCCCATGAGAACGTGCAACTAACTTGCATAATGGGCAGCCTCACTTTCACACTACTGGCAGTTACCAGAAGGAGTTATTTAGTGCTGTGTTACGTGCACTGGTCTATGTAGCTCAAAAGCATCTGCTGACCAACACCAAACTTCCCAATGGCAAGGCACTGGTACAGGTTTTTATAGCATTGACCCTCTCCAAAGGAATAGATGAAACAGCACAAAGATGTAGACACATGTCAAGGTCTGCAGAGACCAGCTAGTGGACGCAACAGCATCTTGAACCACCTTCTTAGACAAAACTGTTTCCCCTTAACAGTTCCAGGATGGTCTTTGCACTTTTGCAGAAACAGGAAAAGAAGGAATAAGTTCTCTCAAAAAAAATGTCAGCACGTGCAACAATAGCTTGTATGAGGTACAAGAATATTTGCAAGAGAAGTTGCAGCTTTTTAATTTTCTGACAACTCCTCCGTCAGGGCCATAAGGCAGGCTTGAATGCCACTAACAGGATAAGTGGTGGCACAGACCACCTTAATGACTCCAGTCATGTGCTCTATAGATCTTCTTAAGGCCAGGCTCACTTTATGTGCACTTGGTCCATAGGCCTGGGTGTTCCCCTCAGGTAGCAAGCAGAGGTCTATGGTAAGAAATGTCAAAGTTTCAAGTATTTTAAGCAACAAGAACAACTGAGACAGATCCTTGTCTAGTGTTTAGTCTGGACAGGACACCTTGTTTTGGTTCACTCTACAAAGCTGTAAGAAATGCCTTGAAACTGGGGTTCACCATGTTAGTCACATGTCCCTGCCTTGGACAAACAAGACAGCATAACCTGTGGGCGGAGGACTCACTATTCAGCTGGAGAACCTGGCTTCGCCATCTGCCCTTAAGGGAGCAGGTTGGAAGGAGGAACTCACAACTGAATTTCATAGGAAGATTCTCTGGCTCCGGACTTCCACACTGAATTTCTCGCCCTTTGGGAAAGCTGAGCAAAGCAGAACTCTTCCTCCTTTGCTGATTAATTCTTGGGCTTGAATCCTTCAACTCCTAAGAGCCTAACTCAGCACCTGGGGTGTTCCACAAAGAAAAACCAGCTTAGCTTGATTGGCAGCACAGCAAAGTTAACCAAACCTGCACTTTCTTTCTCTTGCACAAACTCCGAGGAGGAACGGTGCTTTGGGATGGCTACTGCAGCTCAGGACCAGCTTCCTATTCCCTCACCGTGCTGCCCCAAAGTCTGTCTCTTGCAGGCCAAAGAAGAGCCCCCAGTCTCTGGATCACTGCCTAGCAACAAGTAGGATGAAATATTTGCTGGGCCAGGCAGGCAAGAAGAGCACTCAGCTGCATAGCAAGCAGGCTTTCTGCATCTGAAATGTTTGACATCTGTCAAGGAGATCAGTTGAATTTAAATTTGGCAACATGGTTTCCACACAGCTGAGTTCCTAATACCCAACAGAAGTTTTGCATGGTGAAGTTGATGTGTATTTCAAGAAAGCTCCTAGATTTTATAAATCCCAACTTTTAGGTTATCCATTTAATAACATCATAATATTTCTCATAATTGTGTAGAAAAAGTATTGTTGCCAAACTCGGTGCTTGCTAGCACAATCTTAGCTGACCATCAAAACTTCTGAGACTGGGTATTTTCCTCGACTTTCCGACACACACACAGACAGACAACACAGACACAAGTAGAAATAAAAATTTAGAAAATCATTGGAGAACGATGCTGTACCATGTATACCTTGAGCCACTGCTTCTCAGTCAGCGAGTCACTATAGTCCACTTCCTTACGGTGACGAGAACCTCGCCCAAACATCTTCTCTTCCTCTTCCTCGCAGGTTAGCCTCTCTACTTCAGCATCATCTTTAATGATCCAAGAGGGCAATTCATCCTCTTCCATTAGACGTGGCTTTCTCTTTGGATTGCGGGCTTCTTCTCGCCTGCGATCCAAGTCCATGCGCTGTAAGGAAAATAGCCTGAGGTGAAGGCTCCAAAGAGTATGTTGGCTATGCTAGTTATATATTCTAAGGCCATACTGGTTATATATTCTACTTGGACCCAGGGTAGCTGCTCTCAGAGGGTCATCAAGCAGAAGGTCATCAACGGGAAACTAAGCCTGTGTTAGCAACATACTGGGTTGACTAGGGGTTATACAGAAAACAAAAGGATAAAAATTACACTAATTCATGCCACAATCATAGTTGTCTCTGCTGAGAGATAGTGGGGAAGCACCAGCAGGCACCATGTCCCTAGAGTAGGGTGAGATTTGCCATCAAAAGGAGACAGAGCCTAACAACATTAGTTTATTAAATATTTATATATTGCCTCTCATTAAAATAAAACCCAGGAATACCCTGTCCATGAGACAATGTCCAAATGTTGTAGGACTCCCAAGCTTTTTGGGCTGATGGGAGCTGGAGTACGACCAGACCTGGAGGGCCACAGGTTAGCCACCCTTTGCCTAGTGGATGAAGGTTGGGCTGCAATATGCTTGACATAAATCTCATAAATTTTATAATTGGGCTTATTTTCAATTTAACAGGCTTTGGAGGTCAGCATGGATGTGTGATAGCCTGCTGAAAGGTGAGGAAGCTATTTCAAGTATGCTCCAAAAGGGGTTTATACCTGAAATGTGTATGTTTCTATGGAAAAGCATGAATCGAGTTCCACCTGTTAGAACTCTTGTCCCTAGACACCATTATCAGAGCAAAAGCAAACACAATCATTTTCTTTGAAAGAAGCCAGCTTCAGTTGCCACTTTCTGTTGAAAATCCAGAACCTCACCTGTCACCTTCTCCCCTCTTCTAGCAACCTGTAGCTAGTGTAAACATAGGTGTTCACAGGCTGAAGGGTAGGAGAATTCTCCTCCCCACCCCCTTCTGCCTGTATCTCAGGGCCCTAAAGTGAGGGGCTCGTGATTATTGGAGGAAACAGAAGGACAGCAGCATCCCAAGGGCATAGGATCCAACTCAACAGCTGAAGAATGTCACCTGCCCTGAGCCTTAGAACTGGGTAACAGCTTATTCACAAAGAATAAGATGGCACTCCCTGCTATCTATTCATTCTCTCCACTACTGCTGCCATAATGTGAGACTCAGACTAATAGCCACCCCAGTCAACCAGAACACAAGTTCTTCCTCAAGTTTATGTTTTTTTCCGTAAAACAACCCACGGTGCTTGTACTGCTTTCACTGCCACTGGGATTTTTTAAAGCCAGTATAATCAGTTAATTGAATGAACTCAAAGGATTTGCAAGGGCAGAATTTGCAGAAACCTTGTGTTTTCTCCCCCCCCCCCAAAAAAAACCCCTTCTCTTTATTGGAAGGACTCTGAATTCTAGACCCAGACTCATGCTTTTACTTAACACTACTTAACACCCCTCCAGTATACCTTAATACTAGACTAAATTCAGGAAGATAAGGCTGACCTGTTTGAAATGCAAGAAGCAAGGCAGTCACTCTCACCATAAAAAGGTCAAACTCCTCCTCATGCCGGGCAATCATCTGGTTAACTGTCTCATCATCAGGAACTTCATCTTCCTCCTGAAAGATTTCAAGAGAGCCCCGTTTAACTCGTATGGAGATGCACCACCTGGCAACTCACTGCTCAGAGCTGTACATTGAATGTGTTTTTACTATTTCACATTTGATTTGGCTACTCATGTAAAAACGAGCTGGGTAGTCTCAGTGGACAGGGAAGTTCGCCACCCGAGTTGGCAACTTTGCTGACAGTCTTAAAACACAGTGAGGCGAAGGACTGGACAGGCGCGGCGACTGAATGACCCCTCTCACCTTTAAAGGTGGTTCCTCCAAGTCGGAGTTGAGGCACAGGGATGAGGCAGTGTGGGGAAAGCTTGCGCTGCCACTGCCGCTGCCCGTGCTGTATCTGGTCTGTGGATAGATAGAGGACTTCAGTCTCCAGGGCTGTCAAGCCAGCCCCTTTCATTGACACTCAAATTCACTTTCTAGCATGACAAGTGTTCATGCCATTTCCTTCCAGCCCACAGTCCCTTGCGTCAGCGTCATACAAAGCACAAAGCTAGGCAATGCATTCACCACTCATACGCTGGAGGAGGAGAAAGCAAAAAAACCACCCCACTGCGCCCTTACCTCATCCTGCTCCTCATGCTCCAAGATAGCCTGGAGAAAAGCTCTCCTTTCATGGCTGGAAGATTTCTGGTCAAACATGCCAGCCTGAATAACCTTTTGATCTACATTCAGCTTGTACTTGGCTGCAGCAAGGATCTTCTCTTCCACGCTGTTGACGGTGCAAAGGCGCAGCACACGGACTTCATTCTGCTGCCCGATGCGATGCGCTCGGTCCTGGGCCTGCAGGTCCTAAGAAAGGGAGAGAAGAAAGCTCTCACTGTTCAGAGAGTAGTTAAAATTCAGCTATCACTTTCATGCGTTTTTATGCACAGCACTTTAGAGAGATTCAACCCACAATACTCCAATGGATTAAGTTGCACCTATGTGAGATCAGTGTTGTTCAGAAACTACTTCTTAATTTACCACCATACATTTGCATAGTAGTAGTGAAGCTGCTGTGACTTACCTTAGGTCAGCCTGTGAACCAGTAGTGTGTCCTGACCCTTCCACTGAAGACCAGTGTTCTACTCTGTGGCCCATTCACGAGGTTATCAGAATAGCTGAGTGAGTGTGTGTGTCTTGGAAACTCTGGCGAAGGGTAATACAGAAACCTTTTACATAAATCTTGGTTTACAAAGCCGTAACTTAGGACCCGAGTATTTGAAGGAGTAGAAGAGTTTGGAAGAAGAGTTTGGATTTGATATCCCGCTTTATCACTACCCGAAGGAGTCTCAAAGCGGCTAACATTCTCCTTTCCCTTCCTCCCCCACAACAAACACTCTGTGAGGTGAATGGGGCTGAGAGACTTCAAAGAAGTGTGACTAGCCCAAGGTCACCCAGCAGCTGCATGTGGAGGAGCGGAGACGCGAACCCGGTTCCCCAGATTACGAGACTACCGCTCTTAACCACTACACCACACTGGCTCTCCTTCCCCATAGCTTCTGACCCAAAACTAATGATCGGTGGGAGAGGTCCTGTTTGTGGTCCCATCAGCAGGGGTGGCAAGGTGATTTAGGACAGTGTGTTTTCAGCATCGGTGCCCTGTTTAAGTCTGTTTCTGCTGAAATCAGGTAGTCTGCTAGATTCGCTAGATTCTGGCAGAATGTTAAAACTTTTGTCTAGCACTTTGGGGCATAATTGTGAGGTCTCTGTGCTGAAGGTATTAGCATGCCATTTTAAATATATTTTAATTGATATTTTAAATGCTGTATGGTTTTATGTAGTGTTTTGTATTACATTAAGTTAGCTGCCCTGGGCTTCCTTTAGGAAGAAGCATGGGATACAAGAAACATTGTTAATCAAGGAGCTTCCCAAAGACATCCATGGCATAGTTTGTTCAGTGTAGGCCAGATTGCTTTAGGAGGTGATAGGAAGATTTTAACCCCAAGATTCCCATCATGTTTGGCACAAAGCACCCCCACCCCATATTCAAGGGAGCCTCAGTTTTTACTATAGAGAAGCACTAACATTCTGGATTCTGTTGAACTTCAGTAATCAAATAGATATGCATTTACTGTAGACCAAAGTACAGCAAGACACAGAAAAGCTCTTCTTCTTTTGTATCAGTTCAACAGATAAGACAGGCATACCACAAATTTATCATTACCAACCTCACCCCACCCCACCCCACTCCACTCCCATACTAGTATTCATTTTCAAAAAACTTCATTCTGAAGCTCACAAATGCATTTTATTATTACCTGGTGGGGATTCCAATCACTGTCAAAAATGATCACAGTGTCAGCAGACTGTAGGTTTAGCCCCAGGCCCCCAGCTCGGGTACTCAGCAAAAAAATAAAATATTCAGAGCCCGGCTCATTGAACGTTTTCAGCAGCATGCCACGGTCTTCCGCTTTAGTTGTTCCTTTAAAAGTAGAGAGACAAGAGTGGTTTTCCCCCCACTGCTACAAATTTTTGGTTTGAGTAGAAAGCCTGTCATCTTTAAGAACCCCAGAAATCTGGGTAAGCCTAGCACTGGTCCACAGAGGGAAAGTATTTTTTTATACTGGGAACCAACCAAGTTGAGATATACACCCACATTCCAAAATGTCTGGAGAGCTTGCATATCAATTTAACTATTTAAGTTCCTAATGGTATTACAAAAGACAACTTACAATCAGAGAACAATCAGGTGGTTTGGATTAGCAGATACTGTCTTGGGGTGGGGTGGAGAGGGGGAAAGGGAAAAGAGAGGACAGGGAAGTTGGTACTGGTGCTTTCTCCCAATCCTGCCTCTTCCTACTTCTGTACTCCAAACTGGGGATAAGAGGGGAATAAGATAGAAATGAACACTCAGCTGCACACCAGTACCTGCAGTAAAAAGGCACCATCCTGCTTTTGTCCACTATCATTCACCAAGGAAACCATTGGGGCAGGCTATGTTAAGGCCAATTTACAAAAGAGTTGTGGCTGCTGTTTCTACATGGTTGGGACCCCCAGACTCAACTAGCAATATTTACTGACCTACAATCACACACTGCAAGTGGATCATGTAGCAAGTTCCTAGGTCAGCATTGCTGGTGACATGGGGGGTAGGGTACGTGATCTGCCAGGCCTCTGTAGTCGTTGAAGTAGCAACCATGTAGGGCCTACGCTGATGACATAAACAGGCTTCTGTTTTGCCCAGTGTAGGCCATCAACTCTGGCCTTCTCTGTTACTAGCACAATACAAGCAGACCCCAATTTTTGACCAGTGTTGGGGGTCACATGTGCAGCACATGATGCTACTGGACTGTCCCCTGTCAGATTGTAAATATATCAAACTTTATGGCATTCACTTGGGAACACACCATAAAGGCCTCATTCCCATGCAATGTGAAGCATCATGTGTAGAGGGGGAATGAGTTCAAGACCTGCCCTTGATCTTACCTCACAAACCATCCTTAAAATGGAAAAAAATGTGTGAACAGGGTCACTGCCACTAATTAAGGAACCAGTTGACAGGGGGAGGAAAGGAAACATGAAAACTGAAGTAATAAAAGGCTGGCATAACCAAAGAGGAATAAATAGAGGAAATGTGCTCAAATCCTCTTGTGATAGAGGAACATATCTGCCCAAATGTTTAAACGAATGGCATTTCGGGATCATTACTAAAAAAAAAAAAAGGAGCCATCATTTCAAGAGAACCACCTGCAAGGGGGTGTCATTGGGAAAGAGTATGACATGAAGGATGGAGGGGAGGGAGAACCATGGCAGGTCACTGTAACTTAACATGACAGTGTCTGGTTGCCATTCTGAAATTTGAAAGAGAAATCAACTTGTGAATGTTTGTAGCAGAGAGGAAGAATTGGAAATGGTGCAGCCAGAACACTGTAAGCTTAGCATGAAGTGGGCCCAGTGGGGGAGGGAAGTGCTCAAATTCCTACATGATGGCTCCACACGCTACACCATGGGCCATACAGGATCACACCCCAAAACTGCACGTGCCAAGAAAACTTTCCTATGCACTGAAGTTAGTGCGTTTCACTTTCTTACAATGCTCCACACACACAGCCTGACTAAAGACATACAGAGAGACTACATGAAGAAGGGGACTTCATTAATTGTGTGCCAAATCAGGTCTTCATATAACATTACAGGCCCTAATGCAAAACTCACCATCTAGCCTGAGGTATTTGAAGCCACGGTAAGCAAAATAATCTTCCATTATGGTCATGAGGGAGGTCATCTGACAAAAAAGCAGCACCTTGTGGTTGGTAGCTCGTAACTTGGGAAGAATCCGATCTAGGAGCTCAAACTTCCCTGAAGCACGGTACAGGTCAAGCCTGGTTTAGAACATGAGGAAAAACAAATAAACTGTTTTCTTCTGGTATAGCGGCTTTTAACATTCTGCCTTCAGGGACCTGCTTTCACATCAATTTATCTGCCAAGCAATGCTTGTGTGTTTGCGGTGGAAGTCTTGTATGTTCAGTGGATACTGGGAATTCTTCAGGAAGCACAGCAATTTTACACAAAGCCTGGCCCTGACTGGATCTTCTTTTTAACTGTGTGAACTGACAGTGTGGGTCAATCAATCATAACATAACATAACATAACATAACATAACATAACATAACATAACATAACATAACAAACATAACACAACACAACACTTGGCAAGTGTTAGCGCCCAATGATGAGAAGAGGCCTGGTCTTTCTCCTGGAGAAATAAAGAACTCACCAAAACCCCTCAATGAACAATAGAGGGTTTTGGGGTTCTGAGGGCACTTTCAGCCTAACCAAAATCCTTTTACTGAGGAGAAAGCAGGGAGCGATCCCACAATTACTCAGAAGCAGCCTGTCGAATGTCTCTGGAAGCTCACAAGCAGGGCACAAAAGTCTCCTCCTCCTCTTCAGCATTTGGTTTCAGAGATTACTCAAGAAAATGTGTCAGGTTCATACTTGATAAAAACATGCACTTCCTAAAGTTCTTTGTGGTGGCCAACTTACCCTTGCACAATGCCTCCAGTGAAGCCTAAGTGCTCAGAAAAGGATTCCTACAACAAAACATAAGAAAGGCAGTCTAAGCATGAACAGAACAGGCCAAACTATTTTTCAGAAATGGTTTTCTCTAAGAGATAAAGGTCCACATGCTTTAGTAACATGCAAAGAGATAATGGTAAACAATAATTAACTTTTCAGCTATCATAATCAATATTATGACAATTGTAAAATCTAAGCACCCTACAAATAAATTGATACTTCAATTGGGTTTGAAATCTTTTTCAAACATCACTGGATTTCACAACTGTAAGCTTTCCATATAGATTCCAAGATTCCATCATTAAGCCATCATTAAGCCCAGGCTTTGCCAACCGGGTGCCCTCCATATCCTTTGAACTAGAACTATGATGGCTTTGCTGACTGCTGTCAATGGGAGTTAACAGTCACAAGCACATGAAGGGCACCAGGTTGGTAAAGGCTGATGCACTATATACAACCACATTAAGAGACTACTGGACCAGGCCAATGGTCCATCCATTCCAGCATCCTGTTCTCACAGTGGCCAACCAAATGCCTGTGGGAAACCCGCAAACAGGATCCAAGCACAAAAACACTCTGTCCCCCCTGTGGTTTCCAGCAGCTGGTATTCAGAAGCATTATTGCCACCAACTGTGGAGGCAATATAGCCATCATGGCCAGCTTTTGATAGCTCTCTCCTCCATGAAAAGGGACTTAAGAAGAGCCTAAACAGTTAACTTTTGGATCCTCAAATTGTGGGGTAAATCAGGGTGGTGGGTGCATGAGTGTGGACAAGGAGAAGGAGCTGCATCCTTACTGAAACTGTATTTAATATTCTCACAGGAAGTCACAGCAGCAAGAAGCATGCAACTGCATGTCAGATTCCCCATGTAGCTGCACAGCAAAGGCCCAGCATTGAGGAGGTTCCAGAAGGTAGAATAAGTTGGGGAGCGGGACAGAACTGAATAGAAATGGTGAGTGAATCTAACATTTACGAGACATCCCATGCCCAAACTACTTTGTAGGACAGGAAGGAGAACCTGTGGTCTTCTAGATGTTGTTTGACTACAACTAACATCCCAAACCATTGGCCATTTTGGCTGGGGCTGATGGGAGTTGTATTTCAGCACCATGGGAGGCTGCAGTTCCTCATTCCTGCTAAAGAACAAGTACTCCAGCAAAACGTTTGGCCCATCATCTTCATTGCTAGTTGCCCTCATTGAGCAGGCTGAAAATGTCAACACCAAAAACACTTCTTTACCTCTATGTGCTGAAACATGTAGGGATGGTTGCAAATCTTCCTCAGCTGCATAATAGTGTTCATGAGCGTTTTTGTACCACCTTTGCCCTGGAAAAATAAGACAGCACTACTCAAACATTTCTCCCTAAGTGGACTACAATTATTGATACCAATGTGTGCAAAATCCTATTTTTTTGGGGGTGGGTGTTAAACTATTTATGGCATATTTCATCACTGTGCTTCCTAATAAATCTATCATTTTCTATCTAGGGATTAAACCATGGAACAGATGTTGGACAGTACAGGAACCATGGCAGAGACCTTCTTTTGCCTTATTTCACAAAGTGTGTGTTTTGTTTTGGCGTTTTTGCTTGAGCAGTGTGCAACCAGAAAGGCTGACTGCATAATTTCATGAAGGTGCCCCTCTTCACAAAAGTTATTCAAGCAACTATGTTGCAACATCACATTTTAAAAAATGAGCACCACTGCAGGAAAGCTTCTGACCCTGATACTGCTACAAATTTTAGAACTAGTAAGAAATTTTAAAATTACGTTTCAAAACAGTGTTATGGTCAGATACAATTATTGTTCGTCCAATGGCTTGTGTAAAGAGAGCCAATGTTTCTTCATCATGAATCTGAAGGCCCTCAAGAGCCCAAACCCAAATTCTTTAGTAAAATGGCTGCTTTCCCCTCTGAAAAAACACTGTCTATCATAACAGCATGGGACACAGGTGGTGCTGAGGTCTAAACCACAGAGCCTAGGGCTTGCCGATCAGAAGGTCGGTGGTTCGAATCCCCGCGACGGGGTGAGCTCCCGTTGCTTGGTCCCAGCTCCTGCCCACCTAGCAGTTCAAAAGCAGGTCAAAGTGCAAATAGATAAACAGGTAACGCTCTGGCGGGAAGGTAAACGGCGTTTCCGTGCGCTGCTCTGGTTCACCAGAAGCGGCTTAGTCATGCTGGCCACATGACCCGGAAGCTGTCTGCGGACAAACGCCGGCTCCCTCGGCCTAGAGAGATGAGCGCCGCAACCCCAGAGTCGTCCACGACTGGACCTAACGTTCAGGGGTCCTTTACCTTTATCATAACAACAATCCTTGCATGAAAAGAATAAAAACACTCATTGACTAGACTTGGCAATAAGATGCCCGTCCTTACTGTACATTAGAGAAAAAGGCTGAAGTCCAAACCTTTTTGTCCTTCTCTGATCCATCTGTAAGCAGCACTCCCTTGGCTTGCATGTGTCTATAAAGTACCCTTTGTAATGCAGACATATCACACTTAATCACATATTCCACCTGTTGTGAACAGAGAGAGGAGATATTAATTCATGAAACTGCATTCACAAAGCATGGATCCAAATAACCTGCACTTCCTGAGTTTGGGAGATTTTATTGCTTTCAGAGTCTTCAGACTTGTAGAAATCTTTGAGTAGCAGTATTTGGGAGGCGGTTGGGGAGAAGGTTCTAAGTTCAATCAATCCCTGGTACCTTTAGGTAGGGCTGGAAAAGTTACTCTGTCTGAAACCTTGGAGAGCCTGCCTGCGCCAGTCAGTGTATACAGTACTGAGATAGATGGACCAATGGTCTCTGACTTGGTATAAGGCTTTCCAAAGAGTCCCCACAAATGGTTCCTCATCATCCTGGAAAAAAGTAACAGGAGGGGTGCCAAAGGGTTCTGTCCTTGGATGAGGAATAGAGGGGATGCTAATCAAATCTGCAGATGACAACTAACTGGAAGGGTTATCTCATATTTTAGAAAACAGAATCAGGATGCAAGATGACCTTCACAGATGGGAAAACTGGGCCCAACCCAACAAAATGCTTTTTAACAGGGACAAATGAAAGGTTCTGCACTTAAGACAGGAATAACCAGATGCACAAATTTAGGATGGGGGACACTTGAGGCAGGGGGTGGGGTGGAAAGGTTTGGAGCAGGTCCAGCTTGTTTCCTGAGCTCCTCATTGCTACTAGTGGGGGTGGGAGGGGAACAAAGCAGAGAAAGGTTTTTCCCTTCATTCCTGCCCCATTTTAAAATGCACTTTCTTCTCTCTAATTGGTCAGCAGCATTAGACTGGGAAACGAAGGAAAACAAGAAGCTTTCTTCTCTCCTGCCATGTAAAAAGAGAAGGAAGCTTGCATTTCAAAAGGCATTTTCCCTTCTCTCCTTCCCTCCACGGCTTCACACAGCAGCAGCAGTGAGGGACAGGGATGAAAGGGGTTGGGGTTTGGCGACATGTAAAGGAGGAAGGGGAGTGGTGGTTTCGGCAAGCTGTGAGGGGAAGTTGTTTTGGGGGCTGAGCTGCAAGAGGAAGGATTTGGGGAGGCACGCTGTAAAGCGAAGTGGGACTTCATCAGGCAGGAGAGTTTGGGGGTATAAAGAGAGGAGGGGGATTTTTGAGGGGTTAAAGAGTAAAGGAAGGATTTAGGGGAGTGAGGTAAAAAGGGAGGTTGAACAGGCAAAAAGGGAGAGTGGGGTTTGGTTGGGTGCAAAGGGAGAGAGTTGGCGAGCAATGTAAGTAGGGGTACAACCCCTAGTATATAAAAAAGAGATTTTTAAAAATATATTAATATTAATGCATTTCTTGAGCACCCTTTCACAGAAAAAAGCTAGTAAGAGAGCTGCTGAGCAAATCCTAGGACATAGCAGACAACCAAACAGAGGTGAGGCAGATTTGAGTACCACCATTTCCCCTTCAGAATAGTGTTTATCCACCAGTTTGCAGACTCAGTTTTCAGGTAGTGGAACTGTGGTGGCTGAACAGTTGGTTTTGTAATCTCTGTGGTTATACCGAGTATGTCCAAAGATTCCAAACAAACGAAATTTAAGTTCTCCATGGCCATGTCTGTTTTATAAGGAGGGCTTGTGTTGCAGAAAGGTGAGAAAGATCCGAGCCCTATACAATAGCAACATGGAAATATGAAGACCTTTGAGCTGGAAACACCATGGTGGTGGTGAATCTCTTTTAGTTGTTTAGCAAGAATTACAGAAGTTATGAAAGGGCCCCAAACTTCATGACTGATGATTCCTCTGATTGCACTGGAAGCTGATATTCATGTAGCCAGCAGATCTGTCAGAAGAGAGCTCTCCTGGAGAGCAAAATTTGGCATTGAATGCAGATGTGAGGGATCTCATCTGCATGAAAGGATCTCATTTACCCTACGCACAATATAGGGATCTGTGATGACACTGACAATGGTGATAAGTTACAGTAATGCTGAGATGAAGGCAGTTAGGTCAGCTTCTGCCAAACAACATTTGTTTGGGATTCCTCTATGGATAAATTTGCCTTAAGTCATCAACTTTAGGATGGTGGTTGTTTTTTTTGTGAAACTCATTACAACAGATCTTTCTGATATCTAATAGTCAAGTAGACCTCATGGGATCTCTCCTGGGTCAGATGCCCAGGAAACAGCTGTTAGCAAAAGTATAAGGAAAGAATGAATCAAAAAGACTCAGGACATGCCCTGGTTGTGATCTCATTCTGAAAGGGAAGAGGTAGTAGTCAGTGCAGCTCACTGGAGTAGGATCCAACCATGCCCTGGGAGAGATCAAATAGCATAATTGAATCAGAAAGCTCTTATTCTATCAGCCTCTGAGTTCTACACCCCTGATCTAGGATGCAGATCACAGAATAGGCCAACCAAGTAAATTCTATGGCCTTTAAAATGTGTTTGTGGGAAGGGGGTTATTGGTTTTGATTTATTATGCAGTTTGTTTTCATTTTGTATTTTTATGTTGTGAACTGTCTTATGATCTTTGGATGGTGGTATACAAATTTAATAAACAGGAATAATAATGAACTGGGGTCGGTGTGTGCACTGAGAGTGAAGGACGAAATACTGCCAGAACTATTAGTTCCACACTCATTTTTTGCTGCCTTTCTTTTCATGCCCTACAGAATGAAGACAGCTGCACCAAAAGCAGGGCTTCCTTTCCTCCCACAAACTATGCAGTGCTCAGATTTTTCTCTGCAACCACAAGAGCTAGAAATGGAATACAAGACAGAAATATTCCCACGAAGTTAAATATTACAATTGATTCCAGGCTCTGTGTTGGGGATGGAGCATCACAACCCTAAATTCTAGACAATAGTCAGCAAAAAAAGCCACAAGTCGTCAAAAGCACACAGAGGAGCATCTTACGCCTGAAGTAATGAAAGATGTCTTTAGTAGCAGTACCTCAACCTTCTTTGAGATTACATGAGTGGCCCATTGATACATATCAAGCTTTATTCTGAGGCAAGCCATTTGTTTGTCTAGTCTTGTACTGTACATTCTGCTGGTGGCTCTCCAAGTTTCCAGCTCTAGGTCTTTCCCATCTCAGCTACATCAGAACCATTTTAGTATGGTACTGAACTGCCACTCTACAACTGAACCATCACACCTCCCATGTCCCAAGCCTCTCTACAGACTTTCCTTGATTAAACAGAGTCTCCAGCAGCCCCTTCAAAACAAGTGAACTAGGAATGATGTTACGCAGAAAAATTTGCATATGGACAACATGATATGAAAGATTCCTGCTAAAAGCTGGAATATTGCCTGCTTTTTAAGTGTTACCTTTTCAGGCAGCTGTGCTTCTACCTCCTTCTTTAACCTTCTTAGCAGGAAGGGACGCAACACTTTGTGCAAACGACGGATAATTAGAATAGTTTCTTCTTCATTTAAATCCACCTGTTTTTAGTTGCACACAGATTCAAGGAAACAAGTGTTATTTAAATATTTTTTCCCCAACATCACTAGAAAAGAAGTATGATCACTTTCAGACAAAAAGCCCATACTATCATTATTAACTATGTTAACAATAAACAATAAAACCATGAACCAAAAAAATTCACTTCACTGATTCATCTCTAATCCCCCAAAATGATCACAATCGCCGTAGTAATTACACAATCTCACATATCAATAGATAGATAAATGCAGCAGGGTTGAAGAAGATATTTGACAGCAAATCCAGACTACCAAAGAGCTGTAAAATGGCCAAGGAGGGCACAATGCTTAACCCCTCCTGCACCTGATGCTTCCCCTACAACCCCCTTTCCCAGCAGGGGTTCCAGACAGCCTTTTTGCTGCAACAGATATGAGTGCTGTCTCTTAAGGGAAAAGCAGCAGGGAACGGAAGGGTGAAGCTTTAGTACATTCCTCCTGCCATCCATTTCTCCGTTTCAAATCCTACAGCCCTTTTGCTGATTGACAGCAACCTGGCGTCCAAGAGGCAAGTCTACTTAATTTGGCCCCAGTCACCATGGTTACGGATGCTCTAATTTACCAATCTGTAACCTTGACTTAAAATGCTGTGAGCGTCAAGATTACAACGTGGCAAATTAGAGGAAACAAGAAGAGGAGGGCGGGAGCGAGGGAGAAATGCAACAATTTCTCTTAAAGAGCTTGGAATGAGGAAACTCTTCACCCAGAAGTCAAACCAAATGTAATCACAGGGAAAATGTGGATCTTCTGTCCCTATTCATCTTCTGCCCCAAACTATTTGAAGTGCCCCAAACTATTTGAAGTGGCATAGTATTTTAAAACTCTACCTCAGAGTGAGCACTGTCTTTTAAATGCAAAATATTAAAAGCAAACACCAGAAAGGTGTTTTTCTTTAGCAATGCCTTCTACTATGGGTTAATTGCAGTCCCATCAGTACTTACTATATTGAACAATACAAAGTGGAAGAGAGACCTTGAAAGGAAATTCACCACTGCATCTGATCAGAACAGCATGCTGCGTGCATGTATACTAAGACGGTCAACAGCAAAGTCAATTCTAAAAGTAAATGTGACCTAACTCTTGAGCTCACTAAAAGAATGTACAAAACATTAGAAATGCTGTGCCAACTGACCTAATCATTGCAATAAAACTATTTGGAGTCACACAGAATCACAAGACTCTAATAAAGCAAACTGGTTAAAAACAGTATTTTTCAGCCCTTTAAAAAAATTGTAAGACATCTGTATCACATTCTGACACCCTAAAGAAATCCAACCCCCCTCCCCCTAAGAAAAATTAAATAAAAACTGGTAATATTTATGGGTGACTGGACAGTGCAAGGAGGGGAAAGTGAAGGTGGAAGACTGCAAAATTTCATGGGACTAACAGGGAATGACTCCAGAGCATGGAGTGAAAAACCCTGGGTGAAAAATGCTGGCAGATGCTTCTTCCTGCGATTACCTTTTCTCCAGTCATGGCAAAAGGAGCATTAAACCACTGTTCAAATGTGCTACAGCTCTTGAAGATAGTTGGAAGGAGAAAGTTGAGCAGAGCCCATAGTTCAGGCAGCTTATTCTGTAGTGGAGTCCCTGTGAGAAGCAGACGACGTGGAGCTACATAGTGTGTATTCAGGACTTGGGTTAGCTTGCAATGGTGGTTCTTCATTCGGTGACCTTCATCAACAATCATGTACTTCCAACGAATCTGGTGATGCAGGACAGTAACCAAATCTACTTTACTTAAGTGTTTACTTCTCAGGTATGATTATTAGGCTTTCAATACAGCACAGTTCACCCCACAGCAAGGTGATAGTTTGGATGTAGCTAGGTATCTGTTGAACTAGTTCAGTTTTAATTTGCACCTAAGAAAAATGCAGGGGAATATTCACTATGCCACTAATCTGTAGAAGCAATATAACAGGTAGAATCAATATAATAGAAATATTGAAGACGGGGAAATTCTCACCATCCTCAAATGCTCCAGAGAAATGTGACTTCTGAAGCATCCCACATAGGCTAAACTAGTGCTATGGCTCTTGTGAGCAATTACTCAAATGTAATCATGATGAGAAAGTTGTGTATTGGCACTTATTAATACCCCATCTTGGCAATATCTCCTAGGACGCTGCTGTTGCTATACGGCAAAGGGTCCGATGATGGCAGTTGAAGTTAATGAGCCATACGAGGCAGCTGTCATGTGGGCTGATAAAAGCCGTTATTTGTTTTCGTCCTTTCAATATTGCTTTTTATTGAAAATTTAACAAGGACATAACACAACAGAGCACATGCAGTGTTATTCATGCAACCAAGACAAACCACAACCAATGAGCAAATAATACTGTACAGGTGTTACTGCAGCAAAAGTATCTCACCCAATTGAGAACAGAGAAGCAAGAGATTGCATATCATATTCAACCACAGTACTATATGCAACAAGTGCCATTTGCATTAGCTGAATTACTCTTCTTTTTAAAAAAACCAACATACTGACATGTACACTACACTCTTTCTTTCTCTCTTTCATTATGGGTGAGACGGGTGTCTGCTCTGAATCAGAGGAGAGGGGCCTGCCACTTTGAATTGCTTCAGAAGACATAACTGACACGATCCATCTTGAAGATCTAGTGACTGGGAGAGGACACCACAGTTTAATTTAGCGATGGGGAAACCTGTGGCTTGGCAGATGTTAACTCCAGTTCCCATGAGCCCCAGCCAGCATTGACGGTGATCAAGGAAGGAACATCTGGAGAGCCATAGGTTCCCTGTCCCTGGTTTAAAAGGACAAAATAGGCAAGGTTTCTCCATTTTTCAGTAATCAAGAAAATGTTATGCATGGTGGTGGTGGGGGTGTTGTAAATGCTTCATTTATCTATTATTCTAATACTAATAATGTCTATTACTTAACGTTAGTTTTGCAAGAAAAGCTGTCTAATATTGTCTATACTTTTAGGATACCACAATGATTTATTTCTAGAACTAATGGAAAATCAACACACCAGCAAATCCTGCTTTCAAATAGGAAAGCCTCACCTTTGCAAGAATGTGCTTATCTTTGATGATATATTCATATGTAGTGAGCAAAACATTAAACTTCCCACTTCGAAGCTGAGGTACAAATGCCCGTCTTGCAGCTGGAGAGCCCTAACAAAAAAGAATTAAGAAAAACTAAGCAAGAATTTGGAGAAATAATTGACATTTGTGTTGCACTTGTGGCTGCGAAACCCCTGACTCTGTCTGTCTGAGCTAGAACATGAGCATTCCTTCTTTTGTATTTATTAAGTTTTCCATTTTAACAATCCAATAAAAACCACATTAAAACATTCCAAATTATAATACAATAAAAAAGCCAAATATTCATGCCAAATTATATATCTTTGGGTGACTTCCCATGCTCTGAAGTTCGGGGAGTGATGATCTAATATGAACATGAGCATTCCAACTAAGTTGTCTGCAGTCAAGATTTAGCAAAGGGAGGCAAACAAAAGACAGGGGCTTTGTGGGGCTGGCTAAGGGAAACTTAGATACAAGGAATATAGAGCCGATAGGCTGGGAGGGATTATAAGAAAAACACAAATAAGCAGGAACAGGAAAGGTAAATTAAAAAGGAGCACTGAAGAAAAAGGCAGAAGGTACAGGGAGATGACAGAGAAAGAAGGGTTAATGGGAAGGCCTGATGAAGATATAAAACTTAAGGAAACAGAAATTTCCTTTTCACACACAGGTCTGAGGGATTGTGGGGGGAAGCTGTGTATTATTTGCAGGAAAGAAGTTGAAAAGCAAGAGGCTTTGGGGGAGGGCTGGCAACTTTGGTTTACAAAGAAATATGCTGCACTTTGGAAAATAAGAAGAAAAAATAAGCTTTTTCTCTCTTTAACTTTAGAAAAAGCTTTTCTGTAGCAGTCCTGCTACACTGATGGGCAAGAGTAGTTTAAGAAACAGGAAGGTGACCCCGCCCCCAATATTATGCCACACTTGTTGCTGAATGAACAGGAAAATGCAACAATTTGCTTTCAGTCAGAGGATGCTTGGTTCTTTCCTTGGAATCTTAACTGACTCATCATTCCATCTTGACAAATTTGAAATGAAAATCTGAACCACAATACTTGCCTTGTATGAGACTTTAACCACAGAAGGAGCCCACTTATCAAATTCATATGCCCAGTTTGAGAGAGTTCTAGAACAGAAAAACAGCAAAGACTCCATTTTATAAAGTCACGAACCACACATAATACAAAAATTGGCAGTTTAAAGAATAAGAACTGTGTACAACCCCTTCAAAACAGCACATCACAAAAGCGCATTACAAATGTGCATTCACAACTGCCAGTTTATCAGGTGATTTAGTCAGCTGGAGATAAGAGTCAGTGTCACTGATCCTGAAACAGATTTTGACATGCAAAATTGTTTTTCAAGCAGCCATTTGTTTCATTAGCAAAGCTCATGTAATGCTTTTGCCATCTCTCTTGCAAATACTGCATCAAATAACGATATGAACTATGGACATAGTACTTCTTAAGAATAGAACACTAAAAGCCTCGGAGGAATAATACAAAGGAGACTAGTTCCATGTGGCACTTCAAATACAGTATTTACACATTTCATAGCACTTTTTGACTTCTGACCACCTGATTCAAATCAATCAACTATAGTTACATGGGATCAAATAACTGAATGGGATTAATCTGGCCTAGTAACATGCCTCAAAAAGTGGCCATGCTGTGGTTAGTGCAAACCAGTTTTTTGCCAAGTCGGAGTTAAATCATACTTCCAGCATTATACCAGCCACACTCCCAGATTTCTTGCTATGCTTAACAGGTCTAATATTTAACACTCCCCATTCTGAAAGTTACTTATACTATCGCCACACACACTCTGCTAGTCTTGCCCTGTTTCTATCATGTTTGCTGAATTTGGAGACCATATTTTGTTCATATTTCTGCACGAAGCAGACCAGCCCAGATGGCTGCATTAGAACTATAAAGGTGATATACTACAATAAGATATTTTGCATGAACACAGAAGCATTTGAATGTGACAATCCTTAAGTGGCAGATGGATCCAGTAGGAATACTTACGACAGAGGTACTATAATGAGGAACGGTCCATTGATACGTTTGTGCTCCATGAGGTATGTAATTAAAGCAATGGTCTGGATTGTCTTACCCAGACCCATTTCATCTGCCAGGATTCCATTTAGATTATTATTGTACAAGGATACTAGCCACTCTAAACCTTTAATCTATGGGAAAAGAAAAAGAAATGCTCACACGTTTCTGGACACATGGAGAGAAAATACTGTCAATACTTGCTTCCTCTTTTGCAATTTTAAGCACATCTACAGCCAGCACAACTACCTAAGCTAACACTGCTCTGAAGTAAAGGGCCTTGCTTTCAGTTTCTCACCTGATACTGTTTGAGGACACCATTCACCATGAGAGTGGACTGTTTGTCTACCCTTTCAGTGACTGCATGAGCCACAGCGTAGTAGGACTGTAACCCCCTTGCCAGGGCTTGAGACACTCCATACTCGTCATCAACATCTTGCTTTGCATTCCTAAGGGAAAAGATTAAACAGGTTGGGAAAATGGGTTAAGAGTGAGAGAAAAAAATGAGAGAGAGAGAGAGAGAGAGAGAGAGAAACTTGGATCATATACCTAACTGGCAAAATCCTTACTAACTTAGAACATTTAAAAGAAAACTTAACCTTTTATAGCACAGGAAACAAAGACTATGGTTTGTTTGAGCGGAGTTATTGGTTGGTTGGTTGGTTTGTGGTGCATTTTTTGTGTAGGTTCAACCTAAATGTGGGAGATAAGTGTTTTAGGTTGGAAACTGGCATGAGGTTAAGGTGAAAAAACACCTCCTCTGAACTGCAGCATCATCCCAGTGAGCCTCCCCACCCTCTGGGCTGTGAGAGGAGTTGGGGCTGGGGTTTTTTTCTCTTTGGGGGAAGGCCCTGCCTTAAGTTCCTAGTATTGTGGGAGGGTTGTGGCCTCTGGAAAGATGGAGGGGTTGCAATACAGTCAAACCTCGGTTTTTGGACGTCTGGGCTGCCGAATGTTTCGGCTGCCGAACGCCAAAGACCCGGAAGTGAATGTTTCCGTTTTCAAACATGCCTCAGAAGTCAAACAGCGTCTGAGGCGTGTTTCTCAATTTCCCCCACTGAACTTGCTGACAGCCCTTTGGTCCTCGGTTTTTGACCGTTTTGGAAGTCTAACCGACTTCCGGAACAGATTACATTCGGAAACCAATGTTCCACTGTACAAGGAACAGTGAGGGCAGATCTAACTCTACACAGCACCATGGATCCCCTCTTCTAGGATCATTAAAGTGATCTATAACCTGTTTCTCTCTCAGGTGAATGACTGGGGGATCTGATAATATAATAATAATAATATTTATTATTTGTACCCCGCCCATCTGGCTGGATTTCCCCAGCCACTCTGGGCGGCTTCCAACAAAAATCAGATACAAAAATATTACACATTAAAAACTTCCCTGAAAAGGGCTGCCTTCAGGTTTTTTCTGAATGTCAGGTAGTTGTTTATCTCCTTGACCTGTAATGGGAAGGCATTCCACAGGGCAGGCGCCACTACCGAGAAGGCCCTCTGCCTGGTTCCCTGTAGCTTTGCTTCTCGCAGTGAGGGAACCGCCAGAAGGCCCTCGGCACTGGATCTCAGTGTCCGGGCTGAATGATGGGGGTGGAGACGCTCCTTCAGGTATACAGGACCGAGGCCGTTTAGGGCTTTAAAGGTCAGCACCAACACTTTGAATTGTGCTCGGAAACGTACTGGGGGCCAATGTAGATCTTTCAGGACCGGTGTTATGTGGTCCCGGCGGCCACTCCCAGTCACCAGTCTAGCTGCCACATTCTGGATTAATTGCAGTTTCCGGGTCACCTTCAAAGGTAGCCCCACATAGAGCGCATTGCAGTAGTCCAAGCGGGAGATAACCAGAGCATGCACCACTCTGGTGAGACAG
The DNA here is from genome assembly GCF_009819535.1 of Lacerta agilis. Taxonomy (NCBI): domain Eukaryota; kingdom Metazoa; phylum Chordata; class Lepidosauria; order Squamata; family Lacertidae; genus Lacerta; species Lacerta agilis. The sequence goes on from NC_046327.1 coordinate 32,216,481, forward strand.
TCCGCGGGCAGGTAGGGTCTCAGCCTGCGTACCAGGTGGAGCTGGTAGACAGCTGCCCTGGATACAGAATTAACCTGTGCTTCCATGGACAGCCGTGAGTCCAAAATGACTCCCAGGCTGCGCACCTGGTCCTTCAGGGGCACAGTTACCCCATTCAGGACCAGGGAATCCTCCACACCTTCCCTCCTCCTGTCCCCCAAAAACAGTACTTCTGTCTTGTCAGGATTCAACCTCAATCTGTTAGCCGCCATCCATCCTCCAACCGCCTCCAGGCACTCACACAGGACCTTCACGGCCTTCACTGGTTCTGATTTGAAAGAGAGGTAGAGCTGGGTATCATCCGCATACTGATGAACACCCAGCCCAAACCCCCTGATGATCTCTCCCAGCGGCTTCATATAGATATTAAAAAGCATGGGGGAGAGGACGGAACCCTGAGGCACCCCACAAGTGAGAGCCCAGGGGTCTGAACACTCATCCCCCACCACCACTTTCTGAACACGGCCCAGGAGGAAGGAGCGGAACCACTGATGCTGCTGCTGTGCTATATTTTTTAGCCAATTAGTTATATAAGTTTTTATCCATAGTTTATTGTTACTGAAATGTATTGCCTGCTTTTACTATAAATCAGCTTGAGATGAAAAATTTGTATGGTGAATAAATTAAATAAACATTCCCTTAATTTTTCACAAGTCATGACTATATTTAAAAATAATTGTATTATATGTCAAAAGGTAAAGGTAAAGGACCTCTGATAGTTAAGTCCAGTTGCGAACGACTCTGGGGTTGCGTGCTCATCTCGCTTTATTGGCCGAGGGAGCCGGCATTTGTCCGCAGTCAGCTTCTGGGTCATGTGGCCAGCATGACTAAGCCGCTTCTGCAAACCAGAGCAGCGCACGGAAACACTGTTTACCATCCCGCCGGAGCGGTACCTATTTATCTACTTGCGCTTTGACGTGCTTTCAAACTGCTAGGTTGGCAGGAGCAGGGACCAAGCAATGGGAGCTCACCCTGTCGCAGGGATTCGAATCGCCAACCTTCTGATCGGCAAGCCCTAGGCTCAGTGGTTTGGACCACAGCACCACCCATTACAGTGCACTAATTTTCACTTTCTGTTGGTCACCTTGGAGGCCTCCTGTCAGCCAGAAAGGCAGGCTGAAAATAATGTACACAACCAGAACCAGCTACTAACCCTGGATCTACGGTGTCCCTGATAACTATGTGTATATGGGGGTGGAGAGTAATAGCTCCTTCCCCAACTCCTATCCTCTTGGGAAGGGGGGAGCGAGAGAGAGAGAGAGATAGGGAGCAAGAGTCTTCTACTCATTGACTGTAGATGGAGAACTCTTCCTCTTGCCCCTTTGAAAGTGGGCTGCAGGAAAGGTAGGGCAAGAACAAGAGATATCAGAAGAAGGGCAACCTCTGCTCAAGCCTGTTTAACTACAGCCTTGTATCTTTCTGCTCCTGGGCATTAAAGGGATGCTGTGAGCCTTACTCAATAATGTGCCTTGCATCCACTTCAGATACATCATCGCTATCCGGATCTGGAATTTTCTTCTTCTCCTCCACAGGTAAAGCAGACTGAGAAGGTGGTGGTTGTTCCTCTTCCTCCTCCTGTCAGAAACAGAAACTGCATCAATTTTGATACGTATACCGACATAAAATCAAAATGCTTTCAATGCTGTCTTAATTAGGAGGACAGTCTGCTGAAAGACTTGTACACACTGACCAACCACAGGCAAAATCTCAAGAACTACAGCCTGTGTATATTTTAATATTTAACATGAAATTTATGTAGATACAACTTGTGGGCATTGACCATGCCTCCACAGCAGTCTTCTGGCTTATCTGCTACACCTGCACAGAACGCAATCAAGAAAATTGTGTGAAAGCTGAGCCATTCCTTCATACCTCTTCTTCCTCTTCTGATCCGCTTTCTTCACTGTCAGATCTTGGTGCTACTTCATATCTATTTAAACAGATATTAAAATGGCTAATATGGATAACATGGAAAAAATAGATAGGAAAATGTGATACTCTTAATTTTCTACTTAATCAGTCATGGAGAGCAATCTGACTAGGGTTGCTCCTTTTTTCTGAAGTCATGGGGGGAGTTTGCAGGAAGCAAGAAACTCAAGTATAGAAAATAGGGGTGTGTATTCTGTCAGTAGCACTGGGGGTGGGGGAATCTTGAACAGAGAAAATGAGACATTTCTAAAAAGCTATTCCCACTCCAGTCCCTTGTACACACAGCAAGAAGTAATCCCTAATATGCCCAAGGCTGGAAGGGAAAAATGTTTCTCTGATAAACAAGCAAAATCTAAGTTCACCACAAATCAAATTTTCTGTTTCCCCACACAGTGAGGGAAGCTATTGACTTGGGATTTCCACATTAGGGCAATATTGCTGAGTGGGAAAATCGAACAAAGAGAACACTTGCTCTGTAACATGCCATCCAACCAAAGGAAGGTTTCATGAATGTGAGCACCAAGTACATAGGAAGAGCCCTGTGGAATCAGACCAAGGAGCTACCTAAGCCCAGCATCCTTCCCCCCCACCCAACTGTGAACAGCTGGAGGCATCTGAGATGCCTTGCTAGAAACTGGTAGTCAGATTTACTGTCTCTTTATAGGGAAGCTTGATTTAAGCTAGTGGTTTTCAACCTTTTTGAGTCCACAGTGCCCTTGACCAACCACATTCTTTCTACGGCTCCCTCGTGGTAGCCATGTACGCTGGGGTTCCATCATAGGATGTGTGCATGTAGGGATTCCCCTGTTCCGCCCCCCACCCCACCCCATTCCCCCACATTCTGCCCTGCCCTGCCCCACCCCACCCTTTTCAGGTGCAGTTTTTTGTGTGCATGTAAGTGGGAGCAGCAGGAGCAGCAGCAGCACGATTCAGGCTGGACTGAGGTGGGGGAAGAGACAAAGATTGATCGATCTGCAGCTATGCAAGAATGATGTCAAGAGGGAGGGAGAGAGAAGGAGGGCCCTCCCATGCCATCCCTGAAAAATCGTTGTCACCCAAGGGTGCTGAGGCACACAAGTTTAAATCCTCTGATTTAAGCAACTGAGGCTTAAATATACCAATTATCCCCTTTTGAAAAAAAAACTTAGAGGCAAATTAAAAGCTAGCTTTTCTTAACAATCAAAGTTCAGAAGTAGTGGATGACCCCATGGATACGACTTTTGAACAAACAAACAGGATGCAGTTACACGGTGCTAATTTCATGGCAAAATACAAAGGATTAAATCTGTTGGCAACTTACCCAGGATTCATTTCTAACCAAGTATCCAGTTGTCCTGCTTTCGGTGCATCTGTGCCAGTAAGAATTTTCCCACTTTCTACATGGATCACTTTCACAGGTAGGTCACTCATTTGGCTGGTTTCATCCAAAGGCTGAAAAAACACAAATGTGTGTTAAACTTAATTGTTTTATATTTCCACAGTACAAAAAATGAGGGTCCCCAATGATGGTACTGTTTATGCCAGGGGTCAGCAACCTAAGGCTCATGGGTCAGAAGCGGCCCATGAGCCGCCTTCGAACTGAGCTGCCCACTCGCGCTAAACCGGCGCAGTGCGGCACCGGGACTTGCTTCTGTAGTGCCAGAAATTGTGTCTGTACACACGCAGATGCTGGAAATCGCACACATGCAATCCGGCACACGGAGGGATCTCCACGGGACCGATCTGGCCCAGGCAAGATAAACCTTGCTGACCCCTGGTTTATGCATCCTTTTTAAGAAGAAGTTGGGTGGTTACCTGTCATGTAGGATCTGGTTGAGATTCCTGCATTGCAGGCGATGGACCTTCAAGGTACATTCCACACTATAATTCTATGAAAAAAATGGCTTACTGAGAGCTTTTGTGACGTAGTGGACACTTTGTTGGACAAGGACAGGGCAACTTGCACATTCCTGCAGCTTTTGTAGTGCTTCACATATGTTTGTTTGATCAGAATAGACAAAAGGGTCAGAAGAAATTAGTGAGTACATGCAATGCTGTCTCTATGCCCTGCTAGCTTTTCCCACTTGGCCTGGGAGAGCAGGGCACTGACCAATTCCAGCTACGAAAGCTGAGGCTGCTGAACAAACTCTTGGGTTGGGTTACTGTTTAGGGGCTGTTTTGCTGTTGCTGTTATAGATATTAATTTTTTGTATCTCTATTTTTAGATCGTATTATTATTTACTAGTACATTAACCCTGTTAAATTAACGGGCGCTAGAACATATGTGGTCAAACTGTTGCCCTAGCAACGTCGGGGACATGCGCAGAGCTGACTGAGCGGCTCTCGCTTATCTCGTTGTTTTTTTCTAACAACGCGAGAGCCGCATGACGTAGCCAGCTCTGCGTATGGCGCCCCTGTTGCTCTAGCAACATCGGGAACACGCGCAGAGCGTCTCTGCGCTCCAAGTCCCAACGGCTGTCCGTGGGGCACATGCGCAGTAGCGCAATCCCACGGACGCAGGGACTGGACGCAGAGACACTTGCACTTTATTATTGATTTATGTGGAAATTGTTCAATTTGGTTGTGTATGTTTTAACGTGTTTTATTTATTGTTTATGACAACTTTTGTTATGTTTGTTATTATGCAAACCTCACATTATAAGGCTCTTTAAGCACTGCTTTAACTATGGAAAGGTGGCATACAAATAAAATTATGATTATGATACTATCTAAATGGCTGAAAATCTATGGTCTGTTTGCAGTGAAGCTGCGATAGGGAAGCTGCTGGCACATAAGGACCAGGAGACTTGGACTGAAATGACTACAGCCAGCTTATTTACAGTCTGGGCTTTGATGGTCCTCTCATGAGCTGGATGTTTATCATACTGAGCCTTAAGCAGTTTTATAACATTGTTACTTGTTTATACATGCAATTTATTCTTTGGCTTCTTTTAAGTTGATTCTTCAGCTCTTCTTTTTCCACAGCTTCTCGTTGAAGCCTAGCTACCATTGCTTTCATCTCCAGCCCTTTCATGATCTTTTCCAAAACCTTCATGTTCACTGCAGAGCTCATTTTTCAAACTTAGCTTTATTTCAACATGGTGGTGAGTTTCCTGTTTTAACTGTTTCTCCATCACTTTCAACACATTGACAATACTCTTGAGGTCATTTTGCATGAGGCAGCACTTGTGTGTTTCCTGTTTAATTTTCAACAACAAGTTTTCAAGCTTCTTCATTAGTTCATCTTTCTGCTTAAGCAGCTCATTTATTTTCTGCTGCGATTTTTCTAGGCTGGGCTCCACCACAGAATACTGCTTTTCAAAAAGCAGTTTTGTAGTTTCTTCTTTGAACCTCTCAGAGAGCTGGTGCTCAAATTGCCTTTAACCGCAGTGAAACAGCAATATTAAGCTTCACTGGCAGATTTCTGACGAACAATCTTTGTTGAAAGGCACAAAAATATGCGAGTTTTTTTTTAATCTGGGCAGCAGGAACCCTAACTTCTTCAGGCTAATGATTCTGCTGAACCTAAGAAGCAGATATTGAAATATGATCATATAAAGCTTGTGGAAAGCCCCTATAAGCAGGAACATCTACTCAGCCAATCATATTTCTTCTCTCTTTCCTCTATGAGGTCATGCTTACAGAACAATGCTGGTTGGTAAATGAGGTCATCACAATAGCTGTTTGAATATACTCATTTCTAGCTGACATTTGGAGCTGGAAGAAGGTATTACATGGTTTCCTTGAGCTTTTCATTTCCTTGTTCCTAAATACTATATATATAAATACTGTGTGTGTGTGTATATATATATAATGGCTTATCAGTTTAATTTAGATAGGATGCTGAGGCTGAATAGTCTTGATTTGTTCATTTTCCTTGTTCTTTTATTCCTAAATATTTTACAGATATATTAGATTTAGATTTAGTTACTTTCAGAGTTAGAACTAATTGCATTTTGCTATTTGTTGTGTGAAGATATATATAATTTAAGGATGCTAAAGTTGAATATTCTTCCAAAATCTTTCCAAATGCTCAAAAAACCTTAATCCCTAAAAGCTGAGCTTAGATAGGATGTTACAGGAAGGGCTATTCCTTTAGTATACGGCCAAAGTCTTTTATCAGGTAAGAGACCTGATGCTCTAATGATATACAGGTGAAACTCGAAAAATTAGAATATCGTGGAAAAGTCCATTTATGTAATCAATTTGAAAAGCAGTTTGAAAAGTTTGTAAAGAACCATCAGCTGGGTTGACTGTGGCAACTTAGTACAGCCTCTAGCCTACCAGGTAATGAAAATAGGTTTAGTTTTCAAGAAGCAATGAGAAACTTGTTTTTAACATTTCTTTCAATTTTCTCCTGAGAATGTTGATGCTGACTATCTTCTATAATTCATTTCCAAATAGTCAAAACCCTTAATCTAAGCCCTGTGGCTCAAGTGGTGGGTTTCCATGCCTTCCGCTTTGTCCAGACAATCCAAAACAGACCAAGGTTCAGGGCACTGATCCTGAGCCTCAGGTGGAACCTGCTACTACCACAAAGGAATCTGCTACACAGAATCAGGTGAGCTTTTCAGTGGGAAGTAATCAAAACATATAAAAGAACGTAAAGAAAGGACCAAATATTGAAAAGGCATGCAACAGAATTTACAGGATGAGAAGAGGTTATTGCCAGCACAAAAGCAACATAGGCAGTTGCTCTCCATTTTTGAAACTGTCATTTTAATGCCTTGCTGGCTGGACAGGGCTCTGGTAAAGTATTCTATACGATTCTTCTGTTTAGGCCTAAGAACATGGTGGCTCTAACTTGGGTTAAGTGGAAGGGAACAATGCCTTTTTAATGGAGCGTCCTTAACATTTGCTTGGGATTATAAAGTACAAAACTCCCCCAAATCCTTGAAGGATATAAATACAGTGTTGCTCTTGATGGTCAAACTAGCTGCACAAGTAGTGAGAGCACACTGGGAACACAAAGACTGCCTATGCCAGGTCACCTTTTCTAGTCCAGCAGCATGTTAAGCAGGGCATGAAGGCCAACGCACTCAGCCCCTGGCCTGTTGTGTCCTTCTCAGCAACTGTCTCTGAACATGGAATATCCATTTAGCCAATATAAGGAATTGGGACATAGGGAAGGAATGAAGCATAACAGTGTTTGATGACTGCTCCATAGCACTTTATAGTGTTATGACCAATGGCTACAGATCAGCACACTAAACTATGGCTAGAAAAATCATGAATGGGGAGAATATTATTATGATTATTGTTGTTGTTATTGGATCTTACTTCACCATCTGGTCCAATTGCTGGTGTCTGTCCTTCTGCAGTTTCAGCCTTCTGGGAATAAAGGAAGAACATTAATCCTTTGTTAACAGGAATAATAGCAAATTGCATTTTTAAACACTGTATCTACTTAAGACACTTTTATCCCACTCTTCAGCCAAAAAAGGCTCCTAGCCGTGAGCGATAAAACATTTCTTGCCTTCAGCCTTACAATTTAAGACATGACATGAAAAGAAAAGAAAACGGATTGTGACGGAGGAGGTAAAAACAACAATGTACTTCAAGCAGAAGAAGAAGAGTTTGGATTTGATATCCCACTTTATCAGTACCCGAAGGAGTCTCAAAGTGGCTAACATTCTCCTTTCCCTTCCTCCCCCACAACAAACACTCTGTGAGGTGAGTGGGGCTGAGAGACTTCAAAGAAGTGTGACTAGCCCAAGGTCACCCAGCAGCTGCATGTGGAGGAGCGGAGACACGAACCCGGTTCCCCAGATTACGAGACTACCGCTCTTAACCACTACACCACACTGGCTCTCAAGCAGCATTTCTTTTAGTTACAGAGTGCAGTGACCAGCTAGAATGGAAAGATGACAAGGAGAGGAGCAACCAAAGTTGCTGGTCCTTCAGCTGAAGCTGTGGGATACTTCTGATATATCCCATGTGCCCCTGCAATGGGTTCCCTATCCTAAGAAACTGGCATTTATTCCGATCATGTAGAGCAAGTCCTTGATCAGGACTCCCCTGGAGAAGTTGCTGAATCTTGTCCACCAGCACAAAGACAGCCACATGGGAGAAATAAATTTCCAGAGGCAATGTGTGTACAGTGGCATCTTGATATGAGAGAAGTGTCCACTGATGTGGCCTAGAATAGAAACTTTCCCATGGCAATATGTGTTCCAAAGCTTGGGCAAGAACCATTATTTCTGCTGTCCTGCTGGAGGCGACAGATGCCATGGTGAAGCAGAACTTCTCAGTAGGAAGAGTGGGGATGTGTCTTGAGCATTATCTATCATTGCTCCCTTATGCTGAATCCTGCAAGTGGAATGTAGATGGCTTTTGTCTTCCTTGACCCATGATCCTTCAGGTGGGTCAAAACGATCTGTAGGTCATGGTGGACTTCATGAAAACAAGATGACTGGCTTAATAATTGTCAAGTTAACTGTACACATTGACTTAACTATTCAGTTTGATCCCCTCTGAGAACTGCAGTTTCAATCACTGCTAGTGCATTTAAAATGCCTTCTCCTTCTTAATCAATCTCCTCAGTATAATCCAGGCATCCCCAAACTCGGTCCTCCAGATGTTTTGGGACAACAATTCCCATCATCCCTGACCACTGGTCCTGTTAGCTAGGGATGATGGGAGTTGTAGTCCCAAAACATCTGGAGGGCTGAGTTTAGGGATGCCTGGTATAATCAAAGCCATCATGTGCCCTCTGGAGGCCCACATTTGACACCGCAGGGCTAACATTTGTAGGTGATAATGGTGCTGGCTGGAGAGCATGTCTGCAGTGAGTACAGGAAGAATCCTGGATGGTTTTGTACTGAAGACAAGAGCCACTGCGATCCTTTGTAAAGTAGGTGCAGCACTATGAGGATCTCATTCCTGGTTGTGGCTACAACATCAACCATTGCGGTCAACCAAGAAACACTATCAGCTCCCTGACAACATGCACATTGACAGTAGAGAAGGAGGAGGATAGAATTTGCCTCCTGACCACCCTGACATAATGCTGTCATGATGTAATGCTGAGCATAGTTTTGGAGACTATCACCCCTTTTCCTGTAGGAGCATGGGAGGAGGGGAAGTGGAGTAAAAAAAACAGGTAATAGCAGAAGATAGGCAACAAACAAATGTAGAATGATAAGAAAGTATTTCCTCCTCCTTTGCTGAAGAAGAGGCAACTGGGACCAGGAGAAAACAAACAAGGGAGTAACAGAATGGAGGAGAAACAACAGGCCTGAGTCCCAGGAATAACACACAGGAGTAGCAAGTAGGATCTGCTCCAAGCAAAGGCAGAAAATGAACTGAAGGACCAGGAAATGTCTCCAGGAAAAAACTGTTCCATGTGATTCTTGCCTTCCAAATCAATAGTGGGAACCGTAATCCACTTGGATACACCTCCCATGCTCAACTGAGAATGGGTATAAAACTTGCTTATTGCATTACCAAGACCCACATTACAAAATTTTAAAGATACAGTACAAATAGAGCAGAAACATGTTCCAAGGCAACATATAGAAAATTGGAAGCTTTAAAGGAAACCATTGCACACAAGAAACATCTATGTTCCTTAAAGCAGGAGGTTTTTGAGACGGGAACACAAAGTGGCTGCTTGCTATGGGAAAGGGATTTGGTGCAAGGTATTTCCTTAGATTTCCAGAACTGGCTATGGCATCATGTTCAACATAATGTAAGTACAAATCTTCAGAAAAGCTTCTATAAATTTATGTTCTGTTGGTATCTGACATCTAAGGCTTAATCACATTTATAGATGGTTAAGGAACATGTTGAAGAGCTGGTATGTTTTACATATTCTGGACCTTCTAGGCAACTTCAAAAGATGACATGAGAAATCTATCAGGTTATGACCGAACAGTTAGATCCTTTAGTCATATTATTTGTCCATGAAAAAGGACTGGTTTTAACATAAAATGTTGAAATGGTATTCTATTTAACAACAGTTGCTTTGTGGGTGTTTTATTTATGGATATTGTGTGATTGTTCTGATCTGCTATGATATCAATACTATGTTGTTTATGCCAAAAAATAAAATAACTATTCAGAGAATTGGAGCCTGCTCAGAGGCACACAACCAAAGGCCTGTTGAATCAGAAATGAAATGTGAAGCATCTTCCAACCCAAATGCTTATACGAAGTTTGCATTTCATCAGCATGATTGATCATACCAAGTTAATGAACTCCAGGTTACCTTCTTTTTCTTCTTCTTCTTTTTCTCCTTCGCAACTTGGGCAGCCTTGTGCTGTCTCACCAGCTCTGTGAGGTTGGCCACATATTCATCTGTTTGCTGAAGCAGGTAGGCTAAGCGCTTATCTTTCTTTTGATCAATTAGCTTTCGGTACCCTTCTTCATCTTCAGCCTTTTAAAAAAAGATGCTTTAAATTAGGAACAACAGTTATTTAAAACAAAGTGTACCAAACTGCAATCTACAGAGCTCAGCTGGGTAAAGTTTATGCCTGAAACATCTCTAGCTTACCATCAACCTGCGCATTCTCTCCTTCTCAATCCTCTCATTCTCCTTCTTTTGCTCACGCTCAGTATTGGCATGGTAAGTGGCCACAGCCTTTGTAAGCTTTTGAATCTTCCCTGTGACAGATCGGTGGTATTCTTTAAAATCCTTGGCATGCTGAAGAATGCTATTGAGGTACTCCTAAAAGGAAATGTAATACAAAAGGGATTAATGAATTTATACACCTGTGACAGAGCCTCTTAAGACTGTTGGCAATCTACAACTGTGATATCAGCCATCACAAAATTCCCATTATAAGTGTATTCAATTGCATCTTGAGCCCAGTGACATTCTTAGCTGTTGCAAATGTTCTGCAGGATGTTACTGCTTTCAATAATTTAGGTTTCCTTCCTCTAGCCAAAATCTCAATTTCTGCTTGTAATTTCCTTTAGTCTTATCTCCACAAAGCCAGAAGCAGCCAAACAGAGCACTCAGGTTGAGACAACCTCCAGAGAAACCCAATGTACACCGAGATGCCCATAAACGCCTTATGAGGACACCGAAATTGTTTGTGAGGTAGGTTCAGTCATGTGAGAATGGTAAGCCAAAGGATACTCAGTGAATCAAAAATATCTCCTCCTCAGCTGCAGAGAGTGGCCAAAGGTGAACAACAAGTGAGCATGACCCTATCCAATAGCTAGTGAGATGCAGTGGAAAGAGGTTTGGGATTGGATTATGAAGACCTGGGTTCAAATCTCTACTTCATTGTCAAACTCACTGGGTATCCCCTCAGGGCATTCACTTTTTCTCACCCTGTAACCGAGGCATAGGAAAACTCCGGCCCTCCAGATATTTGGGAATACAATTCCCATCATCCCTGACCACTGGTCCTGTTAGCTAGGGATGATGGGAATTGTAGTCCCAAACATCTGGAGGGCCGGAGTTTGCCTATGCCGGCTGTAACCCACCTCACAGGGTTGTAGTGGGAATGCTACTCAACAGTCCTAAGCAAAACGGTGCAGTGTATTCTTATTTAAGATTTTAATCATAGTCTATGTTTAGGCAGTTCCAATACATGATAATCTGAAAATACAGGAACTGTTTTAGTAGCTAAGAAGTTTATTGTAGAGAACGTTAGAAATCTCATCTACCTTCCTCTCTGGATAAACAGGCCGGCAATATGCTAACTTTTTATGCTAAAGAAATTAGACCTACAGCAATGGATACCAAAGATGGATAACGCCATATTTTCAATAGCTGTTTGAGCAGTGATGCACCTAGTTCTTCACCTCCATTGTTGCCATGCATTTTACTTCCCTTTATCTCTTCTCTTAACCCTCTAGCCTTCTCAACATTTAGGAGTGATTTCAACCCCAACCCCATCACCTAATTTTCCTTCTCCTCATTCAAGAAATTGGTGGGGTTACTTTGCTTGCTACATGTTAGTTACCTACAAAAATGCAGTAACTTCATGTAGAAAAATAAAATGGAAACACCCTCCTCTACACACCATCTCACATAAAAACAGAAGAATTGCATGCCTGATGTTTTTGCCGGCGTTTCCGTTCTTGTTCAATCTTCTGCTGTTTCTCCAGCTTCTCAGTGATGCGAGCTTCCCGCAGGGACTGCCGTTTGCTACGTTTGTATGCCTTGGCGTTCAGTGCTGTTTCCAGAGCAGTATCTCTTCTCATGCATACCACAACTTCTTGACGCAGCTTTGGAACAACAATTTTAAAAGAAAGAGTCAATTCTTATCTGAAAGTTGAGAAAGGAGTGGACTAAGACATCCACCTGCACGCTGTCACAAAGCATGTACCTGCCAAGTATATCCAAAACAGCACATTACAAGAAGGTATTTTTGCAATTGTCTTTTGTAGTGGCTTTTCAAAAGAGAAAACAAAGCATTAATTGCGTTAGCATTAAACTGAGTGAATGGAAGTGCTAAACTTAAGGAGAAACTATACAACAAGGTATTTATAGAAATGGTCTCAAAGCCCCAGAATGGTTTAGATCTCAAATATATGTACACATTTCCTTAAAGGGATGGACAAAGTAAGGGAAATGAATCAGGAAGGTTACCTCTGGGGCCTATTCTCCAATATGTTTTAGGGCAGTGATGGCCAAACTTGGCCCTCCGGCTGTTTTGGGACTACAATTCCCATCATCCCAGACTACCAGTCTTGTTGTCCCAAAACAGCTAGAGGGCTAGGTTTGGCCATCACTGTTTTAGGGAATCCTTCATTTATCAGTCTCTTTAAGCAGGGAAAATGCACACATGACCCTGCTGAAAGGCTTGAGACTTATCTATAGACCTGAGGTTCCTTTGAACCTTAGAGCCCCTAGAATTCCATGCAAGGCAGAAGAACAAAGCATATATACATGGATAGCCACTTCAAATGATTTGATAGGACTGTTTGCTGAGGGTGGAAGGGCCCCACCCTTGCCTCTTTCCACCTGGCTTGGGGCGGGGCTTAACAGGCTTCACAAGGACTGCAGCTGCTGCTTAGCACCGACGGCTCCTCTTTTAAATTGTTTTTAATTTTTATCTGTGTTGTTTTAAATGAGACCATCTCGGAAGACCTGCCCCCTGCCTTACTGGCCCTTTCCCATCTGGCCTGGGAGAGTGGAGTGCTGACTGACTCCAACTACAAAAGCTGAGGCTGTTGAACAGAGTCTTGGGCTGGAGTACTGTTTATGGGGGGCGGGTTGAGAGAGCTGTTGCTGTTATTGACATTATTGTTGTATCTTTAGTTTTAGATCTTATGATTCATGTGGAAATTGTTTCCATTAGGTTGTGTACTTTTGATGTGTTTTATTTATTGTTTATGACTTTTGTTATGTTTGTAATTATGTAAATTTTGTCATGTTGTAAGCTGCCTTGAGCATAGTTTCAACTATGGAAAGGCGGCATACAAATAAAATGATGGTGGTGATGCTGATATTGCTCATTATTTCTATTTTGTTATTCAAGTAACTCCACCTGCTCCCCCCCCTTTTAACAGTACTTGGATGAGATCAACTACCCCCAAGGTGCCCTTCAAGAAGAGGAGTTGCCAAACACAACAGAGGAAGGATAGGTGAAAAGGAAAATCCAGGGTCTCTGAAACACCTTGATTCAAAGTGAGGCCTAGTCCAGGAAAGGCTTTTGGGGAATAATAATAATAATAATAATAATAATAAATAATGTTAATAAAATAATAATAATAAGAAGAAGAAGAAGAAGAAGAAAGCTAAGGATAAATTTTAAAAATGGCTGGGCTAGGCGGAAGATTATTGAGTGGGAACACTGGAGAAAAGAAGAATGGCATGGGGGAGATGCACATGGATTCAAGAAAGATATGCAGAAAACCAAACAAAATAATTTCTGGGGAAAGCAGAGTGGAGAAAGAAGACATAACAAGGTGGAGAAATGTGTAGAAAGAGAAGAAAATGCTGAAAGGCGAACAGAAAGGGAAAGAGGAGGAGCATGGATAAAAATGGGAGACAAAGAAACAGCAAAGAAATGGAAGAAAGGAAAAGAGGAGGAAAAGAACAGTAAGTGCATTTTGAAGGACTTCTCTACATAGGTATGGGTATTTATCTGGTCATTTTCTCTTCAAAAGGAAAGCCACTGAATTGCCACCTGTTTTAACTATCTTATGATATATAAATATGAGGCAGACATAAAGAGAAAACTATTCCAATTCATAACACAGAGACATATTTGCCTAAGGCACAAACAAATTCCGGCACTTCAAGCCAAACAGGTAGGCCAGATTCTAAAAGACTACCCCACCAAGGTAGTATTGGCACAAGTTAGCACCTCTTGCTTTCAAGATATGTTTCTATGAATACAAAACAGCACTGGCACTCCTGACAATTGATTTGGTCCTCCATATCTAAACAAAAAATTACCAGATAAGCAAGTAACTGACCCTGGAAGGCCAGGAGATGGTTGTCACATTTTAAGCTTCTGATTTTATTGAAATGAAGCTACTCAATCAGAAATGCTGCCTCTTGTACGTTTCCATTAAGTTAGGAAACCCTGGAGTAAAAGATGTGATTCTGATTTCCAAAATAGTCTTGAGCAACAGGAGTTCCAGTTATGGAACTCAGCCTACCTGTCTCTGGAAGTTAAGCAACCGTAGTGCTTTAAGTTCAATGGTAGCTTTGGTTCGCAGGTCACCAGCCAGTGACCCAGGAAGGTTTTCAAGTTCTTGTATCCTGTGAGCAATGCGAGCCTGCAGTCTGACACAGTAGATTAAGACAAACAGTGCATTTGTTTAGGTCTTTTATCATGTCTAAACAAGAGATATCAGATACAGTGGTTATCTACCAAGGGGTCAGGAAGTTAAAAGAAAGGCAACACAGGTTCAAGATAAACCTAAATCCACCCCACTGCAAAGAGACAAAGCTGTAACACTTGGCTTAGGTCAAACACAAGTTTGCTAACAACATTCTCCAGCTGTTCCAGCATGAGAGCACAATAAAGACCAAGGCTAGAATAGTGCTAACAGGCCCCCAAAAGTCACTTCACTGAATGCAGCCTTTATTCAAGTCAACCTGTTGCCCAGAAGCACCAGTGAAAACAGTTAAGATTGTAGTAGCTACATTTTTACCTGTACTCCCTCTCTTGAAGGATTTCAACTGGGTCAAGTCCTCTTGGTTTCTGGATTGGAGTGATACGATTTTGCTTCTGGTGGAGTTGCACCATTGGGGCAGGTTGGGCTGGTTGTCCCGGTGACTGAGTTTGGGGAGGCATTACAGGGGATGCTGCTGGAGGTACCGCCGGAGGTGCTGGTGAAGGACGGCCTGTTGGCTGAGGAGGAATCAGTTTCTGAGGTGTGCTAGTAGGGGCTGCAGCATTTGCCATTGGTCCTATAGAAGAACGTTGGTAGGAAGAAGGCTGTTAAAGACTCCCTCGTATAAGAGCCTGATATAAGCACATATGAACGGAAAGACTGCAGTGTTCAAGGACCGATTTCTACATTTAAACAGCTGAATAATAGTTTTGTTTTGTTATAATTTAACCCAACCTTCCTGCAAGCAGCTCAAGACAGGAGATAGTGGTGTTCTGCTCCCCTGCTCATCCTCAGACATCTTATGAAGTAAGCTGAGAGAAAGTCAACCACTTGCCACTGTGGCTTGCTATGGCCTCTGCTGTATACTTACAGACCTTGTGGGCTCTGCAAGATCTCCGTCCTTCATGGCGTAGTGTGTTACCAGCTGTTTTCATGGTAACTATGGTCCCAGCTGCCCTGAGATCATTGACAATTTCCCCCAGTGTAGTTCTGGGCTGCTTCATCACCGTTCTCATGATCACTGCAACTCCACGAGATCAGATCTTGCATGGAGCCCCAGACCGAGGGAGGTTGACAGTTATTTTGTGTTTCTTCTGTTTGAGAATTATTGCACCAACTGTTGTCACCTTCTCACCAAGCTGCTTGGCAACAGTCTTGTAGCCCAGTCTAGCCTTGTGCAGGTCTACAATCTTGTCCCTGACATCCTTGGACAGCTCTTTGGTCTTGGTCATGGTGGCTACTTTGGAATCTGCTGGATTGATTGCTTCTGTCGACAGGTGTCTTTTGTACAGGTACTGTAATGAGCTGGGATTACAGGTAAAACCTCTCCCTTACAGCAGGAGCTTCTAATCTCAGCTCATTACCTACAGTGAAGATACTAGGTAGCCTGACATCTGGCTAGTTGATAGGGGATTAAATACTTATTTCACTCATTATAATGCACATCAATCTCTGACTTTTGTCTTCTGGGTTTTTGGGGTTTTCCTGTTGTTCTGTCTCTCACAGCTACAATAAACTTACCATTAAAATTATGGACTGGTCATTTCTTCGTCAGAGGGCCAACAGGCAAATTTAGCAGGGGATCAAATACTTTCCCCCCCTCACAGTATCTGCTCATCTGGTTTGGGAGAAAAACCTAAATATTGCTCTATGGCTGGGAGGAATGGATCCAAAAATACTGAACATAAAGGAATCTAATGAGAAGCTGGCAAAACCAGCTACATGAAATCTCTGATACACTAATAACACCTTCAGCAGTTTGCACAGCAGCTCCTCTTACTAGCACCAAACTGCCACCTTGTTCTGATGGCCTCAGACGGCTACTACCCATTTTCCTCCTCAAACTGTATGTTACAAAAGGGAGTTTGGATCCTGCTGAGGCAAGTCCCAGAGCCTTTTTAAGTGAGTCAAGCAACTATTTTGCTAAACACAAGTACAGAACAAAAAGAAAGTGGTCTGAATATGTTGAGGTTTTCAGGAGTTGATCTTATCCTACTTGAAGATAACTCCATTTGTCAAACAGAAGTTTCTCCTTTTTTGCCAATGAATATTGTTCTTTAACATATCAGTGACAAATTACCTCAACTTTAATACAATAATCCCCAGAAGTTGACTTTCCAATGTGTTCCAATGTGACCTGGAGTTTCTAATGGTACTCATACCTTCCAATGGTGGAAGTTATAGAATTTCTGGATTTGAAACATCAAGATGGCTGAGGAGTTCTGTATTCTTTTTCAACCACATGGTGCTGCAGACTAGCTTGGAGCTGTTCAGTTTATGCATGGATGGCAGAATCAAGCAAGTCAAAAGATATCCTAGTTAAAGTTTTTTAATCCCATGATTTGAAACCCACTTTGCAGTTATTTAAAGCATTTGTCTTCAACTACTACCCAAAGGCGGATCACAACAGCTTGTCCTAAAGTGGGTCACCACTGGCACCACAACAGTCGGGGGGAGGGGGAGAAGGGGAGCTGGGATGAGGTATCAGACAGAGATGTCATAAAAATAAACTTAATAATAATTCATGCACAAAAATTAGAACTGAAATTCAGTGGGTTTTCAAACATCTGAAATGATATTTTAATATTTCTGAACACATATCTTAAGAATTATCACTTTCAGCTCAGAAAAAATGTCCAAATTGGTATCACTGAAACAATGTGATATGGCATGGATTATATAGGGGTAGCCATACTAGTTTAATGTAACAAAACTCGACAAAAAGCGCAGTTGCATCCTTCAAATTTTTTATAGGATTTTGCTGTTCATGCAAAATGTATTTCCAATATACAAATTAAACAAAAAGCTAAACTTCAATTAATCCTGCCCTCACAAAGGTCTTACCTTCAGGCCAGGGCTTTGGGGGTCCACCAGGGGGCTGCCCGGGCATTCCTGGAGGAACTCCTGAGGGTCCAGGAGGGGGCATGTTAGGCCCTCCCATACCTGTGCATACATTGGACAGACACATACACACAGAGTAAGGTTTTTCTTCATCCACCGTTTGTATCACTCCTTAAATGGGAGAGGGAGAAGGAGGTCTGGCTCTAGCAGAAGTGGGTTACTCTGTGGCCAATCACCCCAGAATAATGCACTTAAGCTTATACGTACCATGAGGTCTGTTGTAGTTCGGAGGTGTTGGTCCAGGTGCAGGCCCTGGTCCTTGCACTGGTCCTGTTCCAGATACAGAAGGTGGAGGTAGAGTTGGCATTTGCTGCTGCATTCCAGGCATTGGCCTTTTCCCCTGCACGGCCATGTGAAGATGGTCAGGTAAAGGCTGGCCTCTGGCAAGCATCTTGTAGGCCATTATCTGAGCCCTCAGTTGATGCAGCTGATTCTGGTTAAAAGGAGTTGGGCCACGATTCTGCTGCCCTAGCGCTTGGGGGTCAGTACCATCTAATGGGACTCCTCCAGGACCAGAGGGTATCTGGGGGCCAGAAGAAGGACCATTAGCTGGAACTGGACTCGATGCATGTTCAGAACCACCAAGGGGAGAAGGGTAACCTAGAGAGAAGAGTGTGCAGAAAGAGGGAGAGAGATCAATCTGCTGTAATCAAGCTTTAAATACAATTATATTTTAAACATGCTGTTGCATTTTACAGATACTACATTTATCTATTTTTAAATAGCCATTTAAAACGAGAGATTTATTCAAAATATTTCTTACCCACACTTCACTGTAAGGTTCCAAGGTGGGATACAAAATATAATATACACCTGTTTTCATTTAAAAACACACACCATAATAATGCCAATATTTGCTAGGAATAATGAGCATAAATGTTTCAAATGTATGCTGAAAGTCTACAGAGGAGGTTCTCAGTCACATCAGTAACAGAAAGCAGTTGCAGTGCTGTTGCTGCCTGCTAAATCTGCCCAGTTGTAAAAGCAGCAACTTCTCCAGTACCACCAAAATTGAAACTCTTTTTCTTGCTTAAAAACAATCTCAAATTCTTTATATCAAGAATACAGAGTTAATCTGCAATCTGATCCACATTAATCTTAAAGAAAGCAATACCTTGAGAATGCTGATCCATTGGACTAGGAGGAGGTCCCATTCCTGTGTGCCCACCAGCCCTCATTCCCATGCCCTTCATTTGGCTGTAACGAGGATCCTCAGATATTCCCTTCTCATGCATGGAATCCATTGGCTGCAACAACAATATAAAACCAAATATCGAAAATCCATTTAAATAGCTATTTCATTGGAACAGTTTCTAAGTGTGCACTATATGAAACCAATGGGATGTACAAACCAGCTTACTGAGAACTGCTACTACACACATTTCAGTGAACATTAAAGTTCCGTTTCTAAACACCTGTCGGTTAAGGTGCTTTTGCAGTGTGTGTGACTTAGGTAATAAGCATGCCCACCAATAAGCATGCCCATCAACACTGCTAAGTTTCTACCTTCTTTCAAAAATGTACAAGATGGCCTAATTTTAAAAGATGTATGGACGTTTCACATAGCAAGATAGCAATGAAACACTTTTCAGAATGGAAGAATTGCCTGAAACATTGGGGGTTAACACAATCTGGAAAAAGGAAAGTCTCAGTACCACGTAGAAACAGTCACCTTATGTGGTTAAAACCAGAGAACTAAAATATTAAATTTCTAAAGAATGGACCTGCAAGGGGAAGGCTTCTACTTCTTATGCTGAAACATAAGACTGAGAAGAGATGTGCTACATTTTATTGGGGAGGGGTCGTTGAAAGAAGGAAGATTGCAACAAATATCACTTGTTTTTCCACACCAGGAGAGCACAGCAGTGTCATTACCGTATATACTTGCGCATAAGCCGACTTTTTCAGCCCATTTTTTGGGCTGAAAAAGTCGCCCTCGGCTTATGCGCAAGTGAGGCGGGCGGTGGGGAAGGAAAAGCAGAGAGAAAGAGCTTCTCTCCGCTTTCCTATCCCTCCCCCCACCCCACCGGGAAATGTGCAGGACGGGGGCATCTTCTCCGATCCCGTCCTGTGCGTTTGCAGCTGTCTGCGAGGTGGTTGGGAAGGAAAAGCGGAGAGAAAGAGTTTCTCTCCGCTTCCCCACCCCACCCCACCAGGAAATGCGCAGGATGGAGATCTGAGACGCGTCTGCGAGGTGGTTGGGTAGGAAAAGCGGAGAGAAAGAGTTTCTCTCCGCTTCCCTCCCCCCCCCACCCCACCAGGAAATGCGCAGGATGGAGATCTGAGACGCTCTTCTCCGTCTTCTCCGATCCCCGCATGATCCCATCCCGTGCGTTTGCAGCTGTCTGCGAGGTCCTAGCGCCTCCAGACACAAGCTGGAAGGGTAAAGACGCCTCTGCCTCCACTCACCAGCAGAAAGGCACAGAATGGAGGATCGGAGAAGCACTGCACAATGCTTCCCCCTCTGTCAGTTGGGGGGGGGGAGAGAAGTGGAGAGAAGCTCTTTCCTGCAAAAGGCACAGGACAGGATCAGAGAAGCTGGGGGCACTGGCTTGCCAAGGGTTAAAAAAGATTGAGTGGGATTCCTAGAGAGGTCAGGAAATACCAAGCCCACCTACAAAAGGAGGAGGGGGCCTTTGTCTCTCTCTTCTGCATGTGCTGCATCCCTGGCGCCTCCTGAATCCAGTGAGTCTCTGCTCATCTTGCAAAGGGTCCATTGGGGAGAAGAGGGGGTCCCTGGGATGAAGGGGAGGGTGCAGGGAGGACCCCCAAGTCAAGGAACAGAGCCTCTTGCCCCCCTCCTCTCTGCAAAGCCCAGGAGGAGGCAAGGTCACAGGAGCTCTGCAACTCTTATCTTCCTTTGGATCCATTCACAGCTTGGCTGTTTGGGAAGGGAGGGGGTCTTTGGGGAGGGAAGAAAAGGGCCTGAAAATAAAACCCCCCAGACACAGGAATCAGTCCCATTTATTGATAGAGGTTGTAGGGGGATGGAAATATTGGACATAAAATACACCAAAGAAATAAAAAGGAAAGCCTAACTGTTGGAAGAGGGGAGGGGGCAAATAAAAGAAAGCGCTTATTCCTGTGGTGCAGAGTCAAGCCTATGGAACTCCTTGCCCCTGTTTTTCTTTGAAATAAATATTCAAAAACATTTAATCTACTGATGTCTCAATTAATGTAATTTTATTTATTTTTATTTTTGAAATTTACCAGTAGTTGCTGCATTTCCCACCCTCGGCTTATGCTCAAGTCAATAAGTTTTCCCAGTTTTTTGTGGTCAAATTAGGTGCCTCGGCTTATATTTGCGTCGGCTTATACTCGCGTATATACGGTATATATACACAAAGACAAAGCAATGTTGTGGTTTATTACCTTATGCATCTGATGCATGTTGTCCTGAGAATAACCTCCGGGCCCCTGTGGTGGTATAGGGTGTCCTGCTGATGGTGGCCCGGGGCTGGGGCCCATCATGCTATGTGCAGAACCTGGAGACGGTCCAGGGCTGGGGCCCAGCATAGCACCAGGAGAAGGTCCAGGCCCAGGAGAAGGCCCAGGACGAGGCGTTCCTCCCATTGGAGGATCAGGAGTAGACATTTTCAACGATGTTGTTCAAGATAGTATCCTAGGGCAAGATAATTCATTATTAGTGAGAAACAAAGCCCCCAAACCATTTGTGTTTCATTGTCAGAGGAAAAATACATAATCAGTGGTTCAAAGCACAACATAGTTATGTGCTGCTCTGGAAACATCACCATTTGTGCTTAGGAAAAAGGAAAAAAGAGAGAGAATAAGTGGAGTACCTTTGGATAATGTAATATGACTGGGACTTGCTTCCACCCCATCCATGGATCGGGGCCTTTATGCTCACAGGAAATCTTGCAACCAGGTTAATGTGATGCAGATAAACAGGCTTTATTTCCTGGTGTACGTGTATTTGCTTCAAAAGCCCCCCTTCCATTTCTCCCAGCATAGCCTGTTCAGATGTCTCCGACCTGTCACTATTTCATGGACAGCCCTTCCATGTTCTTCACAGAAGGAAGCTGCATTATCTGCATCTCCCCACGCCCCCGGCTGAGTAAAGATGTGTGGCCTTCTTTCCTCGCCTTCCCCATAGTCCTTGTCAGTAGCGTTTTCAGCCAGCTGTACCTCTTACCCCATTCGCCTCCCTGCCACTCCCCAGTTGAATCGCAGCTCACCAGCTGACATCATTCCTAGGAGCTACTGGCTAAAGGCAAGCCCTGCCCACACAGTGCCACAAGTCCTTTCTTCCAATTTCCCAAAGCCTACACAGCAGCATCCTACTATTAAGGTTATTAATGTACAAAACACCAGCTGGCTTTTGCTTCTTCTGTTTCCTAAAAAAGATACAATCTGATACCATTCAATTGATATTGTTACATCAGAACAAAGGATAACACCAGCTCCTGGCTAGAATCCACTTCCTTCTCTCATCACCCAGTACTAGAAAGCAGGGTCAGTCACCTCAGGATAAGCCAACATATTTCTCAGTCCCTCCTTTTTGTCATTAAATCTTCTGGATAGACACCAACAGAGGGTTACTGTGGCTGTTGTGTCCCAAGCCCTCCAGGACTTTAGATGAGAGTTAGGAAGTGTCTGTACAGACACAGACAGCTGGAGTCTGCCTTAGGGATCCCACATTCTCCAGCAAGGTCTAGATAGAGCCCAGTCCAAAGAAGAGAAATTTTCAATACACCATGAAAAAGTGCCAGATCCTGCTCTTGAGACAAGGACTTGGGTTTTGCATGCAGAGAACTTGAATCCGTTCCTTCACCATATCAATTGGCCAGGGTCCATCCATGTCCTCTAAACTTCCAGGTACTGCTATTGTGTCAGCACACTCTGGTATTTGCAGTCTCTCTGCCCAAAGGGTATACAACTCAGGTACATTTATTTTATTTTGTATACATGGCAAGTGGCTACTGAGTCCTGTCACATTCACACCATATACTAAAAGTGCTAAGATACCACTTTAAACAATCAAGCTGAAGTGCCCACCTGAGGAACAAGAACTCCACAGGAGTAAATGGATACACAAGTGAAAGCTACTCATCACGAGTCGACAAAATCCTCAGGCAACCTGGAGGACCTTTAGCTCCAAGCACAAGGTGATACCTCGTTTTAACACACGTGCATAAAAAACCCAATGAACCAACCATGAGGACCCTAGCTTTTTCCACTATCTAAAAAGTGTTAGCAACATGAAGTTTTAGTTAATTTAACAACCTCTTTTCCATTCCAAACTATAGAAATGCTGATAAGTAACACACAATCTACCCAAAATAAAACCCTGAAATGTATTTTGTTGAAGTCTCTCATTTTAAAAAACAGCTGAAATATACATGATTTTTTTATCCTTTAAGTTCACCTACCTGTGAATTTCAGGTTGTTTGTTAACTCATAGCAGTTGTCCACCGTGGCAATGAGCAATTTCTTTGAAACGTCAGTATCTATTCCAATGCTGTTGAAAAAACCACAACTGCACTTACTTTTCTGTTTAAAATCTATACACCCTAGCATTTCAAGGATGCCAGCTGCCTACCAAAAAATCAACACAGCAACCTAATATATAAATGTTATATATAGTCAAAAAAAAAAATAATAAAAAAAAATCCTTCCAGTAGCACCTTAGAGACCAACTAAGTTTGTTCTTGGTATGAGCTTTCGTGTGCATGCACACTTCTTCAGATACACTGAAACAGAAGTCACCAGACCCTTATATATAGTGAGAGGGTGGGAATGGGTGATTGGCTGATGGGTGTGGTAAACCTGTTAACAAATGCAATTGGTCTTACAGGAAAAAGCGAGAGGCTCAGTGGATTACACCACAGGGCCACCCGCGTCCCTCTCCACCCGCAATATATAAGCTAATTGCCAAATGGCTCCTTAAACCTAGGTTACAGTCACCACAACGGAATGTCTAGGTGTCCCTTTTTGCGGTGGCATTTCTTCTTATTCGTTTCATTTCTAGACCACTTTATATTTTAAAGAGAGAAAAGAAATCTCAAAACATTTTAAAGGTAAAGGTAAAGGGACCCCTGACCATTAGGTGCAGTCGCGGATGACTCTGGGGTTGCAGCACTCATCTGGCTTTATTGGCCGAGGGAGCCGGCATATAGCTTCCGGGTCATGTGGCCAGCATGACTAAGCCGCTTCTGGCGAACCAGAGCAGTGCACAGAAACGCTGTTTACCTTCTCGCTGGAGTGGTACCTATTTATCTACTTGCACTCTGACATGCTTTCGAACTGCTAGGTTGGCAGGAGTAGGGACTGAGCAACGGGAGCTCACCCTGTTGTGGGGATTCAAACCGCCAACCTTCCGATCGGCAAGCCCTAGGCTCTGTGGTTTAACCCACAGCGCCACCCACTTCCGCAGTTTATAACACATTAAAACAAGCCCATTGCCATAAAATGTGCTCCCCACTCCTACACTGCACTATGCATAAATGTAATAAGAGTAATGCTTCTGTTACAGTTTTGAAAAGGAAGACATAAACATATTCACTTGTACCAAAGGAGGCCTAAATTCAAATATTTATTTATCAAATAATTTATATTCTGCCTCTCAGCCTCATATGAGCCCCCAAGGCAGCTCAAAACTGCAGGTTAAAATAATAATACAGCATTAAAATATAAATAAAATAAACGAGAGAACTAAATGCCAGAATCAAATCAAATTAAGTTCTCAAAATTTGCCAGCCGCATTTTGCAACTGGTGTGTGAATCCAATTACGACCACATGGGAGATGCCTGGATGCCAGGGTGGTGACTGACATCTCCATCTGACTGGCTCCTCTAGCTTTCTTAAGCAGGTAAGTAGAAGAGCTTATTCATTGCATTTATATCCCACCTTTTCTCCAGGTAGTATAGTACATGGTTCATCCCCTCCTAAATTAATCCCTACAATGATCCTATGAGGTAGGTTTAGAGGCTGTAACTGGCCTAAGATCACTCAGTGAAGTTTCATGAGTGAGTGGGGATTTGATCCTAGTCTGACACTCTAGCCACTAAACCCCACTGGCTTCCTTGAGTACTTCTCTTATGGGTCAGCTATCTAAATTCAGTAGGTAAATAAATATGGGGAAAGCAAAATGTCACTTAGAGCAAGATCTGAAATATTTTCCTTGAAGCTTGAATTTGTTTTATTCTGGATTGTTTTATTTGATGTTTCAATATGTTGTAAGCTGCTTTGATATTTTTTTCCTTAAAAACAAACAATAAGAAACTCCACAGCAAAAAGGGTGCCTAGACATTTCATTGTGGCAACTGTAAACTAGGTTTAAGGTGCCATTTGAAGATTAGCTTATATATATGAGTTTCTAACACTGCTGACTATCATTCTTCCAAATGTGCCAAGCAGTGTTCAAAATTAGCCAGGCGCCAGGTGCATTTTGCACCTGGCTTTCAACCAATTGTGACCAAGTGAAGAAGCCTGGGCATCAGGATTGTGCCTGGCAGCTCCACCATCGGAAGCTGCATTCCTGGGGATCATTGGATCTGGACTGTTTTCACACACAAATACCCTATCCTGTAAAATTCTATCCATTATATTTTATCTGCACAATTGGATTGG
Source organism: Lacerta agilis (assembly GCF_009819535.1). Taxonomy (NCBI): domain Eukaryota; kingdom Metazoa; phylum Chordata; class Lepidosauria; order Squamata; family Lacertidae; genus Lacerta; species Lacerta agilis. Next base: position 32,241,667 of record NC_046327.1, read on the forward strand.
ATTTCTGGAATCAAAATGCTTTTTGTGCAGCCTAAGCAGGAGCAGTCACCACTAAGAAAAAGAGGTAGGAATAGGCCAATATATATGTGGACTGTCCCTGGATCAAGTGACTTTTCTTCTTTACATTTTCAAAGTTCTTAACCTAGCTCAAAGTTGTCATCTGAACTAGCCAGATGTTTAACTGAGAACCAAGCACAAACAGTCCATCATTTGAATAATAATAATAATAATAATAATAATAATAATTTTATTATTTATGCCCTGCTCATCTGGCTGGGTTTCCCCAGCTACTCTGGGTGGCTCCCAACAGAACACTAAAAAGAGAATAAAACTTCAAAGATTAAAAACTTCCCTAAACAGATGTCTTCTAAAAGTCAGATAGTTGTTTATTTCCTTGACATCTGATGGGAAGGCGTTCCACAAGGTGGGTGCCACTATCGAGAAGGCCCGCTGCCTGGTTCCCTGTAACCTCACTTCTCACAGGGAGGGAACCGCAAGAAGGCCCTCGGAGCTGGACCTCGGTGACCGGGTTGAATGATGGGGGTGGAGACACTCCTTCAGGTATACTGGGTGGGCCAAGGCCATTTAGGGCTTTAAAGGTCAGCACCAACACTTTGAATTGTGCTCGGAAACATACTGGGAGCCAATGCATGTCTTTCAGGACCGGTCTTATATGGTCTCGGCGGCCACTCCCAGTCACCAGTCTAGCTGCCGCATTCTGGATTAATTGTAGTTTCTGGGTCATCTTCAAAGGTAGTCCCACATGGAGCGCATTGCAGTAGTCCAAGCGGCAGATAATCAGAGCATGCATCACTCTGGCGAGACAGTCTGCGGGCAGGTAGGGTCTCAGCCAGCATACCAGATGGAGCTGGTAGACAGCTGCCCTGGACACAGAATTGACCTGCACCTCCATGGAGAGCTTTGAGTCCAAAATGACTCCCAGGCTGCATACTTTTAAAACTGTATTGCCCAAAAATGGCAACTATACATCCTGTTTTGGTGACTGTAAACTTGGTTTAAGAAGCCATTAGGCACCTAGCTTATATACCTGAATTTCTAACACTGGAACCAAGTACATGTGACATCTGTTTTGCAGCTTATACAATGGCCTGCTTCACACCTAATGCTAAACACAGTTTTAGGTTACAAGGATGGGGTGAACCAAGCCTAGGACTTGCTTATTAACCCCTCCTCCACCACGCCTGCAAGATTGGAAGCTTCCATGGTATAGCATTACATGTGAATTACAAATTGTAGTTAATGTCAACTACGACTAGCAAAAACAAGCAGCTTGACGTTGGCTTGTTTCATCTAAGCACAGTTAAGACTAACTGCAATATTTCTGGGTTTGGATGTCACAAACTACAGTTAGTCCAAAATGGGAGCAAATGCTTTTAGTGCCTCTTCACAGCTGCACTGGAGAAGAGAAGCAAACACAAGGCTTGCTCCTCATAAAGCTAAACCAATGAATCAGTGCTATGGATGAATGCATTCAGTACTATTATGTATTATTTCTGAGCCCCAATTATCTCAGCAAGGCAAATATTTCAATTTTCTGCAGAATTCTGCCAAAAAAGAGAGGAGTTAAAGAGTGGTTGGGCTGTTGACAAAGAAAACATTTCAAAAAGATAATGGGTAACTGTGACCCTTGGGTAAAGTGGCAAGGAGATACACTGAAGGAGCAAAGGAAATGGTGTGGGTGGGTCGGTGAATGGCACAAGAAATAAGAGAAATGCAATTTCCCCAGAAAAAGCAGGGTGGGAAAGAGCAGTGAGCATGTGGGAGAGGCTGAAAGGAAAAGGGCACTGTCTGTGAGGAGAGTCCGGAGTAATGGGAAGAATGGTTCAGAAGGGGAGTGCAAGAATGGTTCAGAAGGGGAGTGCTCATGGTTCAGAAGGGGAGTGCATCTGTGAAGAAAGAAGGATGCAGAACTCAATTTCCTAGGTTCCTTGAGAAAATGCTGGATGTGTCAATGGCTGGCTCCAGAAGGTGGCCAGACTAAGCAAATGCTGTAGCTCAGTAAGGGGCCTGTCATACCTATCATGCTGTCATCAAAAGAACAGCACAAACTTCCCTTTTGCTCCAATGTGCAGTGGAAAATAGCCTAGCTTACTGGTCCCCTGCACATAACAACTTTGGCAGGGTAAAGAAGGGCATTCTCATGACATGCTGGATGTCCAGAGAGAGTGAAAGCAGCATCAGTCCGTCATAATCGAAGCACAAGACAGAGAAAGTGACAAATAGTCACACAAATTCACACACTGTATAAACATAATGAGTACTTTGCAATTTGCAATGGACTCTGGAATGGAGAACTTACTCTGAGCAGCACTTCTAGGAATATTAAACCAGCATGAGGGAGGCTCATGCCATTTCTTTCTTTCTTTCTTTCTTTCTTTTTTAAATGAAGTTTTTCACAATAAAATAAGGCAATAGCTTAAAAATAAACAAGAAGAAAAAAGAGAACAGGAAAAGATACCTCTAAGAACCCGCACAGAGAGATCCCACTGCCTTGATGACATTCCTATTTTATTCAAGGCTTCCAGAAAAACCAAAGGGCAGAGGGGACTGGAGGAGAGTAAACAAGGGGCAAGCAAGCTGTGAAGGGAGAACAAAAGAAGATGAATATGCAAAGGAGTGAAGAGAACTAGGAGGGCAGGACAGAAAGAGCCTCCATCCCTAGCTGGCTATATGAGCCTGGAGATGGGTCACCCATTTATTTAATAAATTTATTTACCAAGATTCATTACATTAAAAAAAATCAATAAAAATACTAAATATCTTGTCCAATACCTTCAAAAATTGTAGGAAAAGCAACTGGGAAAATACTGCTATTGTACAAGAAACTACAAGGAATAACGATGGAGTACAGTAGTAGCATTAATCTGTCAGTCCTTGGGAATAAGGAAGTGTGTGAAGGAGATAGCTAGAGCCATGCTATAGTGCACAACAGGGTCAGGGAAGAGTCCTGTAAGGTCTCTAAGCAGCAAAACTAAAATTCTCATGTTCCTCTTATGCTTGTTATGTGTAAGGGTATACCGGTACACATGCAGCTCTTTTTAACAGTTACAGCATAAATGAAAGGTGTGTCAAGCAATCCTGAATATGCATGTTTGTTTAAGAGATAGATCAGACCAAGACACACTAGTCACAGCAATCCCAGCCACCAGTTGATACTAGGTGATCCATTAGAAATTGGCTATCTTCTACTCTGAATCAACAGTGATGCTACAGAGACCTGCTGATGCTAAGTGGAGGAGCAAGTGATCGACCTTCTCAGTGGCTGCTCAGACTTTGGAACTCCCTCTCTAGAGAAGTTAGACTGGCTCCCTTCTTGCTGTGCTTTTGTAAGCAGGTGAAGACTTTCTTGTTCCAACAAGCTTTCTGGAACTGACTGCTATTAATGAAAGGGCTGGTGCTGTGATGCTTTTATTGTAATTATCTGTATGTTTTTAATAGATCATATATCGAGAGAGAGCTTTATAGATATAGTTTTAATTCTATTACTGTTTAATTGTTTTTTAATAATTAGGACAGCTGCAAATTCCTGCATTGCAAGTGGGTGGACTAGACGACCCTGAGGGTCCCTTCCAACTCTAAAATTCTATGGTTCTATCGTCCCCCCCTATGTTTTTAGTTGTTCCTATTTTATCTGTAAGCTGCCTTGAGCCCTGTCAAGGGAAAATGCAGGGTACAAATAAACAACAACAACAAGAAGAAGTACTGTCCCTGGAGATGTTGGCTTGAAGCAGGAGACACTGGATTATAGAAGTGGAAGCAAGAATGGCAAGTGAAGGTGCTGGGCTGGTGGGTGCAGGAGGGTGAGTGGCGAGTAATACTGGGCTGGTGGTGGCCAATATTAGGCCCATTAGAACTGGTTTCCGGTTGCGCATGGGTGGTTTTAATATCACATCGACATAATAGAATTTTTATTCCCATTTAGGCTGCTACATAGTACAATATAAATCATACCTATCAACTATTATTCTGAAATGTTAACGTAACACTTAAATGTTGCTAATACTGTACCGGTGGGGGAAAACTGACCGTCAATACCACAATACATTATTTATTCTGAACCAGTTGCAAATCCATCCACATGCATTTCTCTTGCTGGGGGGTAGGGGTGCAGATTTTTAACAGTTACCTATTACAGCTCTGGGGAAGTCGAAGGGTTTAGGCGGGTCAAGAGAGGACAAAATGCAGGTATGATAGAACACGGATAAGAAGTGAATGAATGAATGAATGAATTAAAAAACCTGGATGGCTGGAAACTGCCCCACACTCTCATCCTGAATGATTTTATTTTTAAGGACATTAACAATATCTATGAAACGACACGCCAAAATCGGTGCTGAGACTGGGGTACGAAATGCTGGGAGGGGGTACTTTCGGGTGGGGGGAACATGAAGAAAGGAAAGATGCTGTGGGGGGGGGGTGAGCGAGGAGGCGGGGACGCGGGCACACGCCTTTATCCGCTTACCCTCAATTCCGCCGACCCCCCACCCCCACCCCCGCGCGGCAGGTGAGGCGAAATAACGGCGCACCCCCCACTTCCACCACACACGACGCTCCGAAGGTCATCCTCCCCCCCCCCGCCTCGCGGCCCCCTCCTCACGATCCCCCTCCCTCCTCGTTCACACGGCTGTACATTTCTTTCATCCATCCATCCATCCATCCACGCGCGTGCGCGGTCAACCCTCCCTCACCCCCCACATCCCCCCCCCGACCCGACCCCACCCCTTACCGTGCCGGCCCCCGCCAGCCGGGCGGCCCGGTATCTCTAAGAGCGGGCGAGATGGGGTGTGTGGAGGCGAACAAAGGAGGAGCTGGAGCCGCCGCTACCGCCGCCGTCGCGCGTGTGAGAGAGATGCTCTCGCTCCCCTCCCCCGCCGCGCGTCCCCGACTGAGGGAGCGCTATAACCAAGAAGGCGCTCGGTCACCGCGCTCGCTCACCCAACAGGCAGAACAGGTTTCTCGCCCGCGTGCGTGCGTGCGTGCGTACGCGCACACACGCGCGCGCGCCCATGGGGACGCGCCGTTACGGGCGTGCTCCCTCTCGGCTGAACCGGCCTTCTCTTTTTCTTCCAACCCAATGGGAAGAGAGTTCTCTCCGCCTGGCAGAGCCAATCAGGGGAAGAGGGGGGGGAAATTCCCCTTCAGTCGCCGGCTGGCCAATAGGGAGACGTCGCATTTGTGTTCCCGCCCCGGGGCCCCTCCTCCCCGCTCCATCCACCCTCCGCCAGTTGAATAAGGACTAGAGAGCGTCGGCGTAGCATAGGATACAGATTCAGGGGACAGCTTTGGCATCGTATCACAGCCGAGCACCTTTCGGAAGGCGGGCTTTCCAACTCTCGGGGAAGGCCCCGCCCCTTCACGCCAGCTTCAGCCAATGTAAGCAGCGGAAGGAGAAGGTTTCGCGCTCCTTTGTCAGAGGGAGGGGAGAGGCAAGGCAAGGCGCGGGGGACGCGCTTCTCCAGAGCGAGTCGCGCGCGGGGCTCTCTCTTCCCTTCCCCCAACACGCGCACAGAAGCCGGCGTCGGCTGGTGGTGCGCGTGCGCAATAGTGCCGCCACTGCGGCTGAGATTATTGGGGGCGGGGGGGGGAGGCTGTTTTCCCACGTTCTCCTTTAGCTCCTTTAAACATGTCACATTATTTTCAAGCACACGTAAACCCCGTGTGAAGCAACAGGGCAGGTATACACACACACACACAGAAGGGGGTGGGTGGGGGAGGCGCTTTTAAATAATTAGTTTTTTTTTTGTTTAGCAGTATTTGTACCCCGCCTTTTAGCCTACAAAAAAGAGCAGCCCACAAAAAGCAGTTTCATCTCATCATTCCGTTAAAATTGATGTGCCACTTGTTTGCAAAAAAAAATTAAAATTACAAATTAAAATCTACACTTCAAAACTTAACAAAATACTTAAAATATTAAAAAAAACACCACAACATTTATTAAGCACAAACAAGAACGGTTTTATTATTATTTCTTGCATGTCTATACTGCTTTATATTTTTAAGAAAAATAGCAGGCGCCAGAAAAGCATTCTGTTGTGAGCTGCCCTCTGTGAAGGGTAGTATACAAATTTAATAAACAGTGGTAATACTGTTAAGGTGTTACCTGCTTGATATCAATAGGTAGGGAGTTCCCACTTTTTTTCCTCAGAGGAGCTCAAGATGGTGTACACTGTTCCCATCCCTATTTTATCCTCACAGTAACAACCCAGCAAGGTGAGCTAAGCTGAGATGACAACCAGCCCCCAAGGTTGCCCAGTGGACTTCATGGTTGAGCGGGGACTTGAACCCTGTCCTCCTGGGTACTAGTCCAATAGTACCCAGCTACTACATATGATGCCCGTTGCTGTTCTGGCCATCCTGCCCTTCACAGAAGCAATTCTCCCCCCAGATCAGCTCTAGAACACCATTTCTGGTGCTGACCTTTAAAGCCCTAAATGGCCTTGGTCCAGTATACCTGAAGGAGCGTCTCCACCCCCATTGTTCAGCCCAGACACTGAGGTCCAGTGCCGAGGGCCTTATGGTGGTTCCCTCTCTGTGAGACGTGAGGCTACAGGGAACCAGGCAGAGGGCCTTCTCGGTGGTGGCACCCGCCGTGTGGAACGCCCTCCCATCAAACAACTATCTGGTTTTTAGAAGACATCTGAAGGCAACCCTGTATCAGGAAATTTTTAATGTCTAATGTTTTACAATTTTTTAAATGTGCTGTAAGCCGCCAGAGTGGCTAGGGAAACCCAGCCAGATGGGCAGGGTATGATTAATAACATTGTTGTTGTTGTTGTTGTTGTTAATTATAATTATTAGAAGCAGGGCTGGTGACAGTGCCCAGGCCAGGAGGACAGGGCAGCTACGTATAATATAATCGTGCTAATAAGGCAAGTGTTCAGATAATGTCAAACAATACACTGGAGATGTACTCCAAATCCCACCAACCCCTTCTGCCCTTAGTATTATCACAGAAAAATTCCAGGTTTGATCAGGGCAGCTCTGGGTGGGGAAAGGGTTGAGCACCCAAATCGAAGGATCTTTCCTTGCACTAGGGAAAAAAGAAACAAGAATTATGGTAGACAAACCATTGCCTTAAAAAATTTGGATAATAAATATTGGCATCAAAGGTGATATACCCGGAGCAACTTGATTACTTCTGTTATGCCTTATTTTCAAATTATTTGGAATAAATTCATAATCTATTACAGCAAATGGTTGGAAGAATGCAGAAAAGTAGTGTATTGGCAGACCTTAGGGAGGTTGTTTGGCAATGCCACATTTGTTTCCAAAAACTAGCAACAATTTCTGATCGTACTGTATAAGGAGCATATTGGTTACATTAAAAACTAACATGAAAAGTGACCAGTTCTCACTTTCACAGAACTTTGCACTCCATGAATTTTGTAGCTTTGTACTGAACAGAAGATTAAAAGCAGATCTATGCCAGGAAGAAGCTTCACCTGAATATTTCTGCAGATCCATTTCTTTTAAGGGGACAAAAGCAGGCCGGGCAAGTTTTTATCTGGTCAGTTGACAATCCCCCCCTCCCAGATTAAAATTTCTGCTGAGCTTCTTTAAGAGGCTGATATTAAGATATGATCATATAGCTTGTGCAAAGCCTTGCTAAACAGCTGCATCTGCTCAACCAATCACCTTTTCCCTCTGTCTGTCCTCCATGAGGTCATGCTTGCTAAACAATGCTAGTAGGTAGATGAAGCAGGTACTGTAGATGAATGTGCTCATTTCTGTCACAGCTGGAAGGAGATGTTAGTAGTTTTCTTGATTTGTTCATTTTTGATTGTCCTAAAATTACTATTTTAAAAATATTTTTGTATTGCATTTAGGTTTAGAGGTTTTCCAATTATTTAGGATTTTTAAAGTTCAGATTACGGTAGATAGGATGTTACAGGTAGCTGTATTCTGTTATTATGTGGGCAAAGTTCCTTATCATGTAAGAGAACTGCTCTGATGACATATGTATCATTTTTTTCTTTGTTATGTTGGTATGTAAATGCTGGTTAGAGGGGGAAACAACCCAAAAATGTTGGGCATTTTGACAAGTTTGTAAAGAACAATCAGCTGGATTGACTATGGCTAGTACTGCCACTAGCCTACCAAGCAAGAAAATTTTGAAGCTTAGTATTCTCACCTTTAAGAAGCAGCAGCATCTACTCAGCCAATCATATTTCTTCTCTCTTTCCTCTATGAGGTCATGCTTACACAACAATGCTGGTTGGTAAATGAGGTCATCACAGTAACTGTTTGAATCTACTCATTTCTAGCTGACAGTTGGAGCTAGAAGAAGGTATTACATGGTTTCCTTGAGTTTTTCATTTCCTTGTTCCTAAATACTTTATATATATTTAGATTTAGTTTTTAGAGTTAGAACTAAGTTGCCTTTAGTTACTTGTTGTGTGGATATAAATTAAATGGCCTATCAGTTTAATTTAGATAGGATGCTGAGGCTGAATAGTCTTCCAAAATCTGATTCCAAATATTCAAAAATCTTAATACTTGATACTTTAGAGAGGGCATTTTAGGTAGTACCATTCCTTTACCATAGGAGCAAAACCCTTTACAGGTATTAGGTAAGGGCTCATCCACACTTCGCTTGCCCTGTGTGTACAAAGCACAGGTCTGAGAGGTTTTCTGCTTGTCGCGTGCTTTCTAGGCATAAGTCTGAGCAGTTTTTCCCAGCTGATGTTTGCTCCAATTCAGCGGTAAAGAGCAGGTTTTCTCAGGGGAAAGCAGCAGGGCAAACAGAAGTGTGAACAAACCCTAAGAGATCAGATCTAATGATAACTAATGTATTTTTTTTAATGGTATATAAATGCTAGTCTGGGGAAAAACAAGGACAGGCCAGTATATTGATATATCACCGAAAACCAGTATTATGATATCAGTTTCATAATTTTTGACCTGGCAATATATCACAAATCATGATGTGTATTAGGGCTGAGCAATGTCTGGCTTTCAACATTGTGATATATCACCAGCTAAACATCACCAATATACAGTGGAACCTTGGTTCTCGAACTTAATCTGTTTTGGTTGTCCGTTTGTCTCCCGAAACCATTTGAAAACCATGGAGTGGCTTCCGATTGGCTGCAGGAGCTTCCTTCACTCAAGCAGAAGCCATGTTGGACGTTCGGCTTCTGAAAAACGTTCGCAAACCAGAATACTTACTTCTGGGTTTGCTGCATTCGGGAGCTGATTTCTTTAACAACTAAGCCGTTCGAGAACCAAGGTACCACTGTATCAAGATGTCTGAAATAAAGATGTAACTATGTAAACAGGGTAATGTCCTGGAAACTGCTACTGCTTAGGGGTCTAAAACTGATACATTTTTACTTACCTTTAACATATTGTTACAACTGTCATTTTATAGTACAGAGCAACAGGGACAGAAGGAATCATGAGATGCAATGACTGGCTTCATGGTTTTTCCCACATTGCGATTTTTTTACATAGTACACACACTGTGATTCACGATATATTGCCATGTTGAATATTATGAAACAATGACACAATGTGGACTACAAACCGGTTTTTAACAATGTATTGATACGTTGCTATCCCTAGTGTGTGTGTGTGTACTTGCTATGCAAAAATCATGATGTGGGAAAAACTGTAAAGCTAGCCAGTGCCTCTACATAGCTCCATTCTTCAGATATCATGATATTTAGCTGGTGATATATCATGATGTATAAATAATAATAATAATAATAATAATAATAATTTATTGGTGCTCTGCCCATCTGACTGGGTTGCCCCAGCCACTCTGGGAAGCTTCCAGCCAGAATTCACCCAGCCCTAGGGAAAACACCCAATTTTTTTGGGGGGGGGCGGTCCTGTTACGTTTGTAAAGAAGCACCAGCTGGTTGACTATGGCTAGTTAGTACAGGCAGGAAAACATAGAAGAAAATTTTGTCTTTCAGAAACAAATTGTTTTTAACAGTTACAGTGGTACCTCATTACAGGTAGGTAGCCGTGTTGGTCTGCCATAGTCAAAACAAAATAAAAAATAAAAAAAATTCCTTCCAGTAGCACCTTAGAGACCAACTAAGTTTGTTCTTGGTATTAGCTTTCGTGTGCATGCACACTTCTTCAGATACCTTGGTTTTTGAACGTAATCTGTTCCAGAAGACTGTTTGAGTTCTGAAACGTTCGAAAACTGAAAACTCAACAGCTGACAGCTAGGCCTCAGGATCTTGCACGCAGTGGAAACCACGTGGCATGTTCGACTTCCAAGGCATGTTCAAAAACCAAAGCATTTACTTCCGGGTTTACGGCATTTCTAAACCGAAATGTTCATCAATGGAGATGTTAAAAAACCAAGGTACCACTGTATTTCCAGTTTTATCCTGTCGTTGTTGAAGTTGAATATTATAGTCAAAAATCACAACCCAAGTTCTGTGGCTCAGGTGGTGTGTGTTGACATGCTTTTGACAACTTTGAATGCACACGCAGACCCTTTTTATCTTAGCCCAGGCTCAACAAATTGCCTTCCCCCAGACAACTGGTTTCCCACTAGAAGGAGAAACCTGGGAGTCCCAAGACTTTAGAATCTCTGGTCTTTCTCTGTGGCCTCATTGATACCTTCCTTCTGGATGACAGGCTTGGAACGCAAAACAGACCAAGCAGCAGGGCAGTGATCCAGAGCCTCAGGTGGAAGCTGCTACTACTACCAAGGCATCTGCCTGAAAAACGACATGGGCTTTTTGTGGGCAGTATTAAGGTAATGAAGAATAACAATACAGTAGTGAATAAGGGTCTAGGGAGACTACATTTGAATGTTGGCAGTTTCCAAACGCATTTGTTCCACATCAAGGATACCATGCAGAAAACGTGGAGATTGCATGCTGGGATATGAAGCTATTATGGACACTCAAAGGAAACTTGGATCGCAATATCTTTGTGGCTATGAGCAATTGTGGTGTTAAAAAAAAGCAGCCTTTCATGTTGTAGTTTTATTTTTTCACACACATGATTCTGATGATGATGCGGTTTGCTTTTTGGCAGTTACAACCAGGTTCTCACCCAGTTTATTTGACATTAAGAACACACAGTGGAGGTCAGAAACCACTGTGAGGGGAATTAAAGAGAGTTCATAAATAATAGTTTTTGCACAGCAATGGCTACAGGAAAATGATTCTGTGGTTGTCCCAGGATGAGCTGCAAAAGAATCCTTCAATGCACCCAACTGGGTGTGCCATCAGCAATACTCTGAATAATCTTCCTCCACATAGTTTGCTGGGAACCAGCCAACCTGTAGAGAAAGCACATCAATATAAGGAATGATTGGAGAGTCCTATCAGGCCAGGGCGAGAGCTACAGACTTCAAGATGCCAACAATATTTTTTTCCTGATGTTGGTGCAAGTCCAGTCTAGCAAACTCTCAGCTACTGGTAGATGCTGGAGATTAACCATTCAAATGAGGTTCTAGCCTCAGCAGCTTTGTGTTGACATACACAGTGTAACCTCACTGGAGGCATTTCATTTTTTAGCAGCTACCCCAATAGCAACTGTGACATCATTTCATGGACTGACAGCAATGTAGGCTAGTGTTCTACCATCTTTCTCAGTTCAACATGTTCTGGGGACTATATAATTATTGTTTCCTGGTGATGTGGCAGGGATGCGTTTATGTGGGAGATGGAGGGAGAAAACTGCAGATAGATAAGAGGTCTCTTACTCCTATCATACCTCAGGCTCTCAAAGCTCTCCCAGTACACATCAGCAGCCCAGTTAATATACCGGTACATTCAAGCAGTGCTGGAATCAACTTGGTATTTTAACTGGCAGCTTCCTAGTTTCTGTATTGGTGCCATGGTGAACCATGCAGCGATACAGAAAAGAGGAATAAGGAGCAGAATTGTTCTGTTGGGTCCACCACAGCTTCACTTCCCTAAATAATTTGTTGGATTCTCCTGACCCAGCTTGGCCATGATCGTATCTACATCAGACCAGCTTGTATTTTAATGAATTTGTTTTATGTTTTTGTTGTGATTTTATTGGTGTTAGCCGCCCTGAGCCCGGTTTGGCTCAGGGGTATAAATAAAAAAGTATTATTATTATTATTATTATTATTATTATTATTATGGCTTTGAGTAGGTCTGTGGTTCCTAGCCTGTGCTCCCCACTTCCCAGTTTCTACTGCTGACTTCTTGGATGAACCCAGTGCCTGGGTTCTGCATGCATGGGGGGGGGCGGGGGCAGGGTGAGCTGCCCATGGGGCAAAAAGGGCTCAACCCCCAGGAGCTTTTGCCCCTGCTCTGGCTCTAGGTATCCCTTGTAGTGGTTGCTGTGTTTGGACCATCTCCCTGCCTGCAACTTCAGCTGCTCCTGGCCTTGGCTTTTGTTCTGTCTAGTGCTTGTTGGATGGATTGCCCTGTTCCATACTCAGACTCTGCCTCTATTTTGGCCCCTCTGTAATCCTTGCCTCAGAGATGAACCCAGTTCTGGTCCCAATTCAACTGGGGCACACACACCAGCTCCCAGCTGACAAACAGCCCATGTAGCTAGCCACTTGAAATGCAACTGCACATTGCCTTGCTTAAAAATGGCCAAAGTGTGTTAGTGTTATTGTGTGTAGCTGAAGGCATCTACCTCTACACAGTTGCATTAGTGCTATTGGAATAGGGCAAAAAGTCCTGACAGGTCCCCAATATTTCTTTTGGCTCCAAAATTAATTCACTTCAGAGGTGAGGGGTGTATATTGGTCTCAGTTTGTTCTAAATGTACCACATTCTCCAAGGCAAGCAGCTCAGAGTGGTATGGCTGCAAAGGTGCTCACCCGGCCATAGACCTCTCCCTTCCACCATCCTGGCTGCCCTTTCTTGTTGAGAATCTTTATGATGTCTCCCTCTGTGAGGGACAGTTCTGTCCGGTCTCTTGCACAGAAATTGTAGCGAGCCTTAGCTGAACCAAAGTACTTGCAGCTTTTGCCTGTCAAGGAATAATAAAGAGTTAGGCATGGAAACAATAAAGGGGATGCTTATCACAATCCTGAAACTGCACACCACTTGGAAGGCAGAGAGCATGATGTAGAAGTTAAAAGTGATTGTGGTCAACAAATGCATACAGCATTGCTTTCCAAACTTTCCATGTTGGTGACATACTTTTTAGACAAGCGTCATTTCTCAACACAGCAATTCAGTTTTACTAGCAAACTGGAGGTTAAACTAACCCCTTTCCAGCTTTGGGAGCATTTGCGCGACACACCTGCACGCTGCAGCCGACACACGGACATGTCACAACACACAGTTTGGAAAGCTCTGGCCTACAGGATATGAACAGGCATGACACTATCAATTCCAGGCCTTGACAGTCTGCATGCTCCAACCCTTTCTCTCTGCAGAATTTGGAGAGATCTGGAAGATTTCCCTTTTGTGCTCTGTCCAGATAAGAGTGACAGATGTAGAGCTTCCTTATGTGCATGTTAGCCAAAGAGGATTGAGAAGGTATGGAAGGCCTGATCTTCACAGCACTACTATGCAAAATAATGCAAGTTATATGATCCAGTCCTGGTATTTTGCATACGCAGCTGACCTCAATATTATGTCTGCTCTTCAGCCTCCATCTCCCTAAGATGCAGTAGACTGACAGGTGGAATTAAACACAGAGAAAGCCAGGCACCACTGAAGGAAGGTAGGAAATTGCCTAGTCTATCATCTATCTATCATCACATGCTAGTCAACACAGGCTAGACCATGGAGTTTGGACCTTGTGTTGAAAATGTGTTAAGAGAATAGCTCCCCTGAACCAGATTGTTGAAATTCTGATGTGCCTTCTGCATCTGGCAACTGGAGACAAGACACATTTGTATACAGTGGTACCTTGGCTCTCAAACGCCTTGGTACTCATACCCCTTGGTTCCCAAACGCCGAAAACCCGGAAGTAAGTGTTCTGGTTTTTGAATGTTTTTCAGAAGCCGAATGTCCAATGCGGCTGTTGGCTATTGTTTCTGGAGCGCCTGCACCCATCAGAAGCTGCGCCTTGGTTTTCGAACATTTCAGAAGTCAAACGGACTTCCGGAACTGATTAAGTTTGGTCTTTTGTTTTTGCTATTTATTTTGCATTTCTGTTTTTTAGGCTTTTTCAGTTAATTTGTTTTTGTGAATGTGTGGAACCCAGTTCAGCTACTGATTGATAGATTGTGTGACTGTGGAAATGCATCCAAACGATGACTATCAACGTGCAGGTAAGAAATTTTTTTTTTTTTTTTTTTATCATCTACAACATTGTCTTATTTATTTTATAGTACAGTAAATTGATTATTGCTTTTATTTTATGGATCAATGGTCTCGTTAGATAGTAAAATTCATGTGAAATTGCTGTTTTAGGGGTTGTTTTTAAAAGTCTGGAACAGATCAATCCGTTTTGCATTACTTTCTATGGGAAAGCACGCCTTGGTTTTGGAACGGAATGGATTAAGTTTGAGAACCAAGGTACCACTGTAGTTTGGGCTGCCAAAAACAGTGGCTGGGTCATGCTCTGTTGAGGAGGAAATGGAGGCATGGATGTGGCAAGACCATCCATTGAAAGCCATATTAAATGTGACAACCCCCCCCCCCCCCGCAATTGTGTGAACAAGCTGTGTTTTAATCTTGTAACACACTCTGGGATCTTTGGGTGGAAGGGCAGGTTAATAATAATAATAGATTGCCACTGCAACCAGAAATCCAGATTAAATGTAAAAGGGGGGGGGGTTGGCACATGATGGTGTTGTCTACATGGTGCAAAAAACTTGCACTCATGGACAGCTCTGATTGCATTCTCTGCCTGGAAGACCTTGTACCTATGTGTCTCTTGCCACAGAATAACCCCAGAGAAGCACAGCAAGCCTCCATTGCTTTCCTATATCTTGCTTTTTATTGCCCCCTGACTTCCCCTGTGTCTTGAAACTGTAGAGATGAGACTCAGATCGCACACACCAGAGGCCCTGGGCACTGTTCTGTTCCCAGGCTCTTTGAAGGAGAACTGTAGCACGGTGTCGAGGGTCTTGAAGCAATCCTTCAGGGAGTTCTCTTGGTAAAACTGTACCAGCTCCTAGAGAGAGAAAGAAGAGTTTATTCATACAGGCAAACATCCTAAAGCTTGCACAATATGCCCCCTGGAGAGGAGGAAAGGCAGCATGTGTAGCTGGTAAGGCATATCTAACTCATTCACTTGCGAAAGCTCAACTATAGATTACATAGAAGATGTATAAACAGCCTCTCAGCAGTCTGGTGGCTGCCATTATTGAGTGCAGGGACAGCAGAGGTGGGGATATTTAACATGTTCCTTTCATTTGTCCACTCACTAGATGATTCATTCTAGTCACCCCATATTTTCTCACCCTGTCTTGCCCTATCTAGAAAACTTATCTTGTAGAAGCTGATATTAAGCAGACTAATGGCTTATTCACACTTACCTTTTGCCCCACTCTTTCCAGGCACAGGAAAGCTCCATGCATGAGTGTATTCCCCCCCCCCCAGCTGTCCCATGAAAACCTGCCCTTTCGCACTCTGTTGGAGCAAATGTCAATTTGGGTTTCCCATGGATTGCCATTTGCTCCAATTGAGCTTTAACGAGTGGGTTTTCATGGGGAAAGCTCCAGAGCAAAAAAAAAAAAAAAAAAAAAGGGGGGGGTGCTTGGACACTTACAACAACATCTTGTTGTTTTTATCCTGCCCATCTGACTGGATTGCCCCAGCCACTTTGGGCAGCTTCCAACAGAATATACGAATACAGCAGGTGCCACTACCGAGAAGGCCCTTTGCCTGGTTCCTTGTAACCTCACTTCTTGTAATGAGGGAACCACCAGAAGGCCCTCGGAGTTAAACCTGTTAGAGCTTTAAAGAGCTAACCGTGCCTGGAAAGGGTGGAGGAAATTTCAGTAAGTGTGGATGAGCCTTAAGGGTACAAGATGTTTCTCGCTTGTCTTGTGCTTTCTAGGCATGGGTCTGAGGGATTTTGCCTTTGTCCTACCGCTTTCCCCAGGAAACCCACTCTTTGGCGCTGAATTGGAACAAAAAGCAATCTGCAGGAAACCCAATTGCCACTTGTTCCGATTCAGCGCTAAACCATGAGTTTTCCTTGGGAAAGGGGCAGGGTGATGTGCCCTAAAGGGAAGGGTTAAGCAGCTCCTCTGCATTGTGCTCTTTTGCTTCTGATCACAGCTTGGGTGATTGCTTTTCACTTAAACGAAACAGCCCCAACTGTAGAGAGACTATTCATGCACCTTCTTAATTACCATCCTATGCATTGCCTGGTTTGGCCCTTTGCCATCATCACTATTGTGATGGTGCTTGCCAAAGATATCACTTCTGCCTGTCCTGGAACTGAAATAGAGATATGTTTGCCTTCACTCTCCCTCCAACTTCCTTTCATTTTGTTCCCCTGACCCCCATTCTTCTCCTCAGGTGTAACAGTTACCGTGAAGACAGAAGGGAAAACAGATTCTTACTATAAGTCCTTTGAAGGCTTTCTTCTCTGTGATGCGATACAAACCCTCCTTGGTCTGTATTTTGATGTGCTTGACTTCAGCGTTGAACCTGAGGGACACAAATCCACATGACAGTTGGCTTAATGGTTTCCCATTTCTGCACAGCATTGTTAACAATTGGCAACAACGGGTCACATAACCTCGTTTAGAAGAGCTCTAAGCTAAGAGATAGAACTGAGGTGCCTGCCTCATTCAAAGTCAAAATTACCGGTAATGCTGGCATTTGAAATAAGGCAATGCTTCAACTGCGAAGAAGAAACCAAGGATAGTACGTATATATTTACAACTGTTGGCGTGCTGTAGATTCCTTCTTAATGAGAGGCTGGGACAAAAATTGACACGATAATTTAGGATAAATCAGCCTTGTATAACCAACATGCTTAAATCTAATTAATGCTTGAAGGGGTTAGGATCCTAGAGTAAGCTGTCCTGCCAGGCTTAGCTAGGTCACAGGCCTTACCTGAGAGGAAGGGCTACCAAACTCTTTGTTCTTTTTCCTTCCACTGTGTAAGGATGTCTAAGCTGGAGCATCCAACTTAGACTGTATGGCTTTAGCAAGCCATCTTTGTGTTTCTATACAAATAATTTAGAAACTCTTACCAATTCTGAAACTAAGTTGTACTGCCTGTATTTTCTCGCTGCTGTATGGAAAAGCGCATGAATCTGACCTCTGAAGAGTTTGTAAGTAAGCTCTCTTTACCTTACTGAACTGGTGATCTCTTTCTGTGCTAAGGGAAGTGGGAAACTTTGGAAGCAACTTAGAAGGGGGTATTTTAAAGGTCTTAACATCCTGTATTTCCATGCTCTATTTAAATCTCTGCTGGGGCTCTCTCACCAAAGAGTACTTGCCTCAGCCCTGCATACCTGAAGGAGCATCTCCGCCACTGTCATTTAGTTCAGGCACTGAGGTCCAGCTCTGAGGGCCTTCTGGCAGTTCCCTCACTGTGAGAAGTGAAGTTACAGGGAACCAGGCAGAGGGCCTTCTTGGTAGTGGCACCTACCCTGTGGAACACCCTCCCATCAGGTGTCAAGCAGATAAGGTACTATAGGAGCGGGGGGTGCATCCTGGGGGCATGGTGCCCAGCGCAGGCAGGGGGGCAGCCACGATGGCACCCCACCGGGATTGCGCTGCTGGGGGCGGTGTGCTCCCCCCACAATCCTCTTCCTCCGCCAGTGGTGGGAGGGGGAGAAATAATAAAATTGTGATGATGATGATGAAAACGGCACAACCTCGACTGGCTGGAGAGCCAGGCTGGCCGCAAACGCCGATGTCGCCTTTTCTGCGTTTGCCACGCCGCCTCCACCGGCTAAAGAGCCAGGCCAGCCCCAAACGCCACTTTTGCTGACTCCTGGGCTCCACCTCCAAACCCAGGCCAAGACAAAAACATCCCTACCACAACTTCTGTTGGACAAAAAACTTCCAAGGTAAGATGGAAGATGTCACACGCATCTTCCACAACTTTCCACCATACATACGTCCCCACTTACCCGCCCCCCCCCCACGAAGAAAAAAATGAGCAGGAAAACAGAAAAGACCGAACCTGAACTTAAACGCAAAAACCTGTGGAAAGACACACGACTTCTCTTTTATACTGTACCTTCCTTTCCCATTTCACTAAATCAGCCACAGCAACGTGTGGCCGGGTCAGCTAATTATTTATTAAAAAGTTATGATTTTCTAAACTTTGCCAGCTTCAAGGTTTCTTCCCTTCTTTCCTTTTATTATAGAGTGGTGTCTCGGTTTTCAAACGTAATCCATTCTGGAAGACCGCTCAAGTTCTGAAACTTTTGAAAACTGAAAACTCAATATGGAAGCCATGTTTCCGGTTTGATTTCCGAGGTGCGTTCGAAAACCGAAGCATTTACTTCCGGGTTTACAGTATTCAAGTTCCGAAATGTTTGTCAACGGAGACATTTGAAAACCGAGGTACCACTATACTGCACATACAAATCTCCTTCTCTACCCTGATTTTCTAGTGTGGGGAGCAATTCTAACATTACTTGATGCTGATGGCAAATTCAGTTGCATCCTTGATTCTCTGCCGCACCAGGAAAGTCCCATCTGAACGACTTGCCAGGGTCTGTTCTGCTTCTGCCCGTTCCATGGGTCCTGCATACCTGTACAATGAGGGGTGTTTGTTAATTGCAGTACAGCATTTGGTCACTGGGTGTCTCTGTACCCCATAGTTTACCACCACCACAAAAGAGAGAAGGTGGAAGTTCTAAGCAGCATGAGAAATCCTATGTGCCTTATTTTTATTCAATGTAACTATCAGTGTTCTCATAAAATCTTCAAATGAATGCCTGTTCTAGTGTAACAATGAAATGGAGAGCATGGGAGAAAACTGTCCTCTTCCTGTTAATCAACGGTGTCTCCGAAAAATTTAACATATAACTTGGGAAGGCAGGCAAACTAATGCCAGTGGTCTGCTTTTTATTTGGAGGGATATCCTTGTCACATATGGGTAATATGCCTAGTTCTTTATAGCACTGCCTTGTCAGAACCATGACTAATTTCAAGGTGGTCAGAGCAACTTTAACGAGTTCACGGTTAATCTGATGGGCTGCAAGATGGCGGAGAGATTTAAAGTTCCTTCCAACAGAGTCCTTCTAGCAACTCCCAGAATCTTTTGCTGATATGATTGCTGGTTTGTAATTATTATTTCTGAATTGAGACTCTTTTCAGTCTCTTTATCAGCGTATTGTTGTTATAAATGCTCTTACTCACATAGACAAAGCAAAGAGGTAGCCAGTGTACTGGAAGAAGCAAAGATCACCAGTGTCAAAGCAATGATTCTTCAACACCAGCTTCGTTAGACTGGTCATGTTGTTCGGGTGTCTAATTATCATCTTCTAAAGCAACTAATCTATTCCAAACTTAAAAATGGAAAGCATAATGCATGTGGTCAACAAAAGAGGTTTAAAGACTCTCTCAGGGCAAATCTTTAAAAATGTAGTACTGTATAAACACCGATAAATGGGAAACACTGGCCTGCAAGCACTCCAACTGGAGAACAGCCTTTACCAAAGGTGTCATGGACTTTGAAGACGGTTGAACTCAGGATGAAAGGGAGAAATGTGCTAAGAGGAAGGAGATGTGGCGTTTCACTCCTAAAGGTTCTCTATGGGTTAACTTGGCAGGGAGGAGATTGACCAATGGGAGCTCTCCAGGCAATTAGAGTGTGGAAGGATGGCAGTTAGAGAGGATAGAAAAGACAGTTAGAGGTTGGAAGTTAGGCAGTTGAGTTGAGTTGAGTTAGAGGGGGATAGAGAGAGGGAGATGAGCTAATGAGCAGAGCTAGAGCAGATTGAATAATTAACAGGAGGCATTAGGGATAGTTATTGGAATACTAGGTAGAGAATTGAAATATACTTATCTGAATAACCATACAGTTATATTAAACGTTTTACCAAGTCATTTGACACCATTACGCTTTGTACAAACAATAAAGAAACATGTTTATTTTTACCACAATCTGAATCTGAAGTGAGTTATTCATTGCCAGAGTGAATACTGGCTGGTGGCAGCGGATATACCATATGTCGTTGGGGCAGTTACCAATAGACCGTTAAACGTCCGGGGGTGCTGCTCAGGTCTGAGAGAGTGACCGCGACAGAAGGCACGCTTGGCAAACCCTCACCATGATCAACTTCCTGCCCAGAAACCTATGTCCCCACTGTGGAAGGACGTGTGGATCCAGAATTGGCCTCCGCAGTCACTTACGAACTCACTGTTAAAACCGTGTTTATGGAAGACAATCTTACTCGGCTATGAGTGATTGCCAAAAAAGAAGAAGACCCTGCTCTCAGCTTGGTGTAACAGCTCTGAACTTCTGATATGGGATAAACACATTTAAATATCAATAGCAT
Organism: Lacerta agilis; assembly: GCF_009819535.1. NCBI lineage: Eukaryota > Metazoa > Chordata > Lepidosauria > Squamata > Lacertidae > Lacerta > Lacerta agilis. The sequence continues at coordinate 32,262,029 of NC_046327.1, forward strand.
GGGAAAACCTCACAGCAAATTCAAATTTCAAATTTCAAATTTCAAATTTTATTGCGGCTATAAGCCCATAAAAACATAAAATATGTAATATATGACATAAAGTTACAGCAAACCATAGACCCTGGAGTCATAGGGAAACAAACCACAGCACAAATACAAGTTTTAAAATTGCAACCAGGGAGCAGAAAACAAAAAAATTAGAAGTCGTGTAGTTGGCCACAGCGCCTTTTTTGAGATATGACAGAGTTTAGAAACCTTGCCACCTGCAAGGTTGTATAGGAGTCATTGTCTTGCAGGAGTAAGGCAAGGTGTGACTCAGCTGGTGCACCTGTAAGTTTCTGAGTTATTGGTCTTAGTAATTTTGCCCGAGCCTCACTATGCAGGGAACAGATAAAGATTATATGATGGAGAGATTCCGTTGACTTTTTATCACAATCACAGAAGGCGGAAACTAGGCCCTTGGAAAATCTATGTCTCAGGACATTAGAAGGAAAAACATTAAACCTCGCTTTGGTGAAAGCGAATCGGTGCCCAGCAGTGGAGAGGGAGGATAGGTATAGAGGGACATGATGTATTGGAGTAACTCCAAAATTCCGAGGCGAGCAGACACCCCCACCCAGCATATGATTACGCTGCAGCTCCAAATCGTCCAGTCTTTGTTTGATTAATCTTTTTGCCAAAGCAGGGTCTAATTTAAGTGAATCTAAAGGAGAGATTCCAAAAGACAGAAGTTTGGCGTGGATTTTCCCAGTCCAAGGGTTTGCAAATTCGTCACGCCAAAGACATTGGACGAGATAATGGCTGGGTAATCTATGCCAAAGAGTTAACCAGTAGGTGAATATTCGTTTCCATAAGAGAGTCTCTAGTGAAGGAATCTTCAATTCTAGTCGTATAGCTGCATTACTAACACACGTAGGGAGTTTTAAGAGCCGGCGAAGAAACTGATTTTGCAGCACCTCCAGCGGGGCCGGATTTACCAGAGCTGCCCAAAGCGGAGCAGCATAAGTAAGAGTGGTAATAACTTTTGCGTTGTACACCTTTAAAGCCGAGGGCACGTGTAGGGCTCCGTCTGAGAAAAAGAACTGGAGAAGTGCATGCGATAGAGTTTTGCCCTTGTTAAGTAGGTGTAGAACTTGGGATTTCCAGCTCAGGTTGTATTGGAAAACAATCCCTAGATATTGGAACTTAAAAACTTGATCTATTTTTACTCCACCAAGCTTCCACTGAAAAAGTTTCCGACTTCTAGAGAAGACTACAACTTTTGATTTTGAGTGGTTGATGGACAATTGGTTAGATTGACAGTAAGCAGTAAAGATCTTTAACGCCCTACATAGCCCAACCCTTGAGTAAGAAAGGATCACCGCATCATCTGCGTATAAAAGCAGCGGACAACGGTAGTTTGCGATGCGGGGGGCGTGAATGTAAGCGTGCGACTCATTTAGAGGCTCTCTCATATCACTGACAAACAGGTTGAAAAGGTAAGGTGCTAATATACAACCTTGTCGGACTCCTTTATTTATCGGGACCGCGTTTGTAAGGTCACCAGCGGGGGTAAGTCTGATTCTGGCAGAGGATCCACCATGCAGTTGGATCATGAGCCAAAGGAGCCTTTTATCAATGCCCCACCTCGCCAATTTCTCCCATAGAATGGTTCTGGGGATGCTGTCGAAGGCTGCCTTCAGGTCTATGAAGGCAGCGCATAAATGTCCTCGACTGGGGAAGGAGTATTTCCTTGCAAGATGATAAAGGATTATGGCATGATCTATGGTGGAACGATTGGGTCTAAAGCCCGCTTGTTCATGGCCAATCAGGTTGGATTCTTCTGCCCATTGAGACAGTTTAGACAGCAACAAGCGGGCATATATTTTCCCTATAGTCGAAAGGAGGCTGATACTACGATAGTTCCCTGGATCAGCAGGAGGACCTTTTTTATAGATTGGTATAATAATGGCTTCCTTCCATGTCTTGGGAATACAGCCAGTAACATTAATGGCGTCAAAGGTTTTGGCCAGGATTCCTGACCACCACTCAGGATGTGATTTAATAGCCTCTGCAGGAACCAGGTCAGGGCCGGGGGCCTTGCCGACTTTCAACTGGGATATTAGGACTGATATTTCGCCTGGATCTGTGGGCGGCCATCTGGGTAGGTGTTCGAACAAGTGCTCCAGATGGGGAACCGGAGCCTCTGCCTGTGAGAAACATTTCCTCAGGAACTGTTCCCAAGTAGGGGCCGGGATAACAGTCAAGGGATATTTCCTAGTTCTACTGTTAATTAGTGACCAGAATTCATTAGCTCTGCGGGATTTGGAAGCTAAGATCAAGGCTTGCCAACGGGTAGACTGCCACTCCCGTTTTGCCATTTTCAGAGCCTGTTTATAGACTAATTTGGCTTGAAAGTATATAGATGGTAAGCTGGAAGCGCCTGAGTTTTTATACTCGTTGTATATTGAGCGCAGTTGGAGTTTGGCTTGTTTACATACAGAATTATACCAGGGAGCTCCTGAGTTATATTGGGCTCGTGTAACTGTTTGAGAAGGCGATGTAAAAAAAGCAGTAAAGTTTGCTGTAAGGTGGCTAAAGAGATTCAGAACTGCACTGGGTTCACATGAGTCGGAAATTGAAACAATTGGATGATCTTGGATTTCCTCACAGCAAACCTTGTATGTGCATGTGATGTCTCATTGTACTTGCATACTGTGTAGATTTTCAAGTGGGCTACTACCAGCAGAAACCCTAGTCCTACGTAGGATGCAAGGACATCACAAAATAAGGAGTTTTGGATAACAAGCTACTGAAATTGTTTAATTCTATAGTGTTACTTACCAATGGAAGACTGACAGATCTGGAGGAGGAATCTGGGAAAGAAAAGGTGATAAAGTATTTATTTTCTGTGAATTGGGTTGGGATTTGTATTGTGGAAAGTTAAAAAAAAAAAACAGCAGAGGGGGAAAAGGCATCTTTTATCAAGTATGTCCCGTGGCATAATTTTTTCCAGCTGGTTTTCTTCTAATTCAGCAAATGCAGTGTTATAGCACTGGGCTGCAATGTTCTTTTTGGGGACCTAAGTGAAAACACTTTCTCTCTTCTTTGGGTGCTTCCAGATGGGGGCTTAATATTGTTAACTAGCTTATTGAAATATCAGTAACAGATAACTGGCAGCAGGTTGTTTTTTTTAAAACACACTGGAAAGGGTAAATCTGGATTAAATCGCAAAAAATATGAGCTAGCATTTTGGTGATAATGGCATTGTGTGGATGCTGCAAAAAAGTTGAATGCATGAGACATACTAATCCCACAATAAACACCTATCCAGAAGCATCCAAGATGGGTACTAAACAGCACAGGGTTAAGGCAATATCCAGTGCTTGTTTTTCATTCATACACACCCACCCACCCACACACATATATAAATAATGTTTAGGAGTACTCTCATTTTCCTACTCATATTGAAATACTGCCTCTCAATGAGGCCAAACTTAGATTCACAAAATGTTTAGGGGTCTGTGTCCCTCTGCATCTCCCCCCCCCAAAAGCACTGGATCTGTCATCCCAGCAGGAGGAATGGATGGTGCGCAGCAGCAGCCATGTCAATTTTCCTGTCATGGGTGTTGGGAGGTGGGGTGGCCTGGGAGAGGGGGCCTTGCTGCCTTTGCTTGTGGTAGCAGGCAAAGGCTCTGTCTTGTCTGCGAGGATGAGGCACCCGTAAGCGGCACCTCCGAGGTCTGGCACCAGCCCTGCTCTGAAAAGTAATGGAAGAAGCCCAGGGAAACCCAGGGAAACAATTTGATGATTACATTCCCCAGAAGAAAAATGAAAACAAAGAGTAGCAATTTCATAATAACCACCCAAAACCACAATAATTATGTTTTCATATGTGCTGGAAGCTGGGCGGGGTATAAATAATAAAATTATTGTTATTATTAAGAAGAGCCCTACTGGGGCAAATCAAAGGCCCCTCCAGACCAGAATCCTGTTCTCACAGGAGCCAACTAGATGCCTGGAAGAAGCACGTGAGCACCATAGCATTCTCTCCAATTGTGATCCCCAGCAACTGGTATTTAAAGGGACACTCACATCCCACTTAAAAATCTGCCCAGGAAATAGAAATTTTGGGGGGGGGGGCATATTACGGGTCTGAAATGACTGGAGCTGTGAGAGAGAATAGAGCCAGGGCCCAGAGGAACATAGCTGCCCCCATAGTTGGAGCTGTGATATTTAGGGGTATGTGTACCCCTGCGTCCCCCCAGGAAAAAAAGCACTGCCAATATCTATAACCTCCACGAACACTCATTCAACATCTCAATAGAGCACATACTTGAATCTCCCAAGTGGCATTCCTATTGTCAATATGAGATTTGAGGGTGGGAATTTTTCTATATTGTCCACAGTTCATACTGCCCTGCTTCTGTATTATCTGAAATCACAGCATATGCCAGACGCAAAGTTGCCTAAAAATGTTAATTGGAGGAAATCTCTAATAAGATTTTCTTGGAATTGGGCTAACAAATGTGAAACCCTTTTGAGCAAGTATGGACTAATCCTTGATGTTCTGAAGCTACACCTGTAGCCACGAAGCAGTGTATTAAAAATAAAGTTAAAGAGTGGAACCTTTGTTTGCATAGTTTGGAGAATCACCATTTTAGTATTCTCTGAAATTTGATTATGGATTTCCAGATTACTTCCTTGAATTATTTGCTGATGTGATATGGAAGTTATTCACAGCTTTGATATATAAAAAGCATGTCCATAGTAGGCTATATTTAGATGAGGGAGAACACAGGGATAGCTTAGTTGGTAGAGCATGGGATTTTTAATCTCAGGGGCATGGGTCTGAGTCCAACGTTGGGCAAAAGATTCCTGCATTGCAGGGGGTTGGGCTAGATGACCCTTGGGGTGCCTTCCAACTCTACAAATCTATGACGCTGGAGTATCTGTTAATCATTGTTTACGTATTTGCAGCCAGGGAGAAGTGAAATACCGGTATATTGTTTGTTATATACTGTATTACTCCCTGTATACCTCTTCTAGGGAAAACTTTCTCAAAGGAATTATTCAGAAAGTTTAATTTTTGAATAATAGGGAGAAAACGTGTTACTTGCTGGTAAGATTTCTGTGTTTGCTCTAGGAGCCCAACAGATTAGACCAAAAACAAACAAACACTATTGCAAAACATGCATTGCAGGGGGTTGGTCTAGATGACCCTTGGGGTCCCTTCCAACTCTACAATTCTATGATTCCGTGGTGTCCAGTGTGTTGGGAACCACTTATGCTAAACTGTACCTCAAGCTAATTCTAATTTTTTGTGATGACCAATGGTTTACAACATATCAAGCCAGTTTCAATAATCCTCTAATCAACTAATACACAGAAAGAAATCACCTTCCCCAGATATGTGCTACTTACACAGATATAAGGCTTCACTTTCTTGCAAGGAAACCAGCCAATGTCATTGCTGGATGTGTTCCTCCCCTGAAAACAATGAATGAAAGCAAAGAACCCATGAAAAATATGGTCGATTTGCAGTTGAACATTTTTGAAAAGAGCTTTAGATGATGGGGGGAAATTCCAGTGGTTGACTTTAAGTTGATTACAAGCATTGACCTGAAATGACCTGGAAGGGTTTTGTTTTTTTTGCCATAGTTTCCCCCACTTCATAGAATGCCTCTCAAACTGCTGCCAAAAAATAGCCCTTGCATCAAATTGTGCTGTGAACTGGAAGCAAGAAGCCACCCTTTCCAGTCCCAAATTTAGCACATTTAAGCTACTTGGAACTAGCCTAATTCTAGACTGTGAAAAAGAGCAGAGGATCTTCTGGGGCAGGGGTCTGCAACCTTTAAGACACAAAGAGCCACCTGGATCCATTTCCAAAGGAAAAAACAACAACTGGGAGCCGCAAAACCATTGCGACATTTAAAACAAATATAATGCTGCATATATTGTTTCTTACCTTAATGCAATAATAATAAATAACGTATAGGAGCCAATGCAAAGTATAATTAGTAAAAACAACAAGAATAAGTTCTTACTTTTTTGCATTGACTCAGGGGCGTACCCAGGATCAAAACGGGGGGGGGGGGCAAGCCATGGTCGTTCAGGTTGTGACATTTCAGCACAGAAAGGCGAATGAAACCAAAATTTTAGGGAAATTCTATATAATTATAGCAGTGCTTTATTACAGTAGTTATTACAATTATTTGCTTGGTTTTTTAAATTTTTTATTCTAGTTACATGTCTTATACCAGGGGTGGCCAACTCCCAAGAAACTGTGATCTACTTTCAGCAGTGATCTACCCCTGTTTTTGGGGGTTCAGCTCAAAGTTGTTTGGGGGGTGTGGTGGGTGGGAGAGAGGGCTTCCCCCTCTAAGATAGGTTGGCAAGCGAACTAATAAAGAAAGAAAAAGGGGGGGTGGGAATGGAAAAGTGGGGTGGAAAAATATAAATTGGGGTGGGGTGGGGTGGGGTGGGGAGGATATCTATTAAAAATATGTAGTAGTTTAAAAAATAAAAATAAAGGGGGGAAATCTTTTTCTTCTTTTTCCTTTTTTTGAACACAAAAACAAAAGGGGAAGAGAAAAGAAAAAGGGGGGATAGGGGGAGAAAAGGGTAATAATAAAAATTCAAATAGAGTGGCTGCAGCAGCTGTGGGGGGGTTTGTTTGTTTTTCATTTGTTTGTTTGTTTTAAAAATGGGATTTCTCCCCTTGGATTAAAAAAGGAGGGGAGGAAGAAAAAGAGAGGGGAGTGGGAGAGCAAGGCAAAAAGCAAAAAAGCAAAAAACAGGTTTGAGGGGGGGGGAAATCGCGCCAGGCACTGCAGCGCGCCGGCCTCGGGGCTCCGGGCCCCCGAGCCGCCCTTGGGGCCGTCGTTGAGCATGTACACCGCCCGCAGCGAGCGCTGGCGAAGCACCGGTTGGCGGAGGTTTCAGAAGCAGCCCAGACGTTTTCGCCACCGCCCCCCCAAAGCAGATCTACTTCATCCTGTCGGCGACCATCACCACCCTCCCGTCACGGCGACGCCTGGCCCGCCTGCTCCGCCCTCCGCGCGGCCACTTTGAAAAGGATTCCGCCCGACAGGGGCCGCTCAGAACAGGGGCCGCTCCAATCGCCGCCGCCACCTCCCACCACCTTTATTATCCCGACTCTTTTCTCTCTCTCTCTCTCTCGGTAACTCGCAAAGCCCAGCTCCTTCTTCTCCCCGCCCTAACGCCACCCTCATTGGCACGTTCCCCTCAAACAGGAACAGGCATCCCGGCGGCTCATTGGCCGGACGAAGCGTCGCTCTCCCGTGCCCGCCTCCCGCCTTCATCCTCAGTGGCTACCTCGGCGGTAAGGCCCCGGCTCCGAGCCTATGCGCCAAGGCGGGCGATCTGTCCTGCCAATCGGCACGCCGAGGTGGTAAAAGTTCAGCCCTCCCCACACGCTTATTGGTGTGAAGAAGTCGCTTCCTCTCTCTGGGAGTGGTCAAGGTGGACATCAATCTTGGGTCTGTCCTCGGGAACCCCGAGAGGGCTGAGAAAGACCGCCCAGCTGTTCAACGTTGATGCGGATTATTCATGGTTTTTTTTGGCCCCTTTTTTTTTGCCGATAACCATTTAATTATTATTGAAAGGGCATTGAAAGGGGGCATGCCGGAGCCGCGGGAGACCTGTCAGAGAGCCGCATGCGGCTCCGGAGCCGCAGGTTGCTGACCCCCGTTCTGGGGGAATAAGTAGCCTGATGATTGCTAAATCAATCTCTGGAAATGGTCCATGGACATGCTGCTTTGGCCGCAAAGGCTCCTCCTGCAAGAGTAATGCTGACCTCTGGGCAGCAATTTGATTGGCAGCTGGAACTCCCCCTCTGCTGCTGCCTGTTAGGACAGGGGTCATTTAAAAGGCCACAGCAGTGTGCAAACAAAGCGGATTGCAGGAGTAAGAGCAGGAGGGAAGGAGAAGAGTTCAGCATCCTATACCTATGTTCCCCTTTAGTTCTTCAAATCACACTGACAGACTTGCACTTAAAGATTCAGTAGTTCCTTTTTTTGTATTCTGAGAAGGTATGCAATGGGACGTGGGTGGCGCTGTGGTCTAAACCACTGAGCCTCTTGGGCTTGCCAATCAGAAGGTTGGCGGTTCGAATCCCTGCGACGGGGTGAGCTCCCGTTGCTTGGTCCCAGCTCCTGCCAACCTAGCAGTTCGAAAGCACGCCCCCCCAAAAAGTGTGAGTAGATAAATAGGTACCGCTCCGGCGGGAAGGTAAATGGCGTTTCCGTGCGCTGCTCTGATTTTGGTGTTCTGTTGCACCAGAAACAGCTTAGTCATGCTGGCCACATGACCCGGAAAAACTGTCTGCGGAGCGCACAAACGCCGGCTTCCTCGGCCTGTAAAGTGAGATGTGCACCGCAACCCCACAGTTGTTCGTGACTGGACTTAACTTTCTGGGGTCCTTTACCTTTACCTATGCAATAGCTCATTCATCATCCCAGTTATTCATCACCATGTTATCCTGATGTCACCTCAAGACTGAAGAGCTACTGTTTGACAGGAATGTTGACTATGCCTACCTGCCACCACAGCTGCTCGGCCTCAGCTCTGTTTAGCTCCACAATATCCCCCACGTTGAGCTTCAGTGGTGGACCGAATGCCACAGGAGGTGGAGGAACACCACAATACTCCTGGCAGACCTCCAATTTGGGCAGCCCTTAAGAGCAAAGAAGAGAATTGCAGTGATTAGACGAATCAGTTTCCTTGCATCTTCACACCCCGCCCCCATCATTCAGACCGGACACTGAGGTCCACCTCCGAGGGTCTTCTGGTGGTTTCCTCACTGCAAGAAGTGAAGTTACACGGAACCAGGCAGAGGGCCTTCTTGGTAGTGGCACCCACCCTGTCAAAGAGATGAAGAACTACCCAACTTTGGGAAGACATCTGAAGGCAGCCCTGTATCGGGAAGCTTTTAACGTTTGGTGTTTTGTTATGTTTTTATAGTCTGCTGGAAGCTGCCCAGAGTGGCTGGGGAAACCCAGCCAGATGGGCTGAGTATGACTAAGAAAATTATTATTATTGCTTTTATTTCAACCACATGCTATGGGAGTGAGCTTTTTAAATAACCAGGAACAACAACACTATGCTGTGACCAAGTGATGGGTGGGGCCATGTAGGTGAATGGAAGCAGTGAGTTCTCCAGATGCTCTGCTGCTAGTCTTGGAGGGGTGCCAGCCTCAATCCTTCATCGGTCACCTGCCATCATTGGTGTCCTTGCGGAAACATACATAGCGAGCTACCAGGTAACCACAACTCACCCAGAGCAGCTTTATCACTCTCCAGTGTATGTCGATTGGATTTATTCTGCACAGAAAAAATGGATTTTGGTTCAGGTAACAGGAATGAGGTGAGAGGATATAGAAAATTATAATCACCAAGGTACACACCCAAGTTTCTGGAATGATATATCATATTAAACCTGTATGGAGTATTTTATTCATTATGCACAATGTACGCATCTTAAGCTAAAAAATTGGTTGACTGTGGATTATGAACCATTTCCACACCATTGGCTGAGTTGCTGTGATGTCACAGAACATTCACAATTATCCACATTCACGAGGAGAAAAGTTCAGCCCATTGCATGTTGACAAACTTCCCTCACAGGGCTCATCCACACTTCCCCTTTGTCCTGCCGCTTCTCCCCAGGAAAACCTGCTGGTTACTGCTGAATTGGAACAAATGTCAACCGGTTTTTCTGTGGTTCTCCAGGGGAAAGTGGCAGAGCGAAGGAAAAACAGCTCAGACTCATGCATTGAAAGTATGGGGAAATCTATTGGACCCCCAATGCTTTCTAGGCATGGAACTAGTGGAAGTGTGGACAAGCCCTCACACAAAGTATACAGACAGAAGGATCTACATCCTGGTGGAAGCAAGCAAGCAAAAAGGTTTGATGCTAAGCAGATTGAGGTTTGGGAAGATGAGTGAGAAGAGGACTTAGGAAGCAGTGGGTTTGAAGAGGTGGGGATGGAGTGCAGGGATGGAAATAGCAGGGGAGGGGAGCAGCAAAAAGACCTGATGTTGAGAAGTAAAGGAGGCAAGGACTGAAGAAATAAAAGGGGGCGAAGGAGAAAAGGGAGGAGATATTTTGGGGGTCAGGGCTCTGTGGCTATGGGGACAAAGGCGGCAGCATGCAAACAATTTACAAATGAATTGAACAATCCAGTCAAATTGTTAACTGCTTGTCTCTAACTGAGCAATGAATGGGAAAGAACACAACACCATCTATATTTTATAATTCATATCCACATTAACCAAAACTGGAGATACCCAGAATTTTGTTCTAAAATTCCAGTTCTTTGAATTTCTAGGTATTATTTGCTGTGCATGCCTGCACTTAATTTGGCTCTTTCGGGAGGAAACAATTGTGGTGTCTTTCGGCCACCAAGTAAAAATTTCTTATCAAGGTATGAATTACTGGTACTCATTTTCAATCTCAAGAACTGCCATTGGCTCCTGCTAAAAAAAGCAACCTTTGGGCAGAACCACACAATGCTAGGCAAAAATAGGTTCCCAGGGCCCCATGTTTGTCTTATGAGCACAAGGGCAAAGGAGGACTGGCAGGAAGAAGGGGGTGTTTAACCTTCCCCCCCAACCTGTCAATTCTTCTCTGCAAAAGCCCTTCCTGCTCCCCCAAATCTTGGTACCAAGGCTAAAAATAGGCTTCTTTTGGGGAGAGGAGGTCTGAGCAGAAAGGTGGAGGGGGAGAACTGTTAGGGTAAGGGTTAAACACCCCTTCCTGCTAGCTAGGCTCTCTTGCAGATGTCCTTCCACCCCACCCCACCCCATCTATTATTGCTATTAACTCCTTCAACTTTTTCTTTTTTTTACCTTTTTCATGGTAGATCCAGACTCTGCATTAAACAGAAAATAAGGAAAGATTACAATAGGCATAAAGAGAAGTGCTTAAAATGAAGCACGTAATTGTATATCACCGCCTACTGTAGGAATGGAGCTCTGATTCACACACACCCTTTTAAAAATGAGGTGAAACTGTGTATCACCATCTTATTGTTTCCCATTTCATTATCGATAATCATTCTCTGTGAAATATACTCAGAGTCGAGTGTGAATTTCATGCTCTTTATTCAGCTCATAGTAGCAGTGAATGAATCTTTCCCCAAAACGTCTGCTATATATACATTATTTACACAATGGGCCCCACATGGTTGGCTAATCCCGGGCTACTCCTGTAAGCCAATCAGGTTGCAGATTCACTTCCATCTAGGAGCCTGATTGGCTGCTCTTGCAGGCCAATCAGGTCGCTGATTCACTTCCACCTGGAGCTGGATTGGGTGGCTCCTGCGGACCCATCAGACTGCTGCATTCTGGATCCTATTGTTCTAGGAATCAGCTCAGTACATAACACTCTGTATACCCCCTAGCTAGCAGGACCAGTGGTCAGGGATGGTTGGAGTTGCAGTCCAGCAACACCTGGGGACCTGGCCCAAAGTTGAGAAAGGCTGCTCTAGTGACTCGTCCACCAATTTAGAGGAGTCTGAAACCTTACCTTTACCTGAGCTGGACTTTCCACACGGTGACACCCGCCCCAGACATTCCTTGTGAGCAGGTGCCCGGCATCTGCTGCAGCGATAGCCCTGATAGAAGGTTCCTCTGTGTGCAGATGGGAAAGAGGAGGGAGGGGGCTTATGTATGATAAAGTGGAGTCTTGCTTAGTTCCCTTACATAAGTGCTGGGTAGAAGATAGGTCTGCATCTACTGGTAGATCAGATCTCTGGGTAATTTGCAGTAGATCAGGTTTTCTGACTCTCAATTGTTCAACAAGACAAGGGTCAGCACCACCATGGCCTCCTGACGGGATGGGCGGAGAGAGGTGGCGGCTGGCAGGACTCACGCGCCCCTCGGTGGGCTAAAGCCAGGCAGCACCTCAGACTAGCGCCAGTCCCAGCACACCAACTACACCTCCTGTTCCTCCTCCTAGCAGACCTTCTCACTCTCTCGTCCGCGCTCCTCCCTCCCTTCCTTATCGCCGCCTTCTGGCTCCCTCTAGGGAACCCCCTCACCACGCCGCCATCTTGGAAGCCGGCCCAGCCCAAACCAGCCAACATCCGGGGACAAGCCATTTTTTGTAAGGTCGCGGATATAAGCCACACTTTTCACTGTCAGAATTTGGTTTTAAAAAGTGTGGCTTATATTTGGGCCAATACGGTAGTTGTCCTTCCTGTATGGCTTGGGTAGAGTGGGGTGGCATATGTACCTCAGCAGCATCTGGCAGGCTTTGCAGGAGGTGGTATCCTCAAAGGAGTACATCTGGAACTCGTGTCTATTTGCTGTAGCATTTTCAGGGTAGATATTAGAGCTGCACCAGAAATTGAGAAGCAGTGAGCCAGCAGCTTACAACAATGGTGGCTACATCAAATTCACGGGCTTATGGACTGTTTGTTTGGAGCCAACACAGAATAAAGACATCCTTGTGTCAAGAAGAGGTTGCAGAAAACACCCACAACAAAACACCAGCCTGGGTGGGCCCTGGATGTCCACCCCAGCCCGTTAGAATGATTCAGATTCTTACATCAAATCTGTCAATTTTGCACATTTCCCCCCCCCCTGGTAATATTATGGTCAAGCTCCAGTGCTGCAGAATCATTGTACTGTCATGGAAATGTTCCAGTAACTAGAATGGATCTGCAGCTGGACTGCAACATATAGGAGTCTTGGGATTGTAAAGGATAGCATACAACAGGGGCAGGAGTAGAAGAGTAGACCTACAGGGCCATTTCAAATTGTTCCATCCATTTCTTCTTCAGCTCCCGCGTCTTAAAGTACAGTTCGTAGCCCGAGGAACCATTAAGCTCGATTAGGACAAACATGTGAGTCCACTGGCAAGAAGAAAGAAAAGGGGAATAACAGATTAGCATAAAATCTTGGCTGGGCCATATTTATTGACATGGACTCCTTTGTTCCCTGATAGTCCCATTTGGGTAGATTGGGTAGAACAGAGTTCTCTTCTGGGGTGGAGGTGCCTGCTGAATTAAGGCCGCAACTCCCATTTCCTTCTCAGCCCCCCCCCCAGCCCCCAAATGCATACCCAAACATTACCTTCTTGTTCCAGTTACAGGTGGGTAGCCGTGTTGGTCTGCCATAGTCGAAACAAAATAGAAAATTCTTTTCCATAGAAAATTACCTTCTTGTTGTCTTTCTCTACAGAAGAGTCATCTCGGATCTGGTAGCTGGACAGGTCGACAAATTTCTTCATATCATATGAATCTCCTTTCCGCTTGCAGATTAGCAGGGCTTTGTCCAGGAGAAAAGCATACCTGCAAGACAGTTTTAACTTGAGAAATTCCAACAAGGGTGAGATAAAGGTATCATCCCCACTTCTGTTTGTCCCATGTCTAGAAAGCACAGGTCGGTAAGCTTTTACCTCTTTACAGGTCCACCACGTGATAAAAATTCACTTCCTTTTCTTTACATATCCAACACTCTTGATTACTTGTTCAATACATTTTAGCAAGTTTGTTTGGTGTTCAATACCACCTATATGTCATTTACTGGGAAATGATACATAATGAGTTGAAGAAAATATATAAAAATATTTTTGTTTAAAAACCGGAAGCCTTTTTACTAGGAATAGTGGGGGATGAAATACCAAAGGGAGATAAAAAAATTATTTATGTATGCAACAACTGCAGCAAGAATTATTTAAGCCCAAAAATGGAAACAAAAAGAAATACCAATCCATGTACAATTAGGGAGTTTGTGGGCCAAGAAAACATTGGGCTGCTTCAACAAAGGGCTTATCCACACTTATTTTTCCTCCATGCTTACCAGGCAGTCTGTACTTTAAAGTCCTGTGTCCGAGCGCTATTTCATTTGTTCCAGAGCTTTCCTCGCGAAAACCTGCCATTTAACACTGAATTGGAGCAAACAGCAATCCACAGAAAACCCCGAATTGCTGTTTGTTGCGCTTCAGAGCAGTTTTGTTGTGTTTAAAGAGCAGTTTTTTCATGGGGAAAGGTATGGGGTGAAAAAAAGATCTTGAAGTTTGCTAGGGGTCTTATCCAGCCACTTAATATTGTCTTTTCTTCAGTGCTGACATCCTATTTCAGTGTTTTTCAACCTTTTTTGGGCAAAGGCACACTTGTTTCATGAAAAAAATCACGAGGCACACCACCATTAGAAAATGTTAAAAAATTAACTCTGTGCCTATATTGACTATATATAAAGTAATTCTCTTGAATAGGAATCAAATAAACAAATTTTTCCCACGGCACACCAGGCAACATCTCGCGGCACACTAGTGTGCCACGGAACAGTGGTTGAAAAACACTGTCCTATTTAAAACATGTGCTGTGTTATGAAAATCCTGGGCCCCACACTAGGCAAACCAAGATAAATTCCTAGGGAAATATTAGCAGACTACACCAGAGCCATATCATAAAAAGCACCAACCCTAGAGGGCAGGACCTTGTTAGCCTGTTTGATAATCTGGCCCTGTTCAGAACAGCCTCTGTTTCCACTGCTGGAAAATAAACAACCAAACCAAGTACAGGGCCAAGTGCAGATACTCATTAAACTTTTCCATGGACCAGCTGAATGAGGCTCATAGGCAACCAGTGTTCAACAGACCACAGTTTGAGAACCTCCTCTCTATAGGATGTGCATGCCATCACCTGTCTATTTTTGAGCGCTTCTCCCCGCTGATGATCTTGAGCTCCCCGTCAATCTTCGGCCTCCCAAAGTGAGCCAGGGATTGTGTCTAGGGAGAAGGAGAATGTGTTCCTTACAAGAGATCAACTGGCTGCATTCAGAAGATGTTTATTTAGAATTGGACCAGACTGTTATCTCCCCCACCCTTGCCAGGCAACTTTGACAGGTGGGTGGAGCCATCAAGTGACCTATTTTCGCCTGCATGGTTTGAAACTAAACCATATGGGCAAAGTCACAACCTGCATAGCATGTGTCTTGCCAAGCCCAGAGCATAGCACTCCACAAGAACCAACCATCAGCTCATCAGCTGATCCTTGAAGCTTGGAAAATCCCATGCAAGTGCTTTGCAAGACCTGATGATCCTCCAAAGGCAGGTGCTGGATATGGCAGGCAGTTCCTTAAGAATTATATGCCTTTAATATTAAGGAAAGCTTTTACAACCTTTTGTTCAGACTAGTTCATTCCAAAACTATATATGTCCCTGATAAGATTACAGATACTGGAGATGGTAGGAGCATAGGAGAAGACATATTACATTTTTATTTTTTTTTTAATAATAAATTTTTATTATTTTCCAAAAAAAAACAAAAAAATAACAAATTACAACAAATAATCATATCTAATAAACAATGCAATACTATAGCTCCGCCGAGCTCTGACTCCCCTCCTCCACGTCAACAGGTTTTCTAGTCCAGTTTTGTCGCGCAGTTCATATTACAACCTTATTAGTCTTTGTCAAAGGTTTATTCCAGTCCTACAAGTGTTTTTAAACTTCCTCTGTTCAATCTTAGATACTCCACAAATTTACTCCAGTCTCTTTGAAACCTCGAGTCATCCTGGTTTCTGACCCTGCCGGTCAGTTTTGCCAATTCAGCATATTCCACCATCTTCGCCTGCCACTCATCAATTGTAGGCAACTCCTGTAATTTCCACTTTTGGGCTAATAGTATTCTTGCAGCAGTTGTCGCATACATGAACAATCTTTTGTCCTTCTTAGCTATTTCATCTCCCATCAATCCCAACAGAAAGGCTTCAGGTTTTTTTGGGAAAGTATATTTAAACATCTTCTTAAGCTCATTATAGACTGCTTCCCAAAAACCTTTGACCTTATTGCAAGTCCACCACATGTGATAAAAACTACCTTCTTCTTGTCTACACTTCCAACATAACTTATCATGCATTCTATACATTTTTGACAATTTTACTGGAGTCAAATACCATCTATACATCATCTTATAAACATTCTCTTTCAATGTTTCACATGCAGTGAATTTCAAAGTCTCATTCCATAGTTTAGTCCATGCATCATAATCTATATTGTGCCCAAAGTCCATTGCCCATTTTATCATCACCTCTTTCGTCAACTCATCTTTAGTATACCATTCCAACAACAAATCATACATTTTTGTTAAAAATTTACCTCTACCTTCTAATAGCTCAGTCTGAAATCTAGATTTTTTATCTTCAAAACCAATCTTTCTGTCTTCTAAGAGCAAATTATGCACTTGGTGATATTGAATCCATCCTGTAAAAAGATCTTCCATCTGGTGGTATGGTTTTAACTTCCAACCTTTTTCTGTTCTCATAAGCAAGTCCTCATATGTGGACCTTTTACCTTCCATGTTAACTTTTTTTAAGGTAAGAACCTCAATCGGTGAGATCCACCATGGGGTCTTGCTCTCTAAAAGTCTCTTATTCCTTTCCCATACTTCGAAGATGGCCCTCCTTATCACATGATTTAAAAAACCTCTATGAGCCTTTATCTTATCATACCAAAGATAGGAGTGCCATCCGAATCTATTATCATATCCTTCTAGATCTAACAGATCAGTATTTTGCAATGTTATCCATTCTTTTAGCCAACACAAACAGGAAGCTTCATAATACAACTTCAAGTCTGGTAGGGCGAAACCGCCCCTTTCCTTTTTGTCAATCAATAACTTCAATTTAATCCTTGGTTTCTGTCCCTGCCAGATGAATCTACTCAATGTTTTTTGCCATTCTTTAAACTGTCCTGTTCCCTTAATTATTGGTATTGTCTGAAATAGGAATAACATCCTCGGTAAAACATTCATCTTAATTGCTGCTATTCTTCCACTAAGGGAAAGCTTGAGTCTAGTCCATACTTCCAAATCTTTCTTAATCTCCTTCCAAACAGGTTGATAATTATCTTCAAAAAGGTTGATATTTTTTGGAGTTAACCATATTCCCAGATACTTTATTTTCTTTGATACTGCTATACCCGTTTTTTGTTCTATCTCTGAAATTCGCTCTTTTTCCATATTCTTTACCATCATCTTTGTCTTGGTTTTATTCAGTTTAAATCCTGCTAATTGTCCAAAATTCTCCATCTCCTCTAATACTTTCGGGACGCTGTTCTGGGGTTCTTCTAACGTTACTACCAAATCGTCTGCAAAGGCCTTTAATTTAAATTCTTTTGCACCAACTTTAATTCCTTTTATTTCCGGACTTTCTCTCAATTTCTTCGTTAAAACCTCCAGGACCGTTATGAACAGTAGCGGTGATAGCGGGCAGCCTTGTCTAGTGCCTTTTGTTATTTCAAAACTTTCTGTTATTTCATTGTTCACTATTAATTTTGCTTTCTGATCCGAGTATATCGCATCAATTCCTTTCAGGAAAGATCCCTCTATTCCCATTCCTTCCAAACTCTTTTTCATAAAATGCCAAGAAATATTATCAAAAGCTTTTTCCGCATCCACAAACATTAATACAGCCGTTTTTTCATTCCTGGTTTCCAGATACTCTATCACATCAACAATATGTCTTACATTATCTTTTAACTGTCTACCAGGAAGAAATCCGGCTTGATCCTTATGTATTATTTCATTCAATATTCTCTTCAATCTTGTTGCTAAAATATCTGCAAAAAGCTTATAGTCATTATTCAATAAAGAAATTGGTCGATAATTCTTGACGTTTAAGCGATCTGTATCTTGTTTGTGAATTAAAGTTATATAGGCTTCTTTCCACGTGCTTGGGATCTTGCCTCCTTCTAAAATATTATCCATTACTTCTTTCAAAACTGGAATCAGCTGTTCGCTGAGTATTTTGTAATATTTTGCCGAAAGCCCATCCGGTCCTGGAGATTTCCCCAATTTCATTCTTTTTATTGCTTCTTGTATTTCCAACGCCGTAATTTGAGTATTCAGGATATCGGATTTCTCTTTTGATATTTTCTCCAATTTATGTTCTTCCAAATACTTTTCTATTTTTTTCTTATTCTCCTTCTCCTGCTGGTACAACTCTTTATAGTATCTTTGGAAAGCTCTCTTTATTTCTTTTGGATCCTCTATTACACCATCTCCAATTTCTAATTTGTTAATTATATTTTGATTTTGTCTCTTTCTCAATTGCCAAGCTAGTAGCTTTCCTGTCTTGTTAGCTGATTCAAAACTCTTTTGTCTCATCTGTTTAATTTTCCATTCAATCTCTTGATTCACCAGCGTGGAGAACTGAGTTTGCAATATTTTTATATTCTGTTTCAATTGGATATCCATTGGTTTCAATATCAATTTCTTTTCACATATCATCAGTTGAGTTAAAATTTCTTCTTTCTTTTTTTCCTTGTTTTTCCTTTGATGACTATTCTTTTGTATCAAGAATCCTCGCATTACAGCTTTGCTTGCATCCCAAACCACATCCAGTCCGGTTCCCTTCTGTAAATTCAAATTAAAATACTCTGTTATTTCTTCTTTAGCTTTGGTTATCACTTCTGGATCATCAAATAGACTATCATTCATTCTCCATCTTGTGGGGGTTTTCTCTTTGTTCTTTAAATCCAAATCAATCGAATTGTGATCCGACAGCGTTCTCGGTGTTATTTCACATCTAGACACCCTCCCTATTAATTCCTTTGTAATCCATATGTGATCAATTCTTCCAAAACTCTGATTCGGCTCTGAGTAAAAAGTAAAGTCTTTTGTAGTAGGGTGTTTCAACCTCCAAATATCCACCAATCCTAAGTTTTCCGTCATATCAAAAAATGATTTTGGTAATTTACCTTCTCTTGCCGTCTTTCTTATAAAAGATTTATCAAGTTCCGGCATCACTACACCGTTAAAGTCCCCCATCACTATCAATTTCTGATCCATAAATTCCATCAATTTATCTTCCAAATTCTTAAAAAATTCTGCTTTATTTTCATTTGGTGCATAAATTCCGATTACCAGCAGCTTCTCGCCTTGCAGCGTGATTTGTACTATCAAAATTCTGCCTTCCTCATCTTTCGAGATCAGTTTTGGTTCAAATTTTTCCTTTATATATAGTGCAACTCCTCTCTTTTTCGAAGAATCCGAGGAAACAAATTCTCTTCCCAGTTTTTTATTAATTAACACATGTCTATGTTTTTTTGCAATATGAGTCTCTTGAAGACAAATTATGTCCAATTTTTTCCTATACAACACGTGTCCTATCCTGTTCCTCTTGTTTTTATCGTTAAGACCATTTACATTCCACGAAGTAATTTTCAAAGCCATGTTTTCCTTTTCTCTTGTTTTTAAACCTTTTAGGGTTTATTATCCTTATTATCAATATCTTCCTCTTCTTCTTCTTCTTCATCTTCCCCCTCCAATTCTTCTCCTTCTTCTTCTTCTTCTTCTTCTTGTCCTCCGTGTGCTCCTAACTTCTCCAAATTCTCTTCCTCCTCTTTCTTCTTGTCCTTTTTCTTCTTATCCTGTTCCCTCTTGCCCTCGTCCGGTGCTGGTCCTGGTGCTCCTATCTTCCCTAAATCATCTTCATATCTTCTTGTAAATTTCTTCACCTCCAGTGCGTCTGTCAGTTTAAATCTTTTATCTTTGTAGTAGAAGGAGATCCCCTCCGGATATTCCCATCTATGTTGAATCCCTTTTTTCCTAAGCGATGCCACCAATGGTTTGTACGGGTCTCTCTTTCGCAGGAATCTTGTCGGGATCTCCTTAAACACGATGATTTGCTTCCCATCGATTACCAACTTCTTTGTATAGCTCAATCTTAAAATAGCATTCCTCATATCCATTGAATTAAACATGACCAGACAATCACCTGGAAATTTCTTTGCCTTTGCTTTTACCGATCTTACTTTAATTCTGAAAGCATTAGTGATTGAATAGGCCACTTCCTCTTCCTTCAAATCCATCCACTTAGCCAATTCTTCAATTATTTTCTTCCTTATATCCTCATTTGCCTCTTCCTTCAATCCTCTGAATTTTAAATTCATCTGTTTCTGTCTCATCTCCGTTAGGGCCAAATTATCCCACATCTCTTCCTGTGCTTTATTTATTTGTGTCATCTCCTCTTTCACTTGTTCTGTTTCTTTTTTCGTCGCTCTCACCTCTTTTTGTGTCCTCTTCAATGCTTCTTCCATTGTTTTGGATTTTACTGACAACTCTTGAATTTCTGTTTTTAATTCTCCAACGGCTCCCTCTATTTTTTTATCCAGTGTTTCTTGTACATCTTCTAATTTTTTCTCCATTCGCTGTTCATTTTGCCTAAATTCTTCCTTTATTTTTTGCCACAATACTTCTAAATCCTTTACTTCATCTTGTTTAGAAGGCCTTCTTTCTAACGGAGTCGCTGGGACTTTTTTTGATTCTCTTCCTGTCATTTTTCCAAAAAATTTAATACCTGTAATTACAGAGATTCACCACTAGGGGGAGCGCCTGTTATTTGTTACTTTGGCCACTGGAGGGAGCTTCTATTTACTTTAAGTCTTAACCAGTCTGCAATACCACCAGTTGCCACTAGATGTCCTCTATAACTCTAATCACTCTCCAAAAGCACAGGATAAAATGTTGCTATTGTTTTTCCCACACACAGGCAAGGCAAGAGAAAAACAGGAAGAGAATGTATCACAGGGAACTATCACAAAGAAACATTGTCTCTTGCACACGGAGTTACAAAAGTTACCAAAAGTCAAAAGTTGCACCACACACAAAGCAAAAAGTTCAGTTTCAGTATTAAAACTAAATTATATTCCCACCCCGATGGGTTTTGTAATCCTCGCCCCCCGACTGGAGGCAGCGAATTAAAATCAATAATCCCGCCCCGATGGGCTTTGTAATCCACCCCCCCGATTGAGGGATCGTTATGTCTCTCTATCACTACCAATAATCCGCCCCGATGGGCTTTATAATCCACCCCCCGACTGGGGAAAGCGATCTCCCTTCCCCCCCGATTGGGGGATCTTTTCGCCACCGATCTCTGTCTGATGGAATAGCGCGCCTTCAGTGAACCCCCCCCTCAGTCGTCCCTTTAAAGCAACACTCGAAACCAAGCCTCCAAACCAGGACGGAGTTTAACTAGTCTTTCCGTGCCCACTGGATGGGTTTTACCCCCTCCACAGCACTATTGTCTCTGGCTATTGTCCGGTATGGTTTTAAGTTCTGGGCTGAGGTGCAGACGTATTTCACCCCCCAACCTCTCGGTAGGGACTTCACCAGGGGTTTCCCGAGGTCTCTCCACTACTATTAAGTTCAATGTAATTCCAATTCAAAGTCTAAATGCCTTTCCCTTAATGGTAAAGGTCTTTACTTAGTACTCACTCAGTAGGTTTTTAATACGAAGATCACTCCTGCGACTTTCTGTTCTGCGCCATTTTCCTCCCCGCTGTCGGGCGGACTCCCTTGTTGCGCCCTTCAGCTATCCGAATTCTTTCCAACGTCCGAATTAAATCAATTTACAGGGATCCTTTCCCCTCTTTAAAAGCAGAATCCGATTGTAATTTTAAAGGAAATCCGACGCTTTCATCAGAAGCCAGAGGCTGCGCAGAGTCGGGATAGCGGTGTCTCCCCTTGCGCCAGCAGCTCGATCCCGTCTTGCGGATTTACTGCAAAATCCGCCGATCGGGAGAGCACGCTTGCAGCGCTGCTGGGTGCCACAGCCCACAAGGTACCCCCTCGTGGGTTTAGGGGTCGCAGAGCCTTTGCGAAACCCCTTAAAACTCCCGACTTTGCTCGGAATTCCCCGGAGGGCTATTCCGCGCTTCTTTCCGATGGCCGCGCCGAACCGGAAGTTTTTCCGACATATTACATTTTTAGACGGGAGAGTTCTGGCAGCAAACAGGGAGGATGGGGCATTAGCAAGAATAATTTTTTTTTGTTTACTTAAAGCTGTTAGAACAGCAGCTTTGCAAAAGTGGGAACAAAAGGAATTCCAATAACCAATATACGAATGGGATATGATTGTTGACAGTATTACTTCTCTTTCTTTTCTCCTTTTTTATTATATCTAATTTATTTGTAACTGAAAATCAACCAAGTGCAAATTTATATTTTTCAATGGATATGAAGATACATGCTGGAGTCGAAAGACCTTATCAAAAACAAGAGAAGGTAGGCAAAATCTCTTGCCGCAACACTCACCAAGTTCTCAATGGAGAGCTGGAAATTAGTGATTTGTTTCAGTGTTTCATTGTCCCTCTTGACTTCATTCACACATTGAGCCAGATCCTAATGCAGGAAATAATGAATGAGATCTGATATTCAAAAAGAAATGATCGGTTGGAGTACTTGCCAAAGATCAAAGAGGTAAGTGAGAGTTGAACAACAACAACAACAACAACGCAACAAACCCCTTTTGGCAATGTTCTGAGGAGTTATACCTTTCATCATAGTTTTATTCTTGTAAGCACTGACAACCCTGTAAGGCAGGCCTGTGTTCATACAAATGGTTTGGTGTAGGGCAGGAGGTAAACTGGAATCTATCGGTAGGTCTCTGGAAGATTTTAGTCAATTGCCAAGAATTTCCGACTTCCGCTTGTTTCACAATACCAAATGGCACACACCCTTTGGAAATGTGACAACTGAATTTAAGAAAGCTTGCGGAAACTATAAATGAAACCCTGTGTGGAAAGATTGTAAGCTCTTCTCAGTTTCCCGTGTTCTTTCATGTTGTTGTTCAGTCGTTTCATACTAAGGGCTTATCCGGAATTCCTCTTGTCCCACTGCTTTCCCTCGGGGAAAATCGCTCATTAGCACTCATTCAGAGCAAACAGCAATTTGAATTTTCCCTGCATTGCCATTTGTTCCAATTGGTCACTAAAGAGCGGGTTTTCCTTTGGAAAGGAGTGGGGTAGGGGAAAACAGAGAAAGTGTGGGTCAAGTGGAAAACTGATGAGACCTGTTCTTTCTAGGCATGGCAGAAGCAGAAGTGTGGATGAACCCTAAATGTATGTCTGTAGTTGGTGGCTCTTGGGATTCTGGTAAAACACAAGGTAGATCCCAGACTCACAATCATGAAGTCCATCCTCCACTAATTTTAGTATTTTAAAGACACCAGATTTTCCAGTTGGTTGGAACCTGGAATATTGGGGCTGAAAACCTATGCACATTTACCTGGGAGTAAGTCCCATTGTATTCCATGGGTCTAACATGCAAGCAAGCAAGCTTTTGGAGATTAAAGTATACAGTAAAAGATAACATATGCAGAAAGAAGCAAGATCTCTACTGTGGTGATGCCATCTAGCAGCAGCTAGGCCACACCTGCAGGTTGCTGCCATCACCACCCCAAAGTTCCCTCACCGTTTCTGCTCCCTTCTCCCAGCGCCACTGCCATTCTTCCCCCTCATGTGCATCAATGACTGGAAGAGCTCCAAGAAATAAAAATATACTGGGGTAATTTATATTGCACTATAATTTATAGAGGTACTCAGTGTACAGGTTCAATGGTAAGGCTATTGGGCTAGGGCATGGGTAGGCAAACTAAGGCCCAGGGGCCAGATCCGGCCCAATTGCCTTCTAAATCCGGCTCGCAGACAGTCCGGGAATCAGTGTTTTTTCCATGAGTAGAATGTGTCCTTTTATTTAAAATGCATCTCTGGGTTATCTGTGGGGCATAGGAATTCATTCATCCCCCCCAAATATAGTCCGGCCCCCCACCAGGTCTGAGAGACCCTGAAGTCCCACCCATCCGTCAGAACCATTGCCCCACCCAACTGACAGATACACAAGCAAATATCCTCAGGTGGCCTAGATGGGTGTACAGCCTCCCTTGGTCACGGGACCCCAGAAATTCTAAGGCTGCAAACACGATGCGTTAAATCACTCTGCCTAGCCCTAGAATATGTCTCACCCGCATAGCATCTAGCGCAAGCCGCAGATTCTCCTTTTCTGTAGGGTCCACTGTGTATTTGGTCAGCTCCTGGAGGGAGGGAGGAGGCAGACAAAAATCAGCAAACTTCTGCATTTGGGGGATAAAATAGCTGAAGTAATCTTCACTACGTGCTAACATTCATATGACAGCATCGCTACTGACAGCTGAAACCAATACTTTTTGCCAGTAAAGAGTTGCTGAGTCCAGTGCAGAATTTTGAATTACATCAGCACAAAGAGGAAGCTCGCATTCCAGGAAGCTCACTTTTCCTACAGCAGGAGCCTATAAATAGAAGTCCCAGAGACAGGGATGTCTTGCCCAAACAAACAAACAAACAAACAAAAAATAGGGTTCTTGGCTCCCAGCTTGCCTTCTTTCATTCACTATGCATTAAACACCTTCCTGATCTCGAGGCAGAAATAACCCTATAATTGGCTCACTCTAACTGGAATTTATCCAGCATGAACTTGGTCAAAATGAATGGAGGCTGCACAGAAGACAATTGTGCCATATATTTTCAGAACAATATCCCCCTTCCTTTTACTTCTCCCTGACCAATGTTTGTTACCTGCAGAAGCAGATGATATTTCAGTACCCGTTGCATGGGTACCATGAGGAGGTCTCGCAGACTGAACCGGCCATTATTGGCTCGTTGCGAACATTCCTAAAAGGCAGAAAATTGGAGCAAAGTTCTAGAAAAACAGCACTGTTTGTAATGCTTGCTTGGTTTACATATATACAACAAGCAGACTGTTGGAAATAAGGAGATTCCTAAAAACTGGGATCGATTCATCCTGCACCGGATCCCCAGCGGGTGAGTTATGCGCCTCCGAAAGTGGGATCCCAGGTTCAGCTAACTCCAGCTCTCTCTTTTTCTCATATATACATATCATTGAAGTCATTGATATTTTAAGGTTGTCTAAATGAATATTCTAAATTGTAAAACAGAAAATTTAATATTTTTTATTATCTAAATTGTAAAACAGAAAATTTAATATTTTTTTATTATCTAAATTGTAAAACAGAAAATTTAATAATTATATATACGGTGTGTGTGTGTGTGTGTGTGTGTGGGTGTGGGTGTGTATATATATACACACACACACAGTATATATATATATATATAATTATTAAATTTTCTGTTTTACAATTTAGAATATTCATTTAGAAAACCTTAAAATATCAATGACTTCCCTTCTTCTCTTTCGGTGCTTCATTTTGCATAGCATAAATCCCTGCATATTTTATATAAACTAAACCATTCAGTATTCCATTGTTACTTCTATCAAAACATATTTACACTGTTGAATTTATCTTAATGCTGCCAATGTTTTCAAGTGTACACAATTACCCCCATATACTCAATAAACATTTTCCAATCTTCTTTAAATGAATTTTCTTCTTGTTCTCTTAAGCTAGATCCATAAGCTGCACATATTCCATCAGTTTAAGTTGCCATTCTTCTTTGGTTGGGGCCTCACTCGTTTTCCATTTTTGGGCAAACTGAAAATGGGCTGCCGTAGTGGCATATATAAATAACCTTTTTTGACACCTGGGAATTTCCACCTCTCTCTTTCACATTCAAACTGCTGAATGTGACTTAGGGCTCATCCACACTTATGTTTGTCCCTAGAAAGCAGGCGTCCGAGAGGTTTTCGGCTTGTCCCATTGCTTTCCCCAGGAAAACCCACTCTTTAGCACTGAATTGGAACACATGTCCATCTGCAGAAAACCCCGGGGGAAAGAGACAGGAAAAACTGAAGTATAGACAAGCCCTAAGCAATTTCTTTGCCCCTTTCCACTCAAAAGTGTTACCTGAAGGGATTACTTCACTGTCAATGTCCATTTAAATTTTTGTTGTTATTGAATCCTGGCCTACCTGGTAACTAGAGTGGACGGGTGATTCTGAGAAAGATGGGAATGGAGCGGAAATGGCTTTTCTGTCCCAGAGTGGAAAACCATGCAATTGGTATTCACTGTTGTTGCTTCAGTCCACAAACAGTCATAACAGATCACTGCATCCCCCCCGGCCCTTATTAGCATTGTGTTTCCTTTACATTGAAATGAGTGGGGTGGAATAATTTTGTCAATTTTGTCACAGTGGACAGTGGGATGTACAATGTAGTTTTGGCAGAAGATGAGGGGACGCAGGACAGAAACTGCACTGAGTGTAACAAACATGGGGTGGAATAGAGAAGGATGCCTGCTTAACATCTCTACTCACTTGCAGGCCTTTTGTTTAGCAAGGGGTCAACGGCCAACATCCATAACAAGCCACAAGCATAATACTTTTGTTTTCATCCATTGCAAAGCTAGGAGCACCTAGAACTACTGAAACCAATGTGGCCCCAGGTTATGGATGCCCAGAGTGTGCGCCGTGATGACATGATGTCATGTTGCGACATCATCACGATGTCACGCTGCGACATTGTCATGATGTCATGTTGCAACATCATGATGGCAACAGAAGTTGGGTTCTGAGGTCTTGCAAGGCTTCGGACAGCATCTCTGAGGACTTGGACATGACTTCTGGTGCTTTGCAAGGCACTGGAAGTTGTGGCGGGGGCACTGCAATGTGGGTGCTGAGCACCCACAACAATTTTTTAAAGGGTGCTCGGGGGCCCCTATAGTTGGCGCCCCTGTACCTAACTCTGCCCTGGATTGGATTGACTGTTTTATTATTAGGGCTTCAGTTTTAAGCCGGGTGATTTACAGCACTACATTTTAATACCATTGCACTGCCCAGTTGTGGCATGTGTCCTATAGCGTGAGGTCCCAAACACAGAATAAGGCCTTCACACATCATGTCATAATACAATTGGAACAAGCTGAGGAAAACAGCAATCTCCACCACTGGGAACCACGGATAAGAAAGTTTAGCAGTGAGCTGCTATATGGTGGGAGTCCAGCACATGAATGTCAAAGAGCAGTTTCCTCACCTCCAGTTTCATGCGGACATCCACACTGGTATTGGCCACCTGGTCTAAGTGCTTTGTTGCGGATTCCACCTGGCTGCAGTACCGACCATAGAGCAAGAACCTGCAGGCAAGCATAAGAATTTTGGTGTGAATTGAGGTCCAGTGAGCTTTGGACAGACACCTGGTGTCAGGCTTCGGGGAATTCTATCCCTCCCCTGGTGGCAGCAAGAAGCAGAGAAAAACAAGAGCTCTTACTAATGTGTTTATTCAATCAACACGGCGAGAGACCAGGAATGCAGTTTGTCTCCCCTTAATGGCATTGCTCCAACTGAGCTCCTCCCCCTTCCCTTCCTAGCAACTGCACTTCCCCTTACGATGGCCGCCTGGGGCTAATTGTCTCTTGAGTCCTTTGCTCTTACACCCTCAATGAGCGCTGTGTTCTGGGAGAAGGGGGGTCAGAAATACTCTCCAGTGTCAGCTGGCTGCTCTGTCTCCCCCTCCCCCTTCTCTTCTCCCAACTCTTCTGTTCACCTGTCTCCGAGCTGTGACCTTCCTCAAACCACTGCTGTAATTCAACACTGCCTTCCTCTTCTCTGGAAGCTTCAGAAGAAGGGGCGGGGCGATCTCCACCATTCCTCCTTCTCAACCTCTTCCCCTTCACCTGGGCATGAACTGCATCCAAACATTGTTCAGGGGAGCTGCAGCATGGGTTTAGGTTGAAGAATCCAGGACTTACCTTTAACCAGGGTTCCGCCTGAGGCTACAATATTATCGGACACACGCAATCATGCTGGGAGGAGGACTCACCTCTCCTTGTACTTGATGAACACCTGGTAGAGGTTCTGAGAGTTGCTAAAAGACAGGGCGCTCTTCAGATCCACCAGAAAGCACCGATGAACTTCCAAAAGTTCCTGATGCAGGAGGAAAACAGAGTACAGAGAAGAATGAGTTAACCAAAGAACAATGACTCTGTAGGAGAATCTACACTCAAAACAGTGGTCATGGTTTTCAGAGCTCCGGGGAACCACTGCAAACACCCAGGGAGCCATGCAGTCTCCAACACCACAGTTGTAGGAGGACTGAAAAAGGGAATACAGTCGTACCTTGGATCCCAAATGCCTTGTGAGTCGAATGTTTTGGCTCCTGAACGGCACAAACCCAGAAGTGAGAGTTCTGGTTTGCGAACGTTCTTTGGAAGCCAAATGTCCGACATGGCTTCCATGGCTTCTGATTGGCTGCAGGAAGCTCCTGCAGCCAATCAGAAGCCACGCCTTTGTTGTTGAATGTTTTGGGAAGTTGAACAGAATTCTGGAACATATTCTGTTCGACAACCAAGGTACGACTCTAAGGGGACACTGATTAGGGCCTTTCTGGGTTGTTTGAAACTTTGTGCAAACATTACATCTATTCAGGTTCATGGGGAAACTGCAAAATAATTTAGGGAAAGGTTGCTTCTTCCATTCTTACTGATAAATATTTCTTATAGGAGCTGATCCCACTATGATCCATGTGAAAGTTATATAGTCTGCTGCTAATGCCAGCAATTGCTATGGAAATGTTTTGTGTGAAATTTTGTAAAGACAAGATTCCAGTTGTTATTATATACTTTACCTTTTTGGTGTTGGCCCCAGATTTAAAGAACTCCATTCTGTGTGAAATTAGGTAGGCTCCATCCCTCAACACCTTTAAATGTGTCACACACACACACACACACACACACACACTGCTGGTTTTTAATGGGCAGTCTGCAGTTATGGGTTTTTGGGAGGAAAAAGGCACCCGAGACAAAATCAGAGGAACTCCAAAAACAATGAAAACAGTATGAAAGTGAGTGATACGTTGACAAACTTTCACAATGTAAAATGAACACATATATGCAATTATAAGTGATGGTCACTGTTATGTAACAATTGCAACAACTACAACAATTTCTGCAAGCACTTTCAGTGAGGTTTCCTGGATTGCATCCTGTTTTGTGCTTCATCAGATCAAACTGAGTTTCTCACAGATGGCAACTGTAAAATCCTATTTTAGCTTCTTGTTTACCTTTTCAAAACTATGTTCATCTTAAAATATAATACCATAAATAACTCTCAAAACTCTTGAAAGATTAAACTCTTGAAGATTCAAAATGTTAGAAAGATTAAAACAAATTCTGAACTGTTCCCATGCTGCCCTCACTCACGTCTTTACATGCAGGGCCTGCTCACCCATCTGAATATTTTCTACATTTAGTGTCGGAGAAATAGACTGGGTGCGGGGATGGAGGTGTTTTTAAAAGCCAAAACAAAACAAAACTCTGCTTGTCCCCTAGGCTATGCAGTTCCCCCAAACCCTGTGTCATCAACAAACTGGAACCAAGCTATCAGATATTTGCTACCTCATGCATGCCTGGCTGTGCCTCTGTAGAAAAGGTTGGGGAGCTGTTGGCTGTGGAAGGACAAGGAAACCAGAGGCCGCTGTGACTTCGGTGGGATCCCAACAGCACAGCTTCAGCCTCTACTGCGTTCAAAAATGATGATCAAGCAGAAAAACTCTTGCTGGAATGAGTGACTTAACTTTACAAGTGAGTCATTCTGGCTGGAGAAGAAATGGCACATATATGCACATACCCTTTTGCATGAAATATTACAGAGGACCTAACAGAGGAAGGAAGTCTAGGCCACAAGTGAACTCAAATATGTAGCCTTGCAAGATGGAGATGACTGCAGTGAAATAAACAATCTGTCCTGAGGCTACCTGGCTTACAGTAAAGTAGGACTCTTCACAAATATTAATGCTTTTAGTTGCACGCTGCCATCACAGCTAGGTGGGTGTTTTTCAGTTCCAGGGTGTTTCAGGAAAACCAATGCATTTGCACAAGTCTGCCTTTGTTCAAAGTGAAATGGGCTGCTATCCAGCCACAAAACAATTTTACCTTGTTTCTTTAATTAGTGGGATGTGTGTGTTTATAAGAACACCTTACTAAAATTGATTTTAAAAACTTTACTGTTCTCTTTTTTGTGGCTGGTTAAAGCACCTTCTTTAGTGTCATCCTGTCCTCTTTATTTGAATGATCTCTTGTCCCAGAATATTCGTGATGACAAATCTTTGTGCAAGCAGATGTGCTATTATTTTGGACTCACAGCTGTCCATGGTGGTGCAGGTTAATTCTGTGTCCAGGGCGGCTGTCTACCAGCTCCATCTGGTACGCAGGCTGAGACCCTACCTGCCCGCAGACTGTCTTGCCAGAGTGGTGCATGCTCTAGTTATCTCCCGCTTGGACTACTGCAATGCGCTCTACGTGGGGCTACCTTTGAAGGTGACCCGGAAACTGCAATTAATCCAGAATGCGGCAGCTAGACTGGTGACTGGGAGTGGCCGCTGGGACCACATAACACCGGTCCTGAGAGATCTACATTGGCTCCCAGTACGTTTCCGAGCACAGTTCAAAGTGTTGGTGTTAACCTTTAAAGCCCTAAATGGCCACAGCCCAGTATACCTGAAGGAGCGTCTCCACCCCCATCATTCAGCCCGGACACTGAGATCCAGCACCAAGGGCCTTCTGGCGGTTCCCTCACCGCGAGAAGCAAAGCTACAGGGAACCAGACAGAGGGCCTTTTCGGTAGTGGCGCCCGCCCTGTGGAACGCCCTCCCATCAGGAGTTAGAGAGATAAACAACTACCTGTCATTTAGAAAATTCCTGAAGGCAGCCCTGTTTAGGGAAGTTTTTAATTTGTGACTCTGTATTGTATTTTGGTATTTGTTGGAGGCCGCCCAGAGTGGCTGGGGAGACCCGGCCAGATGGGCGGGGTATAAATAATAAATTATTATTATTATTATTACTATTAGAATGCATGTGCGGTGGAACTAAAATCTTCACTATATATCCAGAAACCGTAAGGGGTGCTGTCTCAGATTACATGCTCCTACCTTAGCACTTCTAAGATTACTGGAGTCTGTCTCCCATCACCATAGCAGCTGCAACGAACCTCCCTTTCACACTCCCCTCCCCTGTTACTAAGTTTATTTATTTTTATTTTTTTATTGCTCAGGTGTTCTGGGTCAGACTAATTAGCCACCCCACCTGTCCCTCGGAGGTCCGTCAATGAAGTTAACTCCCTGGTAGTTACAAAACGGGAGTATCTTAGTAACCGGAGTGTCTTTGTCCAGCTGCCGTGGCCGTTTATAATCCTTGCTCTGGGCTTCAGGGGTTAAACACCTTATTGCCTACAGCCCCAGGGTCTCTCTCTCTCTCTAGATCCCTCACTGTAGCAGTCTGCTAAACCCTTTTAGCAACTCAGTGGCATACACAATGTTTCAGCCCACTAGCCCCTCCTGAATGAAAACCCTAAGACACAAACTAACACCCTGCAGGACAGTTTGGACTCTTCCCTGGGTTCACCTCTTCATGAGCAGTTATAACCCGCTGGACCCAAGAATCGACGACGTCTGACTTATAGCAACAAAACTACTCTTTATTTTTTTAAGAGCATAACGGTTTCAGAGAATCAAAAGTTTAAACGTAGTTTCATAACAGCATAAAAGGTTTTCTATTCAGTATAACATACTAAACCTTCGACCTAGCCTAACCTACCCACCACTATCCTGGTCTCTAACCCTCTCTCCCTCAGTCACCACTCACTCCCTCTTTCTCCCACCTGACCAACTGCCGCTCCCTCCTTTTAAAGGGCAAAAAGTCCCGCCTCCTGCGAGCGAACTGCCACTCAAACAGACGGAATCTTAACTCTTCACACGCTGGGGTTTCTGACCATACCCTGCCTAAGGGCAGATCCGTTACAGCAGCCACCACTGCCGGGCTGAATTAGATCTTTGCAAAATCTTCTACGAAATGTCCTGACCTGGACCTTTCAGAAACTTTGAATCAGAACTTAGCTACCCCACAGACTTTATGCTCCTCTAAATGTTATTACACAGTGCTCAGCAAATGTATAACACCCACCTTCATTAAAATAGATATTTCAAGAGAAAATATGCATATTAAAATACAAAATTACCTAAGAATTTTGATTAAAAAGTACAAAGTTATGTGGGAATGGTAAGGTAAAAGGTATGGTAAAGTCCAGTCAAAGGTGACTATATGTCGGACTGGACTGAGGAGGAATGGTGGGGACCGCGCGCCCCTTCTCCTGAACCTTCCCGAGGACAGTATAGATTTAGAACAGTGGTTTGCAGAAGGTCATAGTTCAGAGACTGCAGAGGGGGACAGCTGGGAAATACTGGGAGAGGAACAGCAGGAAGAAGAAACACTAGGGGAGAGACACCTGACAGATTCGGTGTCTTTGGACAGCATTCCTGAGCCCCCCCTCCCAGGACCAGGGCCGGCGCGTCCATTTAGGCGAACTCGGCAGTTGCCTAGGGCACCAAAATGGAGGGAGCGCTGGCCAGCCTGCCCCCTCCCCTCCCCGGTGCTGCTCCGCCAGCGGCAGAGTGGCGGGGGAGGGGGAGCAGCCCGAAATCGGGCTTCTCCAGAGGGCCGGTGCTAAGGATTGGCCGGGGGGGGGCGCCAGAAGGTGATCTCGCCTAGGGCGCAAAAAACCCTAGCACCGGCCCTGCCCAGGACTAGGAGTGTAGTAGAACAGAAAGCTCAGAGGCAGAAAGCCCAGATCAGCCGGTGCAGGGATGACGGAGGATAAAAGAGACAGAGGGGGCTGGGCTTTACTCGGAGCAATGTCATTATTGAATAGGGACTACATTCCTTTGTCTCTTTCTGTGAATACTGAATAAATTATGTGGTAAGGACTCTTCTTGTTTATCTGCTTTTTTGGCGGCCACCGGGGGAGGGATAGGATTCCCTGAAACTTGACATTATGGGGTGTGGCACTTATTTCGCTTCAGGCCGAAGGAGTTGATGTTTGTCCACAGACAGCTTTCCGGGTCATGTGGCCAGCAGAACTAAACCGCTTCTGGCGCAACGGAACACCATGATGGAAACCAGAGCGCATGGAAATGTCTTTTACCTTCTTGCCACAGTGGTACCTATTTATCTATTTGCACTGGTGTGCTTTCGAACTCTTAGGTTGGCAGGAGCTGGGACAGAGCAATGGGAGCTCACGGATTCAAAGTGCCGACCTTCCGACTGGCAAGCCCAAGAGGCTTAGTGGTTTAGACCACAGCGCCACCTGCATCCTAGGGCCAGATCACAGACAACCAGCTCTCCGTGTGCTTAGAGCTACTATGTGATTTAATCCTCAGCCGTCCTTGTTCATCAGGATAAACCAGGCTCATATGGTCCCTGTCCCCCAGTTACATTTCGCATTCACATACCCTCCAACATCCTGGTGATCAAAATTGGTCCCGCTCCCCTTATGTGTGAATGAATGGAACTATGAGTAAAAACATGCAAAAATTACATAGGGTGAAAAGAGAAAGATATACCCACTTCTAGGTAACCATGGACTTGCCGTGTTTCTAGTCACAGGCCTGTGCTTTAAAGCACTGTGTCTGAGGACTTTTTCTCCCCCCCCCCCCGGCACTTTCCTCATGAAAACCTGCTCTTTACTGTGAGCAAACGTCAATCCTCTGAAAACCCAAATTGCCTTTTGTTCCAATTCAGAATTAGGAACATTTTTTTTTTTGTGGGGAAAGAACTAGGGCAAAAAAGAGGAAGAGGAGGTGGAGCACCCAGACACAGTGCTTTAAGGCATGGACCTGTGCCTAGGAAGCATGAGGCGAAAGGAAAATGTGGTTAAGACCAGTGATGGGAAGGGCAAGTGTCTGGGGAGTTAGGAGGGAATTAAGAAACTTTGGTTTTTTCCTGGCACAGATTACAATCTGAGCCAGAGAAGAACTACGGTGTCCCAGAAGTCATACAGGTTCACATTCTGAGTCAGGGAATTATGACTTTGGCAGCATCGTTACTAAAAGCCACCAAGGCTTCGGGTCACAAACTGGTTGCTACGTTAAACCAACCTACCGTATTGGCCCGAATATAAGCTGCCCCCAAATATAAGCCACACCTTTAAAATTCAAGGGGGGGGGAGAAAAAAAGACAATACCCGAATATAAGCCGCTCCCTTAAAATTCTGCAGGCACTCACACCCATTCTGTTGTATGTCTGTTTCAGCAGCGATATCGTAAAAGCCAATTTTTGTAAGGTCGCAAATTTAAGCTGCACTTTAACTTTTCACGGCCAGAATTTGGAAAAAAGTGAGGCTTATATTCAGGTCAATACGGTAATTTATTGCTTTGACAATGGACAACAGTAATGTGGGGCACTTAGTATATCTAGAGCAGCTGGCAGAGCAGTATTTAAAAAAAGCAATGTGCCTGAAAGATTGGATTCTTACCTCAATGTTAATAAAAATATTCTCCAGGTGCTGTGGTTGCAGAAACAGCTGCAGAGGTTTCATGAAATGCTGGAAAGAGCACAACCTGGTTGAAACGATCTAGTAACAAGCACAATTCAAGACAGCAAGATGCACAGTGGCTGATGGGGGGTGAATATACCATACTGGGGAGAAATTTCTGAATGCCCAGTTTAGCACTATACATGCTGTGAGCAGAGGAAGAAGCCACTGTGGGGAGGGATCCTTCTCTCATTCTATCAGGCTGAGGGCCACGCTCCCCCTTCTTTGTCGCTACAAACAAAGGGTAGAACTAAGTAACGAAGACACAGTGAGCAGCTGCCGCCAAAAACCTCAGGCCCATTTTAACGTCTCCCTCCAACTCCCATAATCACGGGTGCAACTCAATTTGTGACCTGACCAGGGCCGGATTTAGATTTGTTGAGGCCCTAAGCTACTGAAGGGAATGGGCCCTTTATATGTCCAGCTGTCATTTGTCAACAACAAATTGTCACTTTTTTGTGTTGAATGTATGCTATATGGTAATTTATGGACCTAATAGGTATTTAAAGCCATTTGCACATTGCCATGCAGAATGTAGGCACCCTATATGTAGAAATAAGGGATATTTTAGGGATATTTTGGGGCCCTAAGCTATAGCTTGTTTAGCTTGTACATAAATTCGGCACTGGACCTGACGGCGTCTGGCTGTGTGAGTTTCTCGGGCCCTGCTCCACGTCACCCACAACCGCTGGCAGGGGTGGGGAAACTCACAGCATGCCGACATCGCCTGGTGAGTTGCACAAAGCAAGAGAGAAGAAGACAACCAGACAGGGAGCTGCTGCTTCTGTGGCCTGAATGTGGGGCAAAGAGAAATTCGGTGACCTGAACAGCTGTGAGAAGGGAGGAGACGGAAGTCGCATAAGTACCTGGTGGATAGATTCTAGTGTGCTTGTGTATTTCTCCTCCGTCTGTTGGATCTCCTGAAGGCAACATTTCCTCTTGTCCAGTTCAGTCATCCGCTGCTGCAAAACATACCACACAGTGGGGAACCATGTTATCAGATGAGTTGCTGTGGGTCAGTGGATGAAGCCTGGACCCTGGACTCAGGTTCAAATGCATCACTCACTAGGCTGCCCTAATGATGTTAACTATGTTAATGGGCCAGGTGTTTCAGCATTAAAAAGGGAGATTCACCTGGTGCCTTCATTATATACAGGGCCGGCGTGCAGGGGCATAGCAAGAGGGGGCGAGCCGCACTGGGTTCCATAATGGAGGGGGTGACAAATTATCAAGGAACAAATTTTTTGAATTTTTTTTTTAATGCCTGCTCCGAAGGTCTTATCTTACTATACTAGGGATTATATAGCTATATATGACATTTCATGCATATCGGTTAATATCTCCTCCACCAAAATAGCTGTTCACTTGGCTGTTTTCCTATGTCATGAAGGCTGAAATTTCAGTTCATAGAACAGTAACCATGTGGAAAGCCATCTAATTAGATTTTAATTAGATTTTGAGACGTTTTTAGGAGGTAATTTAATTATTGTTTGATTTTATACCAATGTATCTGATGTTAGCCACCCTGAGCCGGGGAGGATGGGATATAAATAAAAGTTTTTTTTTTTTATTACTTATTATTCCTTTGTAAGAAAATATGAAATAACGTAAAACAAATTTTGCGGGGGGGGGGGGAAGGAAATTAATGGGGGGGGATTGACAAGAAATTTTCCACACCGGGTACCACCTGACCTTCACATACCTGGGGGGGGGGGGGGTTTGACAAAAAAATTTTTTGCCCCCGGGTACCAATTTACCTCCTCCCCCCCTCCTCGCTGGCCTGCCCCTTGCCTCTATGCCAAGCTCCGCCGCTGGCTGGCTTGCGGAGCCGGGGCATGGAGAGGGGCGGGCCAGTGAGGAGGGGTGTCACCCCCTCCTCGCTGGCCCATCCCTCTCCCTGCCCCAACTTGCGCTCCACCAAGGGAGCCCGGGCAGCTACAGGGTAGGCAATTTCAAAAGTCTATATAAGAGCTTGCACACCAATGTTCTGGGTTCCTCTCCTCCCTCCCTGCGTGGGGTGAGCAGGGGAACCTGTTGCAACAGTTTAATAAAGATCAGGCTTACTAGCCGCTTTGCTTCTCAATATAATCTGGTTGGCCTCTGTTATTTTCTCTTACTGATAGAGAACCTACAAAAGGTCTCTATATAGGCTCTTGGGTACCCCATAAGGGAAAAGGAGCAGTTTTTTTTTCTTATAAGGGGGGTTGTTTTGTTGTTTTGGTTTAATTATTTACTTGTGTTTTATCCTGTATTTTATTCTGTGAACTGCCCAGATATCTTTTGATGATAAATTTAATAAACCAATAAGAAATAAATAAGACAGGATTAACACTGACTCGTTCGCTTTTATTTAATCTTTCTAAACTACTCTGCAGGGCTGCTGTGAAGATGAACAAGTTGCAGATGGTAAAATGCTTGCTGTGTCTGATAGATAAACCTGATAGATAAATCAGCTTGAAAGCAGAGATGAGCGCTGCACCCCATAGTCGAATTCAACTGGAATTCAACAGTTGTCCAGGGGTCCTTTACCTTTTCTACCTACATAAATCACGCAAAGTCTTTCTGCACAATGACTTTCTTCTGATGGTGGGTGGAGCCGGCATCAGTAATTGCGCCTTGCAAGGAATGGATAGATCACCCCCTCCTGGCTACTTACCGGCATGGCACTTGGCTCTGACCTCATCAGATCCTCGTAGATGTCATCTCCTTCTGCCTCCTCGTTTTCCACACAATCGTAGAGGTCATCATCTTCATCCATGGTGTCACTGGGTGGAAAGGGAGAGAGAAAGAACTTTAGCCCTCCCACCCCTGGCACGAGAGAAGGTAGATTTTGTTGCAATGGGACCCATGTGTCTTCAGTTGCCGTGGGTCATGGGAGTCCGCCTCAAGTCGCTATCTAGACCACCCTCGTTTACTTTCAAAGACCTGTATTCCTGAGAGAAGCTTATTGGCACAATGATGATCATTTCCCCGTTAATACTTCTGCGCCTTTAGCAATCGTAGAAGCAGCAGGAATTCGGGAGGGGAAGGTTCTGCAAGTGTACAGTGATAGGAAAAAAGATCCACTTGATCATTTTCTGATGTCACACATTCTTTCAAGGCCCAGGTCTCCTTCCAGGGAAAAGCAGCAATGCTTGGCATGAATGATTTACCCCTCCCCTCCCAGAATGGTCTTGCTCCTTACTCAATTTGATCCGATAAGCCACTGTATATATCATCATCAGCGATGCTGTCCTCTGTAGGGAACGGCCTGTAAAATAACAAAGATTGTTTAAAATCAGAATGTAATATCCACAAGCTACTCAAGTAACTGCAACTATATATATGCCTATATATAGATAATGTATTTATAGTGGTATTGTCCCTCCACCCCTGATTTACTGAAACCTCTGCCATTGTTAAAAACCACAATTTTCACCTCAATGTTCCTCCACACCTACTCAAACTTCTGCTGTTGTTCGAGTACAGAGAGAAGGGAGAGAAGGGACCACTCAAAACAGTGGTCTGTGTGCAAGGGAGAGGTTTTTAAAAAACAGACAGGAAAAAGGGGTTGGAGGTGACAATAGGGCCGGTGGGTGGGTGGGTGCGCACATACACAAAGGGGGTTGCGCCACAGGAGAGAGGAGAGGAGATGGCATGGAAATGGGGGGGGGGGTGGTCTGTGTGAAAGGGATTGTTGAGAAAAGCAGGAAGTAATTGTATGGGGTTGAAGAGGAAAACCGGGGCATGAAAGGGCCTGAAGGGGATGGCAGCTTAATAATTGGACTTACTAGATGTACTTTGTGGGAAAAGGAAGATGCAGGAGGTTACCATGAGGGTGACTTCTGTGTGAAGGGGGGTTGCACAAAAGAAGGCAGGTGAAAACAAGGGTGCAAAGCAAGGTGACATGAGCTTCGCAGTTGCATGGGGTGGGAAGGAGAAACTCAGGGGGGGGGGTGTTAATGTGAGCAGAGATGGCAGGGGAGTAGAGTGAGCAAAGGCGCAGCCCCTAGCTTTACAACAGTTTCACAAAATGCCACATCCGTGTGAGCCACGCATGAAAGCCGTCTGCACTTACACAAACCCTTTGTTCTGAGCAACCTGTGTCCACGAAAGTATTGATAAGGTGTCAATCACCTACGTGGAAGAAGAGAGAGAGGGAGAGAGAAAGAAAAAAAGAGAGGTGTGTGGTCAGCAACATTGGACTTAATCCACAGGTACTTGATTATTGACTTTAAAACGTTTATATACCACCATGTTTTGTAGATCCAAGGCAGCTTTTGTTGAAATGTAAAAAAGCAGAGCCAATAATACAACATACAGCAAAACAATAAAACCCGATGAATTACTGTATTTTTCACACCATAAGACGCACCTAGTTTTTAGAGGAGGAAAACAAGAAAAAATTATTCTGAATCAAACCTGTGGGTCCCCAGATGTTGTTGGACTACAACTCCCATCATCCCTCAACTCCCATCATCCCTGAGCTCTGGCCTTGCTAGCTAGGGGTAATGGGAGTTGTAGTTCAACAACATCTGGGGACCCACAGGTTGAGAAAGGCTGATACGGCATGTGAGGTGGGGCTTACCTGCCCCCCCCCAATATTTTATTCAAGTTGGAAGAGGGAGGGAGGGAGGGAAGGAAGCAAGAGAGAGGGAGAGCTCACATTTGTGTGTGCCTGTGGCAGGCAGCTGCCTTGCCTCGCCGCCGAGGTGACTTTGCAACCGGAGCAAGAGGAGGAGGAGGAGGAGACGCCAACACAGGAGCCATGTAAGCGGCTCTCTCTCTGCTTGCTATACAGCGAGGCAGGAGGAGGAGCGGACGGGAGCCATGGCGCCAGTGGCAGAGGCATCCCTCCACTCACGACTGCAGCGGCAGCCAAGGGATGCCTCTGCCGCCCAGTGCCTTCACTCCATAAGACACACAGATATTTCCCCTTACTTTTCAGGAGGGAAAAAATGCATCTTATGGAATGGAAAATACGATAAACAGAAATTCAAGTCCATCCCAGAGACATCCCCAATCCCAGTCCCCAGTGCCCAGCCAGGACATGCAGAGTAAGCCAGAGGAGATGGGGAAAATGGCACAAGATGAAGAGAGCTTTACTCAGTAGCCTGGACTCAGGGAATGCTACTTTGCAGCTGGTTGTCCAGTTCTGGATTTCTTTTTAGAAATACTTCTGAAGAAGAAGAAGAAGAAGAAGAAGAAGAAGAAGAAGAGTTTGGATTTGATATCCCGCTTTTCACTACCCGAAGGAGTCTCAAAGCGCCTAACATTCTCCTTTCCCTTCCTCCCCCACAACAAACGCTCTGTGAGGTGAGTGGGGCTGAGAGACTTCAGAGAAGTGTGACTAGCCCAAGGTCACTCAGCAGCTGCATGTGGAGGAGCAGAGACGCGAACCCGGTTCCCCAGATAACGAGTCTACCGCTCTTAACCACTACACCACACTGGCTCTCTGAAGCCTTTACAACGTGGAAAATAACTAAAAGGAAGAACACAATCTAATTGTTCATTGCTGCAATGTATCACATTGTACTGTTAACGTTATTTAGGTGACATCTTGCATAAACGCCAATGAAATTAGTCTATGTTTCCAGAATGTTTGCATATAAATTAAGCCTTTCCTGTTACCTTGACTATAATTACTTGAGGTACAATTGTTCCATTTTAATTTAACAGAAAACATCCCGATAAGGCTACTTAGGAGATGTCATGCTTGCTGTATTTGGGGTGGGGTGGAAGTAAGAGCTGCTTTAATTCCGGGGTTGCCATAGGTCCTCTTTTCCCAAGACATGCCCTCTTTTTCATGATGAGAATCATCATAGAGATCCATAGTTAAAAGCAGAAGTTGGCAAATGTGTCCTCTTTGTTGCTCTTCAAAATATGGCAACCCTAATCCACATGCATATAAATACACTGATGAAGGACAATGCCGATTTCCTCAGTTTCCAGACGCCCCTTAAATAATATTTTTTCAGAATCATAGCAAACTGTTCCCTGGGGAGAGGGATTGACTGTTAAACCACTTTGAGAATTGTAGCTCTCTGTGTGTTGGGCCAATGGCCGTAAATAAAACTTACTTACTAGCTCTGTGAGGGGAATAAGGGGGTCTCCTGACAACTCTCAGCTCCCTTAACAAACTACAGTTTCCAGGAGTCTTTGGGGGAAGCAATGACTTATTAAAGTGGTTTGATACTTTAAAAAGCACGTGGGGCCTCTGTTGTTTCCATGATTGCTATTGAGAACTGATGCACCACAGTGACTCAGTGTGTGAGAAGGGAATTCCCCGCTTAAAATTTTACCTCTGACTCAGCCATGAATTCTCTGGGCAAGCTATCAGCCTCAGCTCCCAACAGTCTTACAGGGCTGTTGAAAGAATTGCTAAGATAATGTGTGTGGAATGCTTAAAATGTTTAAGAAAATCACTATATAAAGGGGCAGAATCCAACCAAAATTAACCACTTTTAAGTCCTGTTTGAGAAAGTTAAACACATAATAACTTAAATCTCTCACTTGGGTATTAAGAACGCTTGATTCTGGATGGATTGTGTTGTTATTCCTATATTAGTTCATTATTTTGGTACTTCGTGTACTGTATCTGTAATGGATGCCCCCTCTTTTCAGAATCTATGGCTCTACAGTGCCCCTTGCTCTTAAAAAGTTGATGCAACTGTGGGGCTGAAATCCAGCTGTGACCAGGATTCTGGAAGAACTGCAAGAATAGGGCCAGACTTGCAGCATCAGCGATGCAAGGAGTCGGCTAAGACAGCAGGCATCGAAAGAGATGACGTAAGCAGGGCATCTGAGTCTCAATTGCCTGCCATCAAACCCAGCACTCTGTACCTTGCTGGCTTCTGTTACAAAAACTTCTTTCTCAAAAGCAATCAGGAAAAGGTTGAGCAGGAATCTGTTTTAGGTCAAATTAGGCATGATGGGACTGCCAAATTTGTCTACTAACAGAACTGCCCCAGTCAGAACGTAGGCAGGCTCCAACAACCAGTGTGGTGCAGTGGTTAAAGTGCAAATAATAATAATAATAATAATAATAATAATAATAATAATAATAATAATAATAATAATAATAATAATATATTTATATGCCTCCAATCTGGCTGGGTTTCCCCAGCCACTCTGGGTGGCTCCCAACAGAATAATAATAATAATAATAATAATAATAATAATAATAGTGATAAAGCATCAAACATTAAAAACTTTCATAAACATTAGTTAAGACTAGAAACATCAGTTAAGTTTAGAAATGGGGGCATCCAGGTTCAAACTCCTACTTGGCCATGAAGCTCCTTAGATGACTTTGGGCCTACCTCACAGGGCTATTGATAAATATGTGGCCGGGGCGTTCTATGTATGCCAGCCCAAGCTCAATGAAGGAGGAGACAACTTGGTTTTTCTCCACTCAGAAAAATTCAGCTGGCCAGCAATCTGCAGGTGCCATGCCAGTAGAGAAGTAAGACCCCTTCACACCCTATAGTAATTTCTTACGTGTTTGACAGTTGTTCTGCTATTTTACTAAAAAAAGGTTTGTGTGGCTGAGGGATGCTGAACTCTCACTCCCCTGTGTTGCTTCAGGCATTTTTCTCCATACTCATCTCCATTGCTGCCAGTGGCGTAGGAAGGGGGGGGCGCGAAGGGGGCAGGGCGCCCTGGGTTCCAGGCTGGAGGGGGTGACACTCTGGGCGCACCCCCCGTGCGACACCCAAGCTTAGCCCCGCGGACGCTGGGAAAAAGCCACGCTCGGCAGCGGGGCTCGCAAACCTGCTTGACACGCGCTTTGCTATTTCTGGCTCGGGTGGAGTTGAGGGGTAGGTGTGGGCCTGTGCCTGCCCCCGCCCCTCACCTCTGGCCAAGCCGGAAATAGCAAAGCGTGCGCCGAGCAGGTTAGCCGTCGGCATGCACTTGGCTGCTTGGGCTGCGGGCTGCGGTGAGCAGACTTGGGCCGCTGATGCCCCTCCCTGGCTCGCCTCCGCCCGCAGCCTGAGCGGGGAGGAACGAAGCAAAGCGCCGAGCGGCTCCCGCTCGGCGCTTTGCTTCGTTCCTTCCCGCTCAGGCTGCGGGCGGAGGAGAGGGGCAGGGCTCGGCCCGCAGTTCACCTCCGCCCACAGCCCAAGCAGCAAAGCATGTGCTGATGTCGGTGCGCGCTTTGCTGCTTGGTCTGCGGGTGGAGGTGAGCCAGGGAGGGGCGTCAGCAGCCCAAGAGAAGCCCTCCCCTCCCCTCTGCCTGCAGCCTGAACGAGAAGGAGCGAAGCAAAGCGCTTCGCACACCTCCATTCGGATGTGCATGCGTGCTATGGAGTGACTCTGCCCCCGTGTTTGCCGCCCCGGGTGGCGAAGCGGCTTCCTCCGCCCCTGATTGCTTCAAGGAGAGGGGATTCAACTCCCCTTTTCGATGGGTCGCTTTTAATGTTAAAATTAGACCTTTGCCTGCTTCCTTCATTTTGTACGCAAGCAGACCACGTTTGGATTGAGTTCCAGGTGGAAGACAGGGCGAGGTCAAGACGTTTTGCTGCCTGAGGTGAAGGACAAAATGGCGTCCTCCCCCAGGGCACCATCTTGTCCACAGAAGCCAGCTGGACTGGTAGTTGCCTCTTATTCCAATACTGGTGAAAGGACAATGTCTCCCAGTGCACTTGAGGGCCTCAAGCTAGTGTAGCTGTACAGGGCAGGCCAAGAGGCACTCAAGTTCTGGCTGCTCCCCCTACCTCAGCACATAGCTGTCAACCCTCCCTGCTGTTTCCCAATGCTATAAGGGAATTTCCTGCAAAAAAGGGGAAAGGTTGACAGCTATGCCTCAGCATCTGCCACCTTGAGGCAGCTGCTTCCCTCTGTCTCATCGTAAGGGTGGCCCTGGCATAAGATAAGCTACATTAGGACATCTAAATTGGATGACCATCATCAGGGCCGTCTTAAAGGGATCGGCCGCCCTGGAGCGACGATGCCTCAGCGCCCCCGGCGTGCCGCCTCTCCGCCTGCCTCCCTCCCGCGCTGGCCGCCCCTCGGGAGGGGGGTGGGCGAGCGGGGGATGAGGGGTGTGGCGCTGAAGCGGCGCGGGGCTTTGCGCGCCCTTCCCAGCGCTCCAGCTGGAGCTCTGGAGGGCGGGCAGCTTGCAGCTGGCCCGCCAGCGCGCGAGCACCCGTCTGCCCGTGTGGGCAGGGGCGGGTTGGGGAGGGGGCGCCCGGTATGCTGGCGGGCTCGCGGGGGCGCCCCTGGGGGGCCCAGCGCCCTGGTGCGTCGCGCCACCCAGCATCTATGACGAGACGGCCCTGACCATCATAATACCCCACTACACTTCTCATTCTATGACCCTTCCACTAATTTCACCCATTCTTTCCACGCTTTTCTCTGCAGCCAGGCAAACATTTAGCTAAGAATGAAAACCTTGCGCTAGCATTTTAAAATAAACCTTTGGCTTAAAGGAAACCCTTTGCAGCAAGATTGCACGTGTTACAGGCTTCCTCCTCTAGAACATGCCCACTGCAACTTGCCTGCGTGGTTCGGCTGCTGCATTTCATATCCTGTTGTGGGCAGGCGCCTGCTTGCTTTCTGGCCCACTGAGCAGAGAGCTGGAGGTCAGGGAATGTTGTTTACACGCTGTCAGGCAGCTCCCAGAGCTTTGGTGTTAATACAGCAGCTCCCTACTTCAGAGGCAATGCTGCGCTCAGGGCAATTTTGCACTGGGGCTGGCTCAAGACATTTTGCTGCCTCAGAGATTGTGAATGATCACGCAGCTGCTTGGAATGATAAAATGTGGGCAGCAGATACAGTAAATGAGAATATATCTGCCTGCCTGGAAGGTCTGGTAGACACACCTGTAGGGAAGAATCAAGCAGTGGTTTAAACCACAAGTTCCTTCTTTCTTACGTATGTATGTTCCCTTTTTTTAAAAGGTGCTTAAAACTCATTCCTGCAACACCTGGGTGATGCTACCTCCCACATTCTCTTCTGGCCCCACCCTTGAGGCATCAGACACAGCACCTGTCCCCTGGCTGGCCAAGCTGTCATCTTCTGCCGCTATAGGACATCCCTGTCTCAAGGTCAAAGCTTCAAGTTACGTCAAAACTCTAGTTCACCCAATCCAGATGTGACTGCAGTTGCAAACAAGGAAGCGGTCACGACCTCTGAACTTGGGAATATTCTCAAAGAAAAAATGTCCCCTAATATAAATCACTTAGGTGTTATCCAAAACACAAAGTATGGCAAACGATCATTATTGGATTTGATATCCCGCTTTATCACTACCCAAAGGAGTCTCAAAGCGGCTAACATTCTCCTTTCCCTTCCTCCCCCACAACAAACACTCTGTGAGCTGAGTGGGGCTGAGAGACTTCAGAGAAGTGTGACTAGCCCAAGGTCACCCAGCAGCTGCATGTGGAGGAGAGGAGACGCGAACCCGGTTCACCAGATTACGAGCCTACCGCTCTTAACCACTACACCACACTGGCTCTCATGCAAACGATCATTATTGATAATTACGGATAAA
Organism: Lacerta agilis; assembly: GCF_009819535.1. Classification (NCBI taxonomy): domain Eukaryota; kingdom Metazoa; phylum Chordata; class Lepidosauria; order Squamata; family Lacertidae; genus Lacerta; species Lacerta agilis. Next base: position 32,306,548 of record NC_046327.1, read on the forward strand.
TAGCACGTTTCCATTATTTTGGCTGTTTCCTGCCAGTTGCACTCACTGAGCACTGCAGCACCAGCTGCTACCATAAGTGATTTTTGACAGAGTCGGAAGTGGGGCTTAGCTTGGGAATGGGGGCATCTGCATTTTCTCAGGACTCCTGTACATTCAAGTGTTTTAAGAGGCATGGAATATTTTGGTGTTTGCTTGAAGAACCACAAAAAAGAACATTAGTTTTGGGCAGCTTGCATATCCATAGTTTTTCTGTGCAAGCATGTGATCTGTTTAGAGCATGCACATTTTATGTGTCATGTTACAGCTGATTAATATATTTACATGTATCAGTTTGCTAACATGTATTGCACATGGAGACTATTGGCTATTGTGGCTATGATACTTATTTTTATAGAGCTATTATTTTTGAGTTGCATATTTTATGTATGAAACAGATTTGTATCACGTTCACAGGCTACCTTGACTCCTTTGATGACAATAACAAAGTGCCTATGAAAACTGTATTTTTGTGAAGAAGGCAGGTGAAGCAATCAGACCTTTGCAAAATCCCTGACGTCAAACAAGTCGAAGACCTCAAACAAGTCGCTCTTGCGCAGACCAAACTTCTCACAGCATGCAGCGAGGAAGGTTCGGATGTTCTTGAGGCACAGGAACTGGAAGGAGAGCATAGAGGAACATAAGTCGAGAATGAGACTCAGCAACACGACCACCGTGGCTCAACATAGTGCAAAACATGCAGCGCATTCAGTTCTATCACTGCCCTCTAGTTCCCACTGGATTCTTCCAGGTTATTCCTAACTCTAAGCAAAGCTGCCAAGGGTTGGTGTGACCAACAGCAGATCTACCTACTCTAAGGGATTCCCCCAGCCCCATTTTTATCCTTATTCGTACTATGATGATGTAACCAGTACCAACAGGTTTCCTTCTAGCACTTTGCATGTACATTAATCTGCTACATATTTAAAAAAACATATATTTTATTTTGTTTTGTTTCGTTTTGTTTTAAATATCTTTATTGAAAGTTCAAAAAGTATATAATTATATGCGCACTAAACATGGTGATATGCAAATAAAAGAGAGAAAAAGAGAAAGAGAAACAGAACCCATGTAGAAGAGAAAATAAAGGGGGGAGGGGGAAAACACAAAACTGTATATTTTACAAGGTTCTTATTGTACTTCACCAGATCTTAACCTATCCAGTAATAATGGGTTCCAAATAACACCGAATTTGCCCATGGCAAGTCTGCGTTTATATGCAAGTCGTTCATATGTTGCAAGTTTGTATAAGTCTTCAATCCAATCGTAGAAGGGAGCCGCATATTTCAAATTATAACCCTGAGACACAGAATTTAAAGCAGGTGGGAATTAACACTTGTGAATTCCTAGGTGGAGCCACGGAGCAAAATTTAGCAGACGAGATGGGTTGCACTTATACAGTCTGTCCAGTGTAAAGCAGGAAGCAAAGTGTTTTTTGTTTTGTTTTAATAATGATCTCGTGCATACAAGGAAGCTGGCCCTAGGCCCCAGGTCCATTGGCAGACAAATTCTGCATTACAAAGGTGTCTGCAAACAAGACATGAAAGCTGGGAACATCAACCCTGTCATGTGGGAATCCCTTGCAGATGACCGACCACTGCATACATCCACAGCAGTGACCAGAGGAGGAATGACAGCTAGGAGGAGCACAGAGAGAAGAAATGCCATGTTGCAACTGCAGCAGCACAACCAGACGCCCCAGCTGCAACAAAACATGTCTCTCCTATATCAGTCTCCACACTCACAACAGGTGCTGTAACTCTCCAATGGCTTGACTTCACTCCAAAAGGCACACTCCTCCGTTGTCTCCCAAGACGCCAGATGCCAGCAAGACGCACAGATGCCAGCAAGCATATACATGAACTCAGATTCAGAAAGTTGACTTGAAAGGAGCAAGCCCCGTTTGACTTGCACAATTGACTTCCCCATCCAATGTGGATGGGGACATACGACCGTGTTTCCCCAACACGTTTACTTCCTGCCAAAAAGTGCTGAGTGGCACAGCTGGCTGGCATTGTTATGTGTTCATCACATTTTTCAACCGCAGTGAGATGTCTCATCATCCCTTAAATATGGTCAGCTAGCAAAAGACCCATAAAGGTCAGAGTGGAAAATTCCAGTTCTTTCACCAGCCCCACTCATCACACTCCATGCAACCACTTGCTGCCCTTACTATAACAGCACAGACGCCTTGAGGTATCTCTGTTCCATGTACCTTCTGTGAAAGGGGAAGTGGCATCAGGGGTGGCAAGGAGCTGTAGAGTTCTTCCACACTTCCATCAGAGACACGATTGCATCTATGGTAGAGTAAACAAGGCCCTACCTTGTGTTTCCCCACACAGATTATGAGGTAAAGTATATGTCTCTCCACACCTCAAGTAATCCTTGCCCTCCTCTCCCCTCTTGAACCCAGATCCTGGGGGAAATTGTGGGCAGGGCAAAGCGGCTTTGGACACTTACTCCCCAATTTATTTATTATTTTTTTAAAAAATAGAAATAAAAACACAAGCAAATTATTATGAGTGATGAGTCTGCTGGATCAAAATCTGAACTGGTACCAAGAAACAGATTACATTCATTGTATGGGTTTAGTCCTTTCACAGCCTTTTCTTGGAGGGGGCATTTCAGAATTCTAATCTTGTGGGAATACAGAAGAGATAAGAAGAGAAACTATGTGCCTCCCTGAACTGTGGTGAACCTAGCTATAGATATAGATATAATATACATGAAAATGAAAAATACTCTGGAACGGTGCTCATGCAATTATATAGTCACTCCAGTGTACACTGTTCCAGAGTATTTTTCATATTCATGTATATTATATCTATTCAAAAAAAGATTGGTTAATGAAGAAATTACTTATCTTTCTACTAACAAGCGTTGAACTAGTTCGCTGATGAAGAATTCAACGAAACAGTAGATGTTATCTGGAAACACTGTTCAGAGTTGGACATCAGAATTGGACATTTGCTGATTATACAAAGCTTCACAGATTGTAAAGACTTTCAAAGACTTCAGTTTGTTAGTTTTGATGTTTTGAATCATTTCATAAAATGTTTCATATTGTATTGGTTTCTGGACGTGTTGCTTTTGATACTGCTGTTAAAGGCACTAGAGCAGGCCAAGATGGAGTCTTCTGGTTATCGTAGAACTATCATAGAATCAGAGTTGGAAGAGACCGCAAGGGTCATCTAGTCCAACTCCCTGCAACGCATGGAATCTTTTGCACAACGTGGGGCTCAAACCCATGACCCTGAAATTAAGAGTCTTATGCTCTATCAAGTGAGCTATCCAAGCAATGGTTGGTTGGCAACTCTAGCTGGAACTTATGTTGAAGCAAAGAGGCCTGGGGATCTCGACCAATGGAAAACTACAAAACCACTAAATTGTTATCTAGGTACAAAGCAAAGGCCATTTGGAGGACAAAATATGAAGAGTGGAATATTCAGCAGAGAACAAGAAGTACTCATAAAATTAGGAAAGCCCTCATCAAAGACATCTGCAATATGGTCTCATTTTGATCATCTGTGGCCACCCTGAGGTATTCGAACTGGAACAGGTGCAAACGAGAGGAACTAAAATAACTACCCAAATAGAGAACTTACAACAAGAAGCAGAACACACAGGGTCTGTTTAGAAGATGAGTCCCTTACCAGGAAGTAAGGTGCATTGAACTTAGTGTGCATGTAAAAAGCACAACAGACCACAGAACTGCACACTCTACAAATAAATTTGAGGCAGAGCATGGCTGAGGTTTATGTTGAAGACAAGGAGGGCCCAAGAGCCTGTATTTCAAGAGCTGTGATGTTATGCCCCAGGATCCTTTGCAAAGCTACAGGAGATGCTTGGACGCAGCTCTTGGCTCACATTCCGGCTGTGTGTTTTTCTGATTCAGTCTCTTTAACCACATCCCCTTGGCAACAGCTGTGAATACCTCTGCTTTCAGATTGATTAAAAAAAAAAAGAACTAGAATCAAACTCCCAGCTCAAGTCTAGAGGGTTTCTTCTAACAGTTTACAATAACAACCAAGCAGTGATGAAAGCCTTGAGGCACACCATAGGCTGGACAGCGCTGTTGTCCACATTTTCATGATCTGAGATCTAGTAGTAGTAGTAGTAGTAATAATAATAATAATAATAATAATAATAATAATAATTTATTTGTACCCCACTCATCTGGCTGAGCTTCCCCAGCCACTCTGGGCGGCTCCCAAACGAATGTTAGAACAATACTGCATTAAATATTAAAAACGTCCCTAAACAGGGCTGCCTTCAGATGTCTCTTAAAAATAGTGCATATTCTGGTGTATAAGACTACTTTTTAATCCAGGAAAATCTTCTCAAAAGTCAGGTGTCGTCTTATACGCCGGGTGGAGAATCTGCGGTCAAGTATATCTCAAACTCTATATTTTAACTGGAAAAATTGGGGGTCGTCTTATATGCCCAGTTGTCTTACACGCTGGGAAATACAGTAGGATAGCTGCTTATTTCCTTGACATCTGATGGAAGGGTGTTCCACAGGGTGGGCACCACTACCAAAAGGCCCTCTGTCTGGTTCCCTGTAACCTCACCTCTCACAATGAGGGAACCGGCAGAAGGCCCTCGGTGCTGGATCTCAGTGTCCGGGCTGAACGATGGGGGTGGAGACGCTCCATCTAAACCTGCATCTGAAAAGTCTGACTTGCTCTTGGCCTACCCCCTCAGATTCCTGCCAAATTTTGTATGCAGTCCAATTAAAAAAAATCATATGTGTGTGTGTGTGCTGAAAACTTCCAGGAGGATCCAACAAGATCAAGAGAGTTGTGTATCTCTTTTTTGTCTCTTGGTAAAGATCACTTGTCAGCACTTCTAAAGGAGTCTCTGTTCCAAACAAGGAAATTGAAAGGGATCTGGAAAAGATGCCTGTTATGTATTGGGTTTAACACATGTTATGATTCTAACCAATTGTAGAAGCGTAGGTGGACGAAAGTTCTAATGGCAAGCTCTGTCAACTGTCAACTGCCAACTGGCAGTTCTTGTTGGGGCTTTCAGAGTGTGTTCTTGTTTAATATGGGAGTGAGCTGTTGAATAAACGAAGTTACATTGGGCTTCTGACTTTTCCTGAATATTTAATATTGGCGACGAGGATGGGATTCATGAGCTCCCGCTAGATACCAGAGGCCTGAGACTGCAACGCAGCACAGCCGCCTGCGAAGCCCCGGAAATGAGACCGTGCCTGCCGCGTCTTCGCAACCACCCATAATTGCACAAGCGACTACTTCAGGTCTGAGGATGGCCACCAGTCATAGTCGGCCGCCACTGGACTTCGATATGAGCCATCCTGCAGAATGGCCACAGTGGCTCCGCCGAATAAGGAGCTACGTCCGACTACAAGGCTTCACTAGGGAGGCAGACAAGGTGGATGTGCTATTGACAGTGCTGGGAAGTTCCGCCATCACTCTACTGGAAGGTCTGATGACACCCAGGGACATAGAGGCCTGCACTTTCGATGAGCTGACACAGGCTATGACAAGACACCTCGCGCCTATTGCAAACCCTCCTTGTCGATCTGGGAGTGGTTGCGCTCTGCCGACGTGAGAGTTTGGGAGAAGTAAGCCACTGGAACTTCCCTCCCGTCCGGGAGCTGGTGGCCCAGTACTGCGCCTACTCCATAAGGGGAAGCATCGCAAGCCAACACCACCGGAAGCTTTTCATTGAAGTGTGCCAACACTGAGTTGGACACAAGCAAGTCTTTGACCCCTCGGAAAGCCTTGGCCTGTTGAGGGCCCCCGACCCATGGTGCTTTTTTGTCCAGGAGCCTGTGCAAAGGCTCAGTTACAGCTGCCTTGTGTGGCAGGAATGCATGGTAAAAATTAAGAAGTCCCAAGAAGGCTTGTAACTCTGACTTGCTCTTTGGGTCTGGGGCATCGCAAATGGCGCGCACTTTGTCCTCTGCTGGATGCAGGCCGTCCGCGTCAACCAGGAACCCCAGGAAATCCACACTGCTAACTCCCAACAGGCACTTTTTCTGCTTTACTTTAAGTCCTGGTGACTGGACTCTCCGGTTAGCGGAGTTCTTATTGGCCCAACACACCACCCCAAGCGCAGTGGCCGGCCGGAGCCCAGCGGAGTTGCTTATGGGAAGGAGGCTCACTACCCTCCTTGATCGTATGCACCCCAACCGGGCTCTTGAGCAACGGCCATCGACTGTGGGGCGGGGGACTCCTAGAGGGTTCTTCCCGGGGGACACTGTGTACGTCCGGAACTATGGGCCTGGACAGGGTTGGGTCCCAGGTACCATTGCCCGCTGTACAGGTCTGGTCTCCTACGAGGTAGGGCTGGAGGGGGGTCTGGTTTGGAAGAGACACCTTGACCAGATCCGAACCAGGACACCTCTGAACAGGGAACTTCAAGCGGAACCAGAGGACAGAGAAATGGTTACTTTGGGAGAATCTGTGCCCAGGCCAGGGTGGGAACCAGATGGGTTGCAGGTGACCGAGTTACCCCAGCAAGGTGACTTCAGGCCGGAGTCCTCAATGGTGCCATTGGCCATTACCCCTTCAGAGCTGGCCTCCCCACTTAGACCGCAGGTACCAGAGAAACCTCCTGGGTCACCCATTCGGGCACAGGAACCACGATGGTCCCAGTGGGAGCGGAAAAGGCCAGCACACTTTGATGACTATGTTTGTTCCTTTTGTTAGGAAGTTGGGGGGAGGAGTGTTATGTATTGGGTTTAACACATGTTATGATTCTAACCAATCGTAGAAGCGTAGGTGGACGAAAGTTCTAATGGCAAGCTCTGTCAACTGTCAACTGCCAACTGGCAGTTCTTGTTGGGGCTTTCAGAGTGTGTTCTTGTTTAATATGGGAGTGAGCTGTTGAATAAACGAAGTTACATTGGGCTTCTGACTTTTCCTGAATATTTAATAATGCCATTCTGAAATGTCTGCACTATCACAACACTAGAGGTGTGGTCCAGTACTTAAGGGACTTAAGGAGGGCACAGACCCACATCACAGATTTGCACAGGCATGCAATACACCTGACCATAGTATCCTTATGGAGTGGCTCTGAGAGTTGGGAGTGAGAGGCAGTGTACTGCAGTGGCTCCACTCCTACTTATAGCGTCACTACCAGAGAGTAGCACTAGGGCAGCAGCTCCCAATTGGTGTTCCCAGTGGGTCTTTGGCACCATAGAGATATCAACATTTTCAAAAGTAGGGGGTCTATGGCTTAGCTTTTGAAAAACTGGAGTCCCACAGTACTTAGCTAATTGGAAACCACTGCACTAGGGGATTTTTGCTTGACTCCATGGCAACTCTGTGTCTTGAGACCTTCTGCAAGCAAAGCATGAGCTCTATCGCCGCATCATGCGCTGCTAGTTATGACGTTTCCAAGAAAGGCCTAATCTGAACTCATTTACACAGCGATGGCAATCTGCTCTTCCTCAATGCTCAAAATTATCTTCCCTCTCAAGGCTTCCTCTCCATCTACACTATCACAATCTGCCCTGTTGCTAAGACACACATAGCTTTGGTTGTTGTTTTTTAAATCTCTGATTGCTCCTTCTCTCCTAGAGCAGCCACACCAACTACCTTATAAACCCAGTCCTTGATTGGTTTCCCTCTAACACCCGCCCCCATTCAACAATAGTAGCAACAGCTGGGTGTGTATGCTTGTTCACAGGTTTGTGACCTGCCAAAGCATTTGGAATACCCTGCACACTAAAGGCCCTCTAAGCTGTTCTAATAGTCAGAGCCTCCCCTCAAGATTCATGGCTCCCTTGACACCCTCTCAAAGTGGGGGTGGGATGGAACCAGTTCTCTGGACATCCCATCACCCGTGACCCCACTGGCCATGCTTCCTACAGCTAATGGGACTTGGGGTTCAACAACATCTTCGGGGTCACAGGTTACCTATTTCCAAAGGTTATTCCAAAAGAAGGATACGGTGATTCAGATATGTTTTAGAGACCACTATCCTCTTCCCATACTATTTTTCATCAAAACTTTGCCACAGGTACTTCACCATCCAAAACAAAAAATAAACAAATAAAAGCCTTCTCTCTGTTATAAAAATTCTGTAACTGGGTCCGTCTCCAGAAGGGAGTCTATAACCCCGGGAAGAGCGCTATATTTTAAGAGCCCTTTCCGACAATGCAGCACAAAAGACAAAGACAATACTGAGTCTCCCAAAGCAAGGCCTTGTTTATTAGAAACTGCTGCAGCAGGGTGTTTTGCAAGCAAAATACCTTCAACAAAGGTGCGCAAGCTCCTATATAGACTTTTGAAATTGCCCCCCTCCAGCTCAAGACCACCCCTCCATACATCAGAACTACATGACAAATTGGGAGGGTCTGGTAGCAGTGATCTGGGCATCCTGGACCCTGCCCCCATGTCTCCTCTTGCTTTCCACCAAACCCATCAAGTGAAAACAAAGGAGATATTGACATTTCCCTGCTTCCCAGCAAAGTTAATCACACCCTTTTGTCTCCATCTGACCCTGCCATCTTTGGAATGGCCACCCAGTCTGGCACTCAGGCAACAGGATGCCAGGGATTATCACTTTTAATTCCTGAGATAATGGGAAGGATTCCCCCACCTCCTCCCTCCCTGCAGAGAAACAGTTTGTCAGTTTGGGAGTGAAAAATGGTGTGAGGCCTGTTTTTCCTGTGTTTGCTTGGTGAATTAATAATATATATATATAAGATCATAAATTCTTACAACATCTCCCACCCCACACAATTCAGCACAATTCATGCCCCACTCTTAACATTCCGGGTTTTTATTTTCTTCCTTGCATCCTCAGAGAACTGGCCTCCGAGGCATGGACTTTCCATGTATAACATTTCCTTGGAAAAGATGCACTATACAGATTTAGTTCTTACAGGGACTGAAAGGGGTTCTGCCATATCGTTCTGTCTAGTAATGACTGTGGCTCTCCCAAGGAAATCTTGTCACCTGAAATGGGTGTGCCACAACTTGTCCACCCCACAGGATGACCACTTACACTTCAGCCCAAAAAGGGACACAGATTAGCATGTGCTAATTTCAGCATAGATGCCAATACAGAAATAACCATCGTAATTTAAATCACAATACATCTGTCCACAGTAGGGAAGCCTTATATTTCAGTCACACTTGGACCAGGCAGCGGTTCTACTAACAGAGCACACCTTCAAACAAAGGACTTCCCTCTGCAAAACAGGCTACCCTGCCATTCCAGGAATCCTTTGCAGTGCCGCCACAGATGGCCACACACATCCCTGTGTCCTTGGCCAACATTGCAAGGGATCAGGGGCACACACCTGATCAGTACCCCCAAAATATAGCCACCACTTAGAAAACACTGGGTTGCTTGTTCCTTCAGGCTGGCCCTTCCATCATAGAAATGTATTGGCTGGCTTTCTTGGAATTCTCTGATTTGTTATGCAGCTGCTTATGGCATTCTGACTGTTTCCTGGGGCAGGGACTGACTATCGAAGTCCCAAACTCATAGGTGAGCATTTGTTGACCTGACGTCCCTTTAGGTCCATTCCAGCCTAGGATCCAAAGGGTCAAATGCACAAGCCAAGCACTTCAAGCGAACCAATGACCAAGGGAAGAGAACTGAGTTTCCAGTGGGTGACTCAGAGTCTGGGAAATGCTCAGAGACTTGAGCAGCTGTAAGTATTTGCAAGCCTAACTTCTCTCTCTCACCTCCCAGTGGTGGCTCAAGACAGGGGAAAGATCCTCTGAGCAATTGTGCTTGAGTGGAAACCCGTGTTATCATCTTTTGCAGGCGGGAAAACCCCAAGCATATATAAGTGCTGTGTATGCAGAGCTTGGATTTTATACATGGGAATGCAGGGTTCCCTTGCCACAATTCCCTAGTCCTCTCCCAGCTCCCTGGACCCCGCAGCTGGGCAAAGAAATAACTCACAGCCCCAAGAGCAAAGGGAGGAAAGGAAAGCAACAAGGTCCCCACTTCTCACTTGACTCTTGATCCCACTGATGCCCCTCCCCTCCCCTCCCCATACTCTCCAACCTTCCTCAGATGAAATGAGGGACATTTCTTGCTCTCCTTTAACTAACCCTCCTCGGCCCCCCTTGTTTGTCCCCCCGCAGAACATAGCCTATCAGAAGAAGGGCGAGTGCCACCAACACTACACCAATGGGACACAGTCCACATGCCCTCCACTGTCCTGAGAAAACCCATTAGTCTTGATTTTATTCTTTGGTAGATTTACAGAAAGAAAAACACACACCAATAAATAAATTTTAAGAAAGGAGAAAGATTAGATGCAGATGCACACAGTGGCGGAGCTTCATGCTGCAGCACTGGGGGGCAGAGAGCAGGAGGGGGCGTGGCCGTAATGACACCCCACTGGGACCGTGGTGCTGGGGGCGGTGCACTCCCCCTGCCCCCTCTTCTTCCGCTAGTGGACGCACAAAGCTTTTTTTTTTACATCAAAGCTCCTTGCACTCCACTCTGTTGCCCTGTCTTCCCACCCAGGGCAGCCCTGTCTTCTACCTGCCTCTCAGAGACAGCGAATCACACAGAGCTGGTCCTTGGCTAGAGTTGTCCTGTGTCCAGATTTTCCTGGACACCTCCGGAACACTGCAGTCGGCAGCAGTATCCAGGCAGTAATCAGGCAAATGTCCGGGAAAATCCAGACATATGGCAGCCTGTTTGGGCATAACTAAAAAAGGTCAACAACTGCAGCCATGGAGAGGCAGTGAGATGCTCCCTTGCAGCTGCAGCCACCATCATTGCTCGGAACAAGTGCTGGCTCATCCTCTTCTCTGAAGTTGGCAGCAGCGGCACTGATGGGGGAAACAGAGAGGTTCAGGGGTCAAATCAAAAGCTGGGGTCGCTTTCGTAATTCCAGGACTGTCCTGGAAAATCGGGACACTTGGAATGTATGCCTTCCCGGTCACAAAGGCAGCAGCAAAGCAGAGCAGGCCAGCAGCTCTCCGAGAGGAGGAGGAGGAGGAGGCAGAAGAAGAAGAAGAAGAAGTAGAGTTTGGATTTGATATCCTGCTTTATCACTACCCTGAGTCTCAAAGCGGCTAACATTCTCCTTTCCCTTCCTCCCCCACAACAAACACTCTGTGAGGTGAGTGAGGCTGAGAGACTTCAGAGAAGTGTGACTAGCCCAAGGTCACCCAGCAGCTGCATGTGGAGGAGTGGGGAAGCGAACCCAGTTCACCAGATTATGAATCCACTGCTCTTAACCACTACACCACACAGAAGCAGGTTATCCCACCCCAGCATAACTCTCTCCCCCGTGTCCGGGGGAACAATGGCTAAGGATGTGCTGGTTGTACTAAACCTTCACTCATTTCCACTGATGCATCATGAATAGGAAGTATGTGGGAGTGGCCACATCAAGAAGAAGTGAATTCAAGTCAGTACAGTATACTGCAAGAGCACCCTAGGGCCATAGTGCACCAGAAGGTGTATTTTTAAAATGGAAATTTTTAGTATGAAAAGTAACTTTTTCTTGGGGGGGGGGAGCAATGGATAACACACAGTTTGCAGCAAATGCCATGTCACCGTTCAGAAATTATTGAGGGTGCAAGCAGCCCTGAATGCAGGAGCGTGTACGTCCATCCCAGACGCGGCCAGGTGCACAGATCGCCTTGAACGCAGACTAAAAGTGCTGTCTGGAGGGGCTCCTGAGAAATGGGACTTCAAGGACAGGAAAACTAGCCCAGATAAAGCAGCATTGGAGGGGACCGTTCAGAATGAAAGAAGCAATGTTGCTTAAATCTTCCTCGTTCTACCGTTTGGTTTGTGTAACTGGGAAATAATTTGCATCCTATGCAGATTAGGGTGTTAGGATTTGGGGAACTAGAATGTTGGGATTTGGAGAATTTGAATACCCTACTTTTGGAGCTCTAAATAGTTTGGTTATTTATTTATTTTTTTAAAAAACTTCCTGAATAGTTTGCCTGCAAACTTGGCTGCCTTGTGACTCGCCCTTGACTCCAAATCACTTATGAATAAAAAAATACAAAGCCCTGTATAATTTTGCTTCCTGGTTCCTTCATTGTGAGCACTGTCCACTTATTCCTTGCTAGACTCGATTTACTGTCTTTTGGACTATTACTAGTTCAGATAATTTTGTTGTTGTTCAGTCGTGTCCGACTCTTCGTGACCCCCATGGACCAGAGCACACCAGGCACGCCTATCTTTCACTGCCTCTCGCAGTTTGGCCAAACTCATGCTAGTCGCTTCGAGAACACTGTCCAACCATCTCATCCTCTGTCGTACCCTTCTCCTTGTGCCCTCCATCTTTCCCAACATCAGGGTCTTTTCCAGGGAGTCTTCTCTTCTCATGAGGTGGCCAAAGTACTGGAGCCTCAACTTCAGGATCTGTCTTTCCAGTGAGCACTCAGGGCTGATTTCTTTAAGAATGGATAGGTATGATCTTTTTGCAGTCCATGGGACTCTCAAGAGTCTCCTCCAGCACCATAATTCAAAAGCATCAATTCTTCGGCGATCAGTCTTCTTTATGGTCCAGCTCTCACTTCCATACATTACTACTGGGAAAACCATAGTTTTAACTATACGGACCTTTGTTCCCCTTCTATTTGCCAGGAGGTGATGGGACCAGTGGCCATGATCTTAGTTTTTTTTATGTTGAGCTTCAGACCATATTTTGCATTCTCCTCATTCATCCTCATTAAAAGGTTTCTTTAATTACCTGCCACCTTATCCCATGACAGCTACAATTCCTACCAAGTCTTAGAGAGAGGCTTTGTCAAGACGTTATTTCTCACTCTCCACAAATTATAAAAAAGGTTGTGAATCTGGGGTACTTCCTTTTGCAGAAGCTGTGCTGAATCTCCCTCGGCCGGACTTATAGGTACAGTACAAGCAAAAGAATATTGCAATGTTTCCCAACTTTTTATCATGGAGCAGATCATTCTTGTTCAGGGATCCCATCAGTCTGGAAGAAGAGCTGTCAAGGCTTTGAGAGGGAATAGCTTCAGAAGTAAATGCCACACACATGCATTTGTAGAATCAATTAATAGACTCATGTAGAGCCTAACTACATGATATTTTAAATTTTATGCTTGCAGCAACCACAGGTTTTAATATTATTAAAAAACCAAGCATGGGATCCAGATCTCAGGACCACAGTATACAATCAATCTGTATTATGTTCACAGATAGCTCACACCACACTGATCCTGATCTAGTTGAGGAAGGAAGCACATTTGAGGGTTGTTTTTTTTAAAAAGAAAACAGCTCCTGATATTATTGCAACAAATGCACTTATAGTAAAGTGTAGGCTCACAGTCTGTCTGCTTTCTTCAGACCGTTCTCTGTCTGCCTGCCTCTCTCTTTCCCTCTTGGCTCAACTGTCATCAGCATTTTGTAAGCTCACAGCTTCTTGTTGGACAGTTTTTAATTGTTTTAACGTCTATTGTAGGTCACCTTTGTGCTCTCTGGGGTATTTTTTATTTTTATTTTTCCGCACTTCTGCAAGCCCTGGGTTTCCCCAAGTCTGCTGATACTTCCCTCTTGTTTCTCAGTGGCCTCAGTTTAGCAACCATCCTTGCACCACTCAGTGCATGAATCTGCTATTAGAAGGAGTGACAATCATAATTCCAGGCTTTGTAACATTTCCCACAAATTTAGAATTGGTGGCTTTTCAGCCAAAAAGGTTCCCGGAGGAGCTACAGATAAAAATGGGAGCCGAAATCACCAATGTTCACTTATTTGTCCCATGTCCAGAATGGAAATCGTTCCAGTGCATTTGATCGGTATTCCCTGTTGTGATTTTCAGCCTGCAAACAATGTGTAACAATATGAAATTGATGACAACCCTCCCCCAACTTGCACTGGGTTTCCTTTGCACTGAAATGAATGGTGTGGAGTAACATAATGATAATTTAAGGACATAATTTATTGCGTAACATTTCACCATTGCAGACTGTAAGACAAATATTGTAGTTTTTGTCGAAAGCTGAACTGCAGCAGAATAGAAACGGTGATGCTTGCAAAAAAAATACAAGGCAGAACACAATGAATGTCTTCTTACATCCCTCTGGAGAGGTCTGTAATTATTCTATCTTGCCCCTCATAAGACTGGGCTGCCTGGGAAGGAATTTCTGCTTCCACCAACAGCATGACTAGATGCCTAGGATGGCTACTGCAGAACTGCAAGCTTTTATCAGATCAGTCCAGAGATGAGTTTTGTAGGTACAACAAACTCTGGCAAATATCTGTATTCTGATCTAAAAGCATTGCAAGGGAAACAACAAGCAAGGAAAATACTGCAAGGAAATGTGCTGCTTTCATCAACATACTTCCTAGTGCACATCAAGCATTTATTTTTCTTTCGGGCTAAGGTTGGATTCAAATGCCCTCACAGTAACAGAAAGTCAGGTAATGTTTACTTTCATCATGAGTATACAGGTGAAACTCAAAAAATTAGAATATCGTGGAAAAGTCCATTTATGTAAGCAATTGTTTTCATTAGCTACTGGAGTTTAATATATGAGATAGACTCATGACATGCAAAGCGAGATATGTCAAGCCTTTATTTGTTATAACTGTGATGATTATGGCATGCAGCTGATGAATACCCCAAAGTTGAAATTGTAAATTTGGGGTTCTCATCAGCTGTACGCCATAATCATCACAATTATAACAAATAAAGGCTTGACATATCTCGCTTTGCATGTCATGAGTCTATCTCATATATTAGTTTCACCCTTTAAGTTGAATTACTGAAAGAAATGAACCTTTCCACGATATTCTAATTTTTCAAGTTTCACCTGTAAGTACTTCAGGCTACATCAAACCATGGTTTGTCCTATAATTTGTTCAAAGCATTTTCACTCTTCAGTCAAAAAGGTTCCCAGAGCAGCTATAGATCAATAACAAGGCAGTAACAATGCCCTTTGGTGCTCAATTTAAAAGACATGACAGAAAAGGTAGAAGGGAAAAGAAAAAAAGCAAATTCAGGCAGCAGTTCTTCCAGTTTTTATAAAGCCCAGTTAAGACAGCAGAAATTCAGGTTGCCGGATGCAATGATTACTGTTAGGTGACAGATGATGCAAAATAAGAGCCAAAGGCAGTTGGTATTTCAGCAAAGCCCATGGAATATCCCTGTGTCCTTTCTCTCCCTCTGCCGCAGCCTACAGGAATAACCACTGCTAGATGATGCAAAGTCAACAGCAACTGGACTCAAGCTGTTTTTGAGCTGTTTTGGTGCAAGTCCCTACCTCATCAGCATGCCATTTCAAGCAGGGCACTGGCACCCCAACAAGCATTAACCTCATTCTAGTCCTAAGAATCAGATCCATTTTGCAATAGATTATAAGAGGGTGGCATGGAGAAGAACGTCAAAGATCTGCTACAGCAGCCCTGAGTGCCAACGTATGATTTGAAATAATAATAATAATAATAATAATAATAATAATAATAATAATAATAATTTATACCCCGCCAATCTGGCCAGGTTTCCCCCAGCCACTCTGGGCAGCTTCCAACAAAATATTAAAATACAATAGTGCATCAAACATTAAAAGCTTCCCTAAAAAGGGCTGCCATCAAATGTCTTCTAAAAGTCTGGTAGTTGTTTTTCTCCTTGACATCTGATGGGAGGACGTTCCACAGGGTGGGTGCCATTACCGAGAAGGCCCTCTGCCTGGTTCCCTGTAACTTGGCTTCTCGCAGCGAGGGAACCGCCAGAAGGCCCTTGGCACTGGACCTCAGTGTCTGGGTTGAATGATGGGGGTGGAGACGCTCCAGGTATACTGGACCGAGGCCGTTTGGGGCTTTAAAGGTCAGCACCAACACTATAAATTGTGCCCGGAAACGTACTGGGAGCCAATGTAGGTCTTTCAAGACCGGTGATATGTGGTCTCGGTGGCCGCTCCCACTCACCAGTCTAGCGGCCGCATTCTGGATTAGTTGTAGTTTCCGGGTCACCTTCAAATGTAGCCCTGCATAGAGCGCATTGCAGTAGTCCACACGGGAGATAACCAGAGCATGCACCACTCTGGCAAGACAGTCTGCGGGCATATAGGGTCTCAGCCTGCATACCAGATAGAGCTGGTAAACAGCTGCCCTGGACACAGAAAAAACCTGGTATCTGGGGAAAAGCCTGATATAATCTGTTGGAAGCACAGCCTTATTTTTAATATAGTGGGCTGAGCATGTGCCTGGATCCTAGAGCGGGAAACAAGATGTGAAGGCAGCCCACACATTCCACTCTTCTGCAGGTGACTCTTCTGATGTGCCACATTGCTTGGACAGCATCCATCTTGCCTCCACAGAAGCTGTGGCTAAGAAGAAAGTGTACAGCCATGCATGCTGCAGCTTCGCATGGCAGCGTGTTAAGTGGTGTGGTGGGCTGAGCCCAGAAGACTGGCTCCCTTAGTACCTTGGTTGTGCATTACAGAAATCAAGCAGTTGTCCAAGTGATAACAATACTGAGGATGGTGCCAGCAGAAAAAATACCTTACAGCTGGCTCAGACACCAAACAAACAAAACAGCCAGGACTTCCCACCGAACATCTCAGTTGCATGGGCAACGCTAATCTGCCATGTTGTCTCATTGCCAGGCTCATCACCTTGCTTCCTCCTAATACTGGAGCCAATCCAGAGAGCGGGGAGCTATAAAAGAGAGGATGCACATATGTCCTAATAAAACCCTAATATTCAGGGGTTTTTTCAGCTGGAACTCACAGGAACTCAGTTCCGGCACCTCTCAGGTGGGCGCCATTGCCATTATAAGAGAACAAGGCAGGTGAGTTCTGGCACCCCTTTTTCTAGAAAAATAGCACTGCTAATATTCCTTTCCCCAAGGCCAGCCCAAGACATTTTGCTGCCCGTGGAAGGACAAGGTGGCACTCTCTCGCTCCTTGCACAGAAGCTGCCTGAGATGGCAACTGAATCTTTCCTCCACGCTGGCAATGAAATGACGTCCACCACTCCAGAGGACAGCAGAGTAGCTCAAGTTGTGTAGGGTTAGGCCATGTGGCACACACAGCGTATACTTCCTAACTGTGCTAATGGTAGGACCGGCCCAGCCCTAATCAACAAGCTAGACTCTTCCTGGGGTGGACATCTGTCCTACTCCACAGAGGACATAAAGAGGGAGAGCAGGTGCCTTGATATAGCCCATCAGCTGTTAGCACCTGGGCTAACCAGGTCACCGTCTTCTCTACTTGGGTTATGTAAGGGCGTTCAGTGGTTGCTCATGAGAAATCAGCCGAACGCAGAACTTCTAAAAACTAAGTTCTTTATTGTGCAGATATTTACAGTGGAGCAAAAGTTCAAACGTCCATCTCATCCCTCTGCAGAGTCCAGGAATGAACCCTTCCGGTTCTTTGTCCAGCAAAAGAGGCGCGGGATCCTGAACCCCCACCTCCCCCTTCCACGTCTTTCCTGTCTGCGAACTCGGGGCGCGGGAAACCATCCCTGTTCCCCGCTTCCCCCTTGGTGCTCAGGCTCTGCGATCTCTTCACAGCCCCTGCGCCGACTTCCTGCCTCCAACTCCCCCTCCCCACTGGAGGAATGGTTGCTTCCTCCTGAGGAGGGGGATGACGAACTGGTGAACAACGAAGGTGGTTCCCTGTACTGCAAACGATCCCGGGATGCTACCTGCCATGGGGAGGGGGGTTTCCTGACAGGTTAGATGCATTGTATTTAAATTTACAGCAATTAGTTCTACTTCTGCCTATGCACATGCAAGTTAACATATGCAAAGAATTGTGTAAATCTGCTCTCTTTTTGGCCCACGTATCTTCCCCTGGGTTTCTTTGTTTTTGTTTTTTGGGTGATGTGCAAGTGGCCGCGCTCGACTCGCCAGATCTCACTGAACAGTTGGGTTCATATACTTGTTGGGGAGCGAGCAGAATATGGGCAGTTCCACAATGTACATTTAAAACACATCCAAAGCACATTTAAGGTACATGGTCTTCACCCAAAGAATGCTGAGAACTGTTGATTGTGAGGGGTGCTGGGATTTGTACCTCTGTGAGAGGGAAACTGCCGTTCCCACAATTCTTTGCAGGAAGTCACGCGCTTTAAATGTATGGCGTGCAGTTCGAATTCAAACAGTTTGAGAAACAACGTCAGAAAATTACAGCTCGCTAAATGCCAGGCAAGTCAGGCCATGTACAATGAGAGCCAAGAGGAAGCGGCTGCAGGAAAATTCTCTTCCCTGTAGGCTACACTGCCATGATATGAGATATGAGACTGTGCTCCCATACACAAATGAGAAATTTGCCTAAGCAAAACCAAGCTTTCTTCCTTGGCACAAAATGCCTCCCTCACGCCACCCACTACAATTGCCACTTGTCCACAAAGTTTACAGAGTTCTCAGAAATATGAGCTCTCTTCATTTCTAAACAAACAGCAAGTTTCAACCTGTTGTGCTTGGGAAATGCTTCAGAAGGCGAAGGCAGCATCTGCTAAATCAAATAAGGTCTGGGTGGTGCTTCTACAGGTGGGAGCTCATACTTTGAAGACAAAGGATTCTCCCTTAATTTCCTTCCTGCCACATATCACCTGCTGTCATTTTGGTATGTCTTATCAATTGCAGAAGTTTTCCTTTTTTGAAACAACAACAACAACAAAAACAACAACAACAACACCTAACTGTACAAGAAGTTAATTTTCATGGTCAAAATCAGCATCCCTTATTCTCATCAAGGTTTCTGAGTTTGCATTTTATGATGAAAAATTCACCAGGAAGGGCCCAGCATTCAAAGGGACCACTCTCAATTTAGTCCCGTATACGATTTACACACAGGTCTGTATACATTCCCTTCTTACATCTTGATTTGAGTGGCCACAGAGCCTCTCTCAGACCATATCAGCTGCCAGCAGCCATGGCTGTTCACATGCCGGTCATGCAACCTCGCCTTAGGTTAGGGCCTATGCCTTTCCATACATATATGTCCCACATCACTCTTGCACAACCCCTTTCCGTGCTTCCTCCTTATTTCCAGCAGCCGATTTCACCTCATCTCTAGGCATGCACATAGAGGCATCAGCCCTCTTCTCTCACAGTCAAAGCGAAATCTACACATCTGTCCCACACCACTGTGCACCTTGAAACCCCTCCCCATCTCTGCTTTGCACTGCAGCTACAGGCAGACCAATACTTCCCCACCCACACATGCAAGATCACACAGCAATTACTTCCTCAGAGGTAGGTTAACCCCTTTCCCATCAGATTCAGCCTACAAATACGATTTCACGCTCCTGCTGATGGGTGGTGGGCTTCATCACATGCTCTCCCCTCCCGCTATCACAGCTTACATACGTTGGTGGCATAAATCATAAATACCACACTCGATTCCCTTGCTCTTTATTCTTGTTCTTGCTGCCTAGATCCTCTGACACCTGCCTCTCTCTGCCCCAAATTATTCAGAGGCTAAAACCCCAAATCCCAACACACAAATGTCCATGGGGACGTCGCAAAAGCTGTAGATCCCCTCAGCGACCAGCGCTAGCATCACGAGCTCCGGTGAAGAATTTATGGTTGCGAGAGACTGTGCTTCCACCCTGCTCTTCCTTCACAGCGACGAAGACACAGAGACCTTGATGCTCAAGCTACACGGCCCTCTTTTCCCATGCCTCATTGCTTACCTGGGACATTTGGGGGCGCAAGTTGATCTCCCGCAAGTTGACAGCGTGAGCCGTGAGGTTGTTGAGGAGCTGACAGAGTAGGACGCCATCGCGCAAGGCTTGGGCCAAGTCGCAGACCTGGGCACCCTCCCAGGTCACTCTGTGGTTGGGGGGCAGCACCCGGCACTGGATAAGCCAGTGGGCGCATTGCTTCCACAGCTCCATTCTCACCACCACCAACACCCAAGGGGGCTGCTCCTGGGTGCTGTGCCGGGGCCGCTCTCCACTGCCACCAGCAGCACCCTTCTTGGTGGCTGCGAAACTGCAACAGGCGACAGCTTCCTCTTTTGCAACTGACATCAGACCACAAAGAAAAAAAGGTGTGGGGGCTGGGGAACTTCCTCACCCCACCCCGGAGGAGGAGGTGCCAAAGAAGAAGCAAAAAAGCCCAGCTTTCACTCAGTTTTGCTCAATTCTTTACCAAGAGTTCAGGGTGCTTAATAAAGGTCTCTCTTTTCTAGAAGCAGCCATTGCCAGAGCTGTTTTCTGACAGGGCCCAGCTAAGGTGGTGTGCCTTAGTAGACCAATTTTGGGGTACAAAGCCAGGAACCAAAATATTTCAGGTTGCCTCTCTTGGCAGCATACACATTTTTTTTTTAAAAAAATGTGCTGGATCTTGAAGCCCCGAGGTGCTTGGGGGCAAGTAACTTTCATTTTATTTAAATACCTTTTTAACCTGCTTTTCTCACAGAGAGCAAACAACAAAATAATGAAACAAAGTTGAAACCAAGAGGGCGAGCACAAAAAAGGTATGAAATCATAAAGCACCAGCAGAATCCTGGTGAAAGGTCAAGAGAGGGGGGGGGGGGGCTAAATGGATCTCCTGAGGCAGGGAGTTCCACTGTCTTGGGTGTGGTGGTGGCCGTAGCAAAGGCCCAGCCTCACCAGCTGCACTTTCAACTACTGCAGGAACACGGTGAAGAACAAGGACATGGCTTCCCATTTTGCCGCAGATGCTGTCCCACTCTGCTGCCACGCCACGCCACTCCCGTGCAACGGCTAGGGTTGCCAGGTCTGCTTCCAAAAAATAGTGGACAAGCGGGTGTGTGTGTGTGTGTTAAATTAAATTATATATTTTCTTACAAACATTTTAACACGTATTAAAATACCATTTCATCATAAAGCTTTTGAATAAAAAATGTCCACTCAAATAGTGGGCACCTGGCAACCCTAGCTGACGGCACTTTTTCCTCTCACGCCATTGGGCCCGCTCTCACTTAAGATAAATTGCCCACACCTCACTGAACAACCCTTTACCCAAAGGTTTCTTTTCCTTTCCTCTTAAAAGTTCTAGCCCAGAGTATCCTGCAGGGGGACCTTTGTGAGGGGATAACTAGTAATTTGGAGTCTCAGGCAGGTTTTCTTTAAAGAAACAATAAAGATTTATTTAAGGAAAGATAGTATATAACACAAATGGGTTATACTTAGGTTACTTCAGGAATACAGTGCGATTTCGCTTTAATTTGTCCTCAGTTGTTTTTTGTGTTGTAGGTTTGGTTCCTTTATACGGCGATACTTTCTTTCAGTTATCCACCCCCTTTAACAATCCTGCTCCTGAGGTACTTTAATAGACTAAAGGGCTTCCCACGCCCCCTTTCTTCACTGGGTCTGGGAGTTTATTCTTTTGCTTAGAAGAATATTTCCCTTCCAGACTAGATTTGAGTCCCAAGTAGGCTGTTCCTTTCCAGCTCCTACTTCTCCTGGCTCAACCTCTGCCTCCCTGTAAAATTCTTGTTTATTCCTCCTTCTTGTTGATCCAACCTGTCCAGCAAAACCAACTTTTTCGTCACAGCATCCCTTACCTGGTTGTGTGACGGCAAAGCAGACGCGGCCACGGAAGGTTCTGGTGAGCTCTTGTGAGGTTCCGGCCAGCTTCTTGGGCTTCTGTGCCCGGGGCATTGCTTCAGGCCGCCTCATGGGTGAGTCGGTCCCGGTGAAGATCCTCTCCTGACCTGAAGATCTTAAGGAGCAGGCTCATCCCTTCCCCTTACCAAGCGGCCTCAACGTTTTTTGTGCCCCTCTCACAAAAAACTAGCATCTTCATACCATTACTATGGAGGAAATATACTACAAATATCATTACACCTGGTCTCTGAGCTCAAAAAGAGCTTTGTCCAGACATAGTAAATGAATAATCCTGCCCTTTTCATCATTATCCATCCTAAAATCTGCATGTGTGTGTATGAAAATCTCAACAAACAACAGAATTGGCTAGCTAGCTAACTCGAATTCTAAATATTTTTAGATAGAACAAAACAAGAAAAGCAACACGGACAAGTCTAGAAAAGCCACAAATCTTTCCTGTGATCTCTCTAAAACAGTCAGTTGGAAATGAACACAAATGAGCACATTCAAGCAGCTATATGTCATGGCCTTCATTGTTGAGCGCGCATGACCTCACAGAGGACAGACAGAAGGGAAAGGCGGCTGGCTGAGCTGCTGCTTAAAGGGTCCTTGCACAACCTTGATATGATCACAACCTTGATATGATGCCAACTTGAATTAAATTTTTAGGGGGCCCAGGTAAGCCCCACCCTGCATAACTGATCACATGACACGGCACACTCACAGAATTTGAATGGCAATGCCCATCAACTTTGGGAGGGCCTGGCCCCTTCAAATATTTTATTGGGGTGGCGAAAGGAACTTGGCCCTTAGGAGTTGTCTCCTGTTATCTTAATAGCTGCTTCTTGTGAGGTTAAGCAGAAATTTTAGCCTGAAAAGGTTTTAGATTTTAAAAATGACCCTGCCTCTGCTTTCTAACCCTTATAAGATCTTGGATTTTCCAACTTATAAGATCATGGATTTTCCAACACATATAAACCAACCTGACTATGCTTTTGTGCATATCGAAAAAGAGGGAATCTGCCAAAATCTGCTTAGGACGCTTAATCTTGGCATGATGGGCCTAAATATCACCGATTCATTTCAAGAGATCAGACAGTTGTTAGTGGCAAAGTTGCAAGACCCCTGGTCCAAAAGATGGCAATGCTTGAAAGGGTTATTCGCAAAGGGAAACAAATCCCTTTTGGAAAAAGTTTGCAATCTAACGATATCATCATAATACGATAGAAAACTCTTGCTAGTTGTTGTAAACCAATGTGGCATCTGAACAGACTTTGCAGACTGTGGGGGTTCGGTGCTGGAGCTTCCCATGTGTGAGTCTAGGCCACCCACACACGGGATACCAGTTGCAGGGGAAATGCGGCCAGCGTTCCACGTGCGTATCGGCATGGGCGCCGGCCAAGCCTCATAACCTGAAGTTGCGTGAGTAAGTCGGAAATGATGACGCCTCGGAAATTAATGGATGCCTCGAAAATAACTGGATGCCTCGAACTAACTTGAAGTTACTTGTGACCTCCTGTACTGTTACTGGCATGAAAACAAATGAACTAAGGGCAAAGTTAAAGCACTAAGGTGAAACCCCTGACGTTTTTCAAAATTAAATAAGACCCTTTTACCTTTTCCCCAATAAAGACAGACACCGAGATACCCTTTATGGCTTTGGCTGACCCGCATAGGCTCTTTACTTTTGCTGTACCTAGCCCTATGCTAAGGTTCCCTAAACTCTCAGTCCCTGCGCCACCAAATCTTCCGCGATACTAAACTAAATAAAACTAAACCGATAAATCTTCCGCGATCTAACCCTATGCTAGATCTAGAAGCCTAACTAAAACCTTACCGAGAGATCTTCCGCAAACTATACCCTAACTAAAGTAAAACCATCAAACCCGTCCAACCCGTCAAGCCCGCTCCCAAAAGCCCTTAAACTAAACTTGACTGAACTGAAGATAAAAGAACTAAGATTGACTGACTTCAACTGAACTAAGCAAAAACTGACCTAAGCAAAAACTGACTTAAGCAAAACTGACTTCCTAAGCGGGGAGCCTCAGCCTTTTATTGATCCACAAGAATGACATCATAACCAATATTTTAACCAATAAAACCACTGTTGCTGCCCTCCAAAAAGGCGGGAAGCAGAATAAACGTCCATTCATAACTTCAAAAACCTCTGGAACTATACTTTTTGGGCGGAATGATCTTCAGTGGCAAAGTGCTCACTGAGTTTACTTTTACTTTCACTTTAGAACGGAAGGACACTAAAAATAGTACCTAAATAAAACATTAATATAAACAAATAACCGCGGATCTTAATGGATCCACGAAGTGTATTCCGACAGCAGACATAAACCTTTAATTTGTTCTAGTGTAGCAGCCTACAGAATTCAACTTACAGAAAGAAGTCTCACTGTCCAGACTCCAGCAAAATGAATGACCGGATGGTTTTTTTTGCATGTCATGCTGAGCCCTGCAGCTGTAGGGAACAAAAATTGTTTCTGGGAAATGTTGGTGCCTGACATATCTCACTTACAGCTTCTTGTTCATACGGGCAATTTGTTTTTCAGGCTCTTATTTTTCATTCGCTTTTCCCACAAGTTCTTGCGTATGTCTAGCCATCATTTCATCTCCAACACTTCCAGGGCCTTTTCTTTTCCCAAAACCCCATATTCTTTGCAGATCTCATTATTATGCTTTTCTAAACTTAAGACTTATTTCAACATGATGCTTATTCTCCTATTTTAGCTGCCTTTCTGTCACTTACAACACACCGGCACACAGTTCTTGAGGTCATTCTGTGTGTGGTAGCACTTTTGTGTTTCCTGTTTAATTTTCAATGACAAATTTTCAACATCCGCATTCAGTTTCTCTGCTTCAGCAGCTAATTTATATTTCTGCTGCCTTAGATCGCATCTAGCGCAGGGAATGTACAAAGTTATTGAAAATCACATTCTGCAAAAAACCAGAAGCGTTCCTTTTGGTAATCATGACAATTAATATCCCTAAAGATAAAATAAGATTATCCCTTTATGCCACATCGGGGGCAAGAATCTTGGTGGCTAAATATTGGAAAGAAAACCATATACCCACCAAAGAAGAATGGTTATGCAAGCTGACCGAGTACTTGGAACTCGCAAAGCTAACAGATGTATTAAGACACAAATCTAATACAATAGTTAAGAAAGAATGGGATCATTTAAACAACTACCTGATGAATCAAGGTTCAGCACCTAAGATCTGGTTGTGCCTAGAATAAGACTGCAAAAGCAATAATGTCCTGATACCAAGATGAGGAACCAATTGAAATACAGGAAAGTATCTTAACCAGTGGCGGAACTTTATGCTCCGGCACCGGGGGGGCGGGAAGCAGGCGGGGGGCGGGGCTGGCGCGTGTTCTGGGGGCGTGGCACGCAGCGCAGCTGGGGGGGGGCAGCCGAGATGGAACCCTACCGGGATTGCGCTGCCCGGGGCGGCCCCGCCCCCTACACCCCGCCCTTCCTATGCCAATGATCTTTACTAAGAACAATGAATTGTTGTGGTATTGGCAGAAATCTTTACTTGTTGTTTTGTAGGTAGCTTTTAAATTTTTTTTAAAAATAGCTTTATTTAATTTCAGACTTCTAAAATACAGCCATATCAAATCAACCAATAGAAACAAATAAACAAACAAACAACCCCCCTAAGAAACATATAATCTAAACATTATAATCCACAAAAAATAATATTTGAAAAAACAAAACACACAGAAAAAAGCAAAGAATTATAAATAACAATTAAAAATTGTAGGTAGCTTTGTATGTAGTTCTCTGTGTTTTAATTTAAGAATGTTTGTAAAATATTAATCTAACAATGAGTGATTTACTGTTATCCTAGTTATATATCTATATATTTTCTTTTTTCTCCTTTTCTTCTCTTTTATACTTCTTTCTTTTTTCTTCTATATTATAATTTTACTTTTCCTTATTAATTTTTGATTTTATTTATTTACTTACTTAAATCTGTTTGGCGACTGTAAATTTTGTTCTAATTGTGTATGCAACGTAATTCAATGAAAAGAAAAAGGGAAGGAAACAGCAAGACCTCCGAGCCTGCCAGTGTCAGAACTGGAGCGTTGCTCTCGAACAAAACTTCCCCCTCTTACCAAATGCACCCACAAGAGGTCGTTCTGCTCCATAAAATGCAATATTGGCAGCTAGCAATAAACCAGCTTCCTCCACTTAATCTGGGATGTGCAAATGGCCTGTAGCTTCAGCTGACATTCAAATTTTTCTGCTTGCAGGACCTAGCTGGGCAGGCTGTGCAAAAGCAACCAATGTCACTACTTGGAACAGCAATATTTTCAGGGGCACCAGGGGAGCGGCTGAATGTGGGGGCTCCGGCTAGCATTCTGGATGGTGCAGTGCAACTGCTTTGGGTAGCAACCCCCCCCCCCAAAAAAAACCCTGAGGCTGTTCTGTGTTCTTGCTACATTTCACAGAACAAATGCATAATTTGTTGTTCATAAATCAAACTCAGAAGAGTGGTCCAGGAGTTTGAAAATAGCTTTTGTGCCATCTAAACCAATCCTAACCTTTTCCAGAAAAAACAACAACTTTCTGCTGTGTTCCCACCCAGCCACCTGTGGAATAAGCCTGGCAAATACGCAAATGCAATTTATAATATTTTATTGCCTACCCTTACTTCCACTATAACAACAACAACAACAATTTACCATTTATACCCCGCCCATCTGGCCACCCCCTCCCCCAAGCCACTCTGGGCGGCCTCCAACAGAACATTAAAATGCAATAATCTATTAAACATTAAAAGCCTCCCTAAACACTGCATTTATAGGATGGAAACTGAAGCAAGGTGAATTGTGTAAGGTCCTACAACAAGTCCATGGGAACGGAAAGCCCCTAAGCTTCCAAATTATTGATTATTTTTTCATTTTAGACAATTAATATACTGCTTAACATGGTAGTTAAGTCTCCCTAGCCACTCAGACTCTCCTGTCAAAATTATCAAGTTAGCAATTTCTCCACTCCTTTGTGAGCTTTCCACCTTCCTAAACTACTTTTCCCTTTTATTGCCAAAATCTTCATACTTAAAGTGTTCTTTGATATTTGGTTTTATTGGATATTGTCTTAAGCATCTGGTTTCTGAGTTGAGAAGGGGCCTCTTGGTGGAAATTAACAATGGACAATGGTCAAGTACAGCTATGAGGCTCTGGGCTGGGGTGGTTTATAAGTGGCTCTTTATATTGCCGAATAGTCTTTTACTCGCTATTCTGATTTATTGATCTCTATTTACTGTCAGTGGCAGCTTTTTTTTTTAAAAAAAATGAGTTGCTTTGGCTGTGAACTGCTTTTGGATATTGCTTTAAATAGAAAAGCACTCTATGGTTATTTGAAATAGATAAAACAATAAAAGACGCAGCTCCACTGTTGATAAAAAAATGTATTGAAAATAAATAAAAAAGATAAAACATTGCAATCAGCTGCTCAGCTTACCAAGAGACTGGGTTCAGTTCTACCTCCCCACTCCATACCAAACAGCTGATTTAGCAGGATTTCTCCTTTTGAAAAAGAGCCTCAGCGGAAACGTGAGCTGTGCTTAACGTGAATATGTACTTCATGTTCAAGAATTATTCAAATCTGACTTTCAATGGGTGAGATCAAAAGAGTACCGGTACCTTCCTTTTGGTAGTTCCTTATAAAGAAGCGAGATGTTACGGAGGCCTTCAATACAGCAATGCATACCAGAGTTTAAGAAAAATATTCTTAGTATCCCGGCGAAGACATTCTCTAGGGACTGAGTCATCAGAGCGAAGTATTCAAAACACAAGAGGATGCAATAGCTTGAAAGGGCAAGGTGGGAGTGAATCAGTATTTGTGATAGCAGTGGCATATGTGAAAGTGGGCTGGGTTCAAGCAGAACCCGCACCAATAAGAACTACTGCTGTGTTTCTAGATTCAAACACCCCTTTGAGCAGACGCTCAGCTTTGAAGAGCTGGGGAATACTTCATATCCTTGTAAAGGTGGGAAGCCGAGCTCTTGCTCTGGTCAACCTTCAATATTTAGTTTTTCATCAGTTTGAGGAATATATGATTATATACAGCAGAGGTTTTCAACCTTTTTGAGTCCACGGCTCCCTTGACCAAGTCCATCCTTTCTGCGGCACCCCTGTGGGGCTCAGGAGCCCAGTTAGGTCACCCCTTGCCTGCAGAGCTGGCAGCCTCTCACCCCTTTTCAAACACCCTCCCTTGCCAGCCTCTCTGCCCCCCCTCTCCTTGGGAGTCCTTCGGGCAGCCGCTTCTGGTCTCTGAGCTGCCCCCTGCCCAGGGGCGTCGCAGGGTGGGGGCGGGCCGCCCCTAGGTCAAAGGGAGGTGGGGTGACACTTTGGCCGGCCCCTCTCACCCCGCCCCGCCGAAAGGAAGCAGAACAGGTGCATTGAAGCGCTTGCTCTGCTTCTTTTTGCCCTTTCCTCCGCTTTTTTTCGGCGGAGGGGGGGGCCGACCAGCGGGGGGGTGTCAAACCTGTCACCCCTTCCTCGCTAGCCACCACCCCCCGCCGAAAAAACACGGGGGGGGGGGGGCGGGAAAAGGAAGCAGAACAGGCGCATTCAAGCGCTTGCTCTGCTTCTTTTTGCCCTTTCCGCCGCTTTTTTTCCGGCGGGGGGGGGGCCGACCAGCGAGGAGGGGGTGTCACGCTCGCCACCCCCTCCTAGCTGGCCACCACCCCCCGCCCAAAAAAAGCCTCGGAAAGGGGGAAATTCCCCCTTTCTGCGTACACGTGCATTGTGACGTCATGATGACGTCACGACGCACACGTCGTGCCCCTCCCCCAGGGGGGTGCCTCTGCGCTGCCGCCGCCCCCAGCAGCACAGAGGCTAGCTACGCCACTGCCCCTGCCCCAAAGAGAGGCCAAAGGTGAACATGAGGTCAG